>NC_137876.1:20364871-20437483 GCF_963924005.1 Protomyctophum bolini
CACTATAACTCTGGGGGAGCCCGGGTTCGAACTGGCAACCTTAGCGGTTACCATCCGGAAACTCTACCGTATACCGCCGCCCCTAACTAATAAACTACTTTCTGGCTTTGACAGCCCAGACATCCAAACAGAAAAGTCCTATATCTGATTGCATTAAACCACGTTAAACTCACTTTGACACTCATTTTATGCATGCGCATACCCTCTTATTTATTGGTTGTTATTTTGGGGGGACTTGTGTGGTGTGGTTGCTTATTTGGGCTGGCTCTCAAAGGGCACCTACGGATGGCTGCAATTCGAAACTGGCCTCTGTAAAAGCTGAATTTGTATCTGGATTGTACTATGTTTTTGTATGGACGTGGTGTTGGGTGCCTGCACATATGCACACATGGCATCAACGCATGGTGTTGTGTGCAGGCGCCCTACACTCTGTCTTTGTACTATGGATTGTACTATGTTTTTGTATGGACGTGGTGTTGGGTGCCTGCACATATGCACACATGGCATCAACGCATGGTGTTGTGTGCAGGCGCCCTACACTCTGTCTTTCGTTTTCTTTTCTTTTATCCCCCTGTTCCCCTCACTGTATATATACTTTTTTTCCCCTTTTCGCTTCCTATATGATGAATTCCTGTTCTGTTCTTTAACTACATAGAAGTGTCTATTTGTTTGTCTCTAAATGTTTTGATGAATTGAACAATGTGGACCCTGTTGTAAACAAGTGTAAGGCTTAATTGGGTCGTCCACTCACAGTTAACAGTCTTTGTATTGAGTTTGTGCTTGAAATGTACTGTAATTCTGCAAACTGTTAATAAAGATTTCAATCAATCAATCAAAAGCCGTCTAATGGCGTTGTTCTCAAGCATTGTCACGTCAAGGACTCCTGTATGTTTCTGTCCGCGGACCCCCATCTGAAAATGTTCCGTGACCCCCATACAAGACGTGTGTATTTAAAATGTTCCAAAATGTTCAAAATATTTCACACGTTTTTTTCAAGATGTATTTTTGTAAAAAGCCTTACATGCGTTGTGTGAGCTTGTAGATATAGGCTTTTATTCAAATGGAGATCATAGGCCTACACTACAGTATATAGTGCAACTGCATGATGATGATACTATATTTAGTCATTTAGCTGGGGACTCCCTGTGTGTGTGTGTGTGTGTGTGTAACGTGCGTGCGTGTGAGAGAGCGAGAGAGATTGTAGTTTGTGCATGCAACATTGTTGCTGCTCCATGCTTGCTATGCTAGTGTGCATGTCTGCAGCAAGCTAGCCTGCATGTCTCGTGCACAAGGAGGAGAGGGACTCAACAGCATAATGAATTGCCCTGTTGTTGAAATGTGGTTATGCTGTACAGCAGTGGTTCCCAAACGTTCTCATGTCAAGGACCCCTAAAATGACACTCATTAGCCCATGCCACGGACCCCCTATTTGAAAATATATGCCATGGGGACCCCAATAAGAGAAGATGTTTGCAGCTCTAGCTGTGATTCTCAACCTGTTCAAGGACCCCCGGTTTGATATGCATATAGTCTACGGACTGGCATTTCTATCTCTGAGACCCCCAATTTATATTGTAAAATCAATGCTATAATTTAACTCTGAGAGTGTACAAAGGGAACCAAATGGACCCGTATAATTTCGATGGAACTGCCTCAAGGACCCCTGGGGGTCCCCAGACCCCACTTTGGGAAGTACACTTGCCTGCATGGTAGGCTTTTTACTAGGCTACAGTACACAGCCTCTCCACACCACCAAGACTCTTACAGCGCCTCCTCATGGCCACATGCAGTAACTGAGGCCTCCTCAGGCTATAAACTGGAGGGGATCTCGGTTGGAGGAGTAGTAT
This sequence comes from Protomyctophum bolini, assembly GCF_963924005.1. NCBI lineage: Eukaryota > Metazoa > Chordata > Actinopteri > Myctophiformes > Myctophidae > Protomyctophum > Protomyctophum bolini. Next base: position 20,366,719 of record NC_137876.1, read on the forward strand.
GGGCTCCAGAGGTGAGGCATGTACAAGTACACACACACACACACACACACACACACACACACACACACACACACACACACACACACACACACACACACACACACACACACACACACACACACACACACGTGTGTGCCACCATGTCAACATTCATTTCAATTACACCACATCAACAATTCGAACATATTTTGATTGTCCACGAATATTTAAATATTTTCTTTCACATTCTTATAATGATCATTAGAGTCAGAGCAATAACCTTATACCTCAGGCACTGGTGCCAATGTCGTTCAAGGTTTTTTATGATCATTATGGGTCATCCAAATAACATATTTAAAATAGAGTATTGTGGACAATTCAGGGGTTGAAACAAAGTTTTTGGAGTAGGCCTACCGTTAAAAAACCTACTTTATATGTGTCAAACTAGGGTTTTTTCATGATTCTGAATCCATTCCAAGCATTAGTTTTGCACGAAAAACACTCTAGTTCAATGTTTGTTTTGAAAACGCCATTGACAATGAAGGGAAAATGTATGTCATCTTGTCCCTAACACAAACATTAAATGCCATTAACGGTAAAGAGAATATATACTGTTTGCTTTGTCACCATTTGTTTTACATCACCATTACATCACCATATCATATAGCAACATGAGTTAGACTTTATAGCGCCCCTCACTTCACACAGGTGTGATTTTTAATTATGTTATTTGGATGACCCTATAAGGATCATAAAAAACCGTAAGCTTAACTGCCCCCTTGTCCTCCGGGGTTGAACCGGTTCAGTCCGAATATGGAACCAGTTCAGAGTGTTTCCACTGCACATTAATTGGTTCAGAACCCAAAGCTTATGACATATAGTATGCACCACTCGGTTAGTGATAAAACATATTGCTTAATTAATGTGAACTCAAGGCAGACTATTTCACTGTTAGGCTATACTATACATAACTTAATACATTACCAGTAAGACGCCCTGAGGGCGAGAAGCGTGCACACACACACGCCTGCGGGTGACAGGCCGGGAGACTGCTGGGCGAGCGCTGGCACTTTGGCATGGCATGGGGGGGTCAGATCAACATATGGAATGAATTATGTACTGGCCATATATGGAGCGTGTCTTGAGTGTAGTATATACAGTACAGGGTTTGATGAGGTCAGATCAACATAAGGAGTGTCCGAACAGGTCAGCTGGAAATCTAAGGGTGGCAGTACAGTTTGATGAGGTCTGGCTATATAATGAGCGTGTCTTGAGTGTATACAAGCGCAGGGTTTGATCAGTCAAAAGGGAGACATCGAAGAGGAAGGACGAATGGGGAAGGATCAACATATTTAATGTCAGTGTACAGTATCGCCTGTAACGATATATATGTAATTGGAATGCACTTATTTACTCAAATGTTAAATATTAAATGGTAAATAAATGGTAAATGGGTGCCTTCATCCAAGGTGCTTTACATAGATTATGCATTAGCATTACATTCACCCATTCACACACATTCATACACCGATGGCGGCGGAAACCATGCAAGGCACCAACCTGCACATCAGGAGCAATTTAAGGGGTTCAGTCATTCAAGTGTCTTGCTCAAAGACACTTCGACACTAACTCTGGGGAGCCCGGGTTCGAACTGGCAACCTTGCGATTACCATCCGTCCACTCTGGCTAAAAGAAAACTCTAAACTCTGTCCGGATTGAGAAGATCAAAGGGCCGATCCTGGCCCCCGGACCGCATGTTGGCTGTTGCCCATGTGATAGAATAGATGATCAAACTGAAGTGAAAAGGAACAGAAAGAATGTTAACTATCTGAAATTAAGTAGCTGAATACAACTTAAAACAAAACCAATACCATGAGTATAATTTGATGGCTATAAATTTGATGTCAAAACTTTAAAAGACATTTTTTTACTGAGTATATTATGTGTATCTACCGTTATTTAAGTAATATAGGGTATATAGGCTACACAAATAAATAAATAAAATACAATCAGAGTACTTCACTTCACTTATTCCAACCACTTGACAGTCACTTCCCGCGTGACGTCACACAACGTCCTCACGTGACTTCCGCTGTGCTCCACCCGTCAGCAGCCATGATGGTGAGTGTCCTACATCTCTCTCTCTCTCTCTCTCTGTGTCTCTATAATCTATCTACCTCTCTCTATCTCTCCTCTGTTCAAATGTCTCGTCTCCCAGAGCGTGTGTGTGTGTGTGTGTGTTGTTTGTTGTCGCCGCGGCGGGACGCTCGTCCACGTTGAATCCCGTTCTGTTGGTTTTAGGTTTTTAATATGAACGTGTTTGTGTTTGTGTTTACATCCAGCAGGAAGGGCTGGATGACGGCCCTGACTTCCTCTCCGAGGAAGACAGAGGAGTAAGTTGTTTCAATTTTATTATTTTGTTTTTATTATTATTATTAATCTATTATTATTATTATTGGTTTTTATTAAACATTAAACATGCCGGGATAAGGCCGCACTGGACATTAGCGTGTGTGTGTGTGTGTGTGTGTGTGTGTCAACGTAGCTGACATAAGCAAATATTCTGTATTCTCATCCGGACGGTGATGATTATTTATTATTATTATTTTATTAATGTACTCATATATGATATCAGTGACAGTTCTAGACTAGTCAAACTCAATCTTAAAGGGAAGAAGCAGCCAACAGAAATATAATTAATTGTGCTGACTGCTGACTGACCAAGCATTCAGTCTAGTCTAGTCACATGCCTGTCACTCACTCACTCACTCGCATGTTTACACACACACACACACACACACACACACACACACACACACACACACACACACACACACACACACAGCGTAATAAAAAGAAGCAGAGTGTAATTGGTTTATTGGTTCGTCTTATCTCTGTCTGTCAGTGTGACTCATAGTATTATTATTATAAACTGCACATGCATACAAGAACCACACAAAATGGGGGTTCGTATTGAGGGGTGTGTGTGTGTGTGTGTGTGCGTGCGAGCTCTTCACGGGTCCACATTTTACCGATTCTGACCCGTTCCGAAATCATTTTCAAATAGGAAAACCAAACCTGAATGGATCCGTGACTATTTCGTCCGATTACGACCCAGCCAGGCAGACATACATGTGTACTTTATGAAATAATGTTGCTGACGTATTGGCCAATTACCATTTCACCGAGAGAGAGAGAGAGAGAGAGAGAGAGAGAGAGAGAGGTTCCCTGCAGGCTGCAGCAGAGGGTGAGAGGGCTAGAGAGGGACTCGTCTCGTCTCTTCTCTTCTCCTCAGCGTGTGTGCATCTAAAATTATCCAAAAGGATCATTTGTTTTTTACACAATCAGAGTTTTAGCAGATGCATGTACGTACCGGTCTTGGCTGAATGGAATATTAACAAGGCGTGGCACTCAATGCACTTTAAATAACGGCTCCTACTTTGCCCTCTTCTTTATCCACGTGTGGGGATACGCACGAGAGTTGCTTTAACCTTCTTATATTCATTTGCTTTCAGCTTTGCTCGTTTGCTTTCACCTCATTGAAACTCACGTCTCTGCAACAATAAACTGATCCTGGGTCTGCCCACGCGTTACACAGAACTTCAGTTCTAAAGTTTTTCTTCCTCCGCAGTGCATCAATAGCGCACTGTCATGCAGCGGACTGAGAGAAAGAGTCTCTACAGTCAGTCAGACTGATCACACACTGATTGAATATGTTATTCTCTATTTTAGTCTCCACCAGGCCGAAGGCATGGTGAGAGAGTATGTTTTGCACTCCGTCCGTGTGTGTGTGTGTGTGTGTGTGTGTGCGCGCGTCCGTCCGTCCGTGCTTGTCTCCACCAGGCCGAAAGGCATGGGGAGAGAGTATGTTTTGCACTGTGTGTGCGTCCGTCTGTTACCAGCTATTCTCCGGCACTGTTAACCTGGTCAATGCCAAATTTTGCGCACACACTCCCTGGAGGCCAACGATGAACCTCTGCCCCAACTTTTCCAGAACGGCCTGTTATAGCGCCACCAGGAGGCCGACTTTTGTATATCCTCCCCGATTCTGTCCAAAGATCCCGCAAATCGTTACACAGTATCATTCTCTATAGTCCTGTGTTCAAGACGGATCTGTCCAATATTTCATATTCCATCCTAATTGGCTAACATTGGCTTTCAAAGTTTGCAGGATTGGCCCATTTTGATCAAAAGGCTTCAAATCACGTGAAATCTTTCACAGACTTTCCTACTAGGCTGAGGAATATATCCCACCCTTTTCACATTGGCCTGTTATTGGCGCATAACAGGTGTATTATTGCAAAACACATTTTTGGAACAAAACTCCTCAAATCATCCAATTAGCCCTTCGCTAAAACCCACCCCAAATAGCGATTGTCCAATGCCAATCCAAATAGTTTAGCGACTGTTGCTATGCAGGTCAAGCTTTCTCCACCTCATAGCTGTCAATGTTATTTTACATGGCTGTGTTGTTGAACATTTACACGGCATAATGTCGGGAAAATTACACCCAGGTGATGGCAATAATACCAATGACGTCTTACCGTACAACATGAAAACTCCTGTCGTTAAAAGTTGATTTCTCCCTCTGTCATTTCCTCATATTTCTAGTTTATTTAAATATCTTTTATCTAGGCACTTTATCTAGTTAACATTTGCAACAACAACAGAAAAGCACAGACGGTACACACACGTCTTGACGGACCCAAGGTCGATTCCGACCCTGCCCGAGTGATTAGGATAAAACTCTGCTCCGACCCTTGCGGGTCTCAGGTCCACTCGGGTATTTTCGGAATCGGAGGTCCCGGTGAAGAGCTCTAGTGTGTGTGTGCCATGACCGTATTGTTGACCTAATGTCTGATGCAGTTAAAAAATATATGCCATCCAGTCATTGCCATCTATATGACTTTATATTGTAATATAGGGAACTAAAGTGTGTGTGTGTGTGTGTGTGTGTCCAGCCGCGGCCAGTGAACGTGGACCTCCAGACAGATGCGACGCTCCAGGTCGACATCTCTGACGCCCTGAGCGAGAGGGACAAGGTCAAGTTCACCGTTCACACCAAGGTAAGAGACTACATAGGCCAGGGGTTGGCAATATAACTATTGCCAGACTGGCTGCCCGTGCCATGTACATAAAATGTTTGGGCAGTTGCGGTTTGCCTTCAGGGTGCATTTTGAGTCTTTAGTTTGCTATAAACGCAACACAATATGTCTGTGGAATTTAGATAAGTCGTATTGTAAGGGGACTGCATGTAATTTCCGACGGAGCATTCCGGATGCATGTCGGACTAGCGTCTGCTCCCGTGCTTGCGGTTATGGTTAGGTTGGGGGATGAGGTGGGTTGAACAACGTACTGCACCCTGTAAAGCTATTGAGGTATTTGGCATAAATATTGTCCATGTCTAATAAGCCCCAGAATTCGCAAAGTAAATGTAAACGGTTGCTTTAAAATTAACGGTAATTCTCATTTTACCTGTCACGATTTACTTCGTCGGGCAATGATGGGCATGACCTTTGGGGAAGTAGAACATAATAATAATGTTTATTGTCCCGAAGGAAGTTCACACGTCTGTTCAAACACCCACAACAAAACAACACGTAGCACGGAAAAACATCACACCAAGACAATACAAAAACATGAGTTCCCCACTGTGTACAGAACCATCCTATTGGCGGTGCAGTTTGTTTAATGCCGCGATGGCTGAGGGCAACCTTGCCCTTTATCCAGGGCAAGGTTCTGTATCTTGTTTCTGTTAGGCATGGACAGTATGTTGTAGGAACATGTTTCTGTTAGGCATGGACAGTAGCCTATGTTGTAGGAACATGTTTCTGTTAGGCTTGGACAGTATGTTGTAGGAACATGTTTCTGTTAGGCATGGACAGTATGTTGTAGGAACATGTTTCTGTTAGGCATGGACAGTATGTTGTAGGAACATGTTTCTGTTAGGCATGGACAGTATGTTGTAGGAACATGTTTCTGTTAGGCATGGACAGTATGTTGTAGGAACATGTTTCTGTTAGGCATGGACAGTATGTTGTAGAAACATGTTTCTGTTAGGCATGGGCAGTATGTTGTAGGAACATGTTTCTGTTAGGCATGGACAGTATGTTGTAGGAACATGTTTCTGTTAGGCATGGACAGTATGTTGTAGGAACATGTTTCTGTTAGGCATGGGCAGTATGTTGTAGAAACATGTTTCTGTTAGGCATGGGCAGTATGTTGTAGAAACATGTTTCTATTAGGCATGGACAGTATGTTGTAGGAACATGTTTCTGTTAGGCATGGACAGTATATGTTGTAGGAACATGTTTCTGTTAGGCATGGACAGTATGTTGTAGGAACATGTTTCTGTTAGGCATGGACAGTATGTTGTAGGAACATGTTTCTGTTAGGCATGGACAGTATGTAGTAGGAACATGTTTCTGTTAGGCATGGACAGTATGTAGTAGGAACATGTTTCTGTTAGGCATGGACAGTATGTTGTAGGAACATGTTTCTGTTAGGCATGGACAGTATATGTTGTAGGAACATGTTTCTGTTAGGCATGGACAGTATATGTTGTAGGAACATGTTTCTGTTAGGCATGGACAGTATGTTTTAAGAACATGTTTCTGTTAGGCATGGACAGTATGTTGTAGGAAAATGCGGAACAGTACAACAGAACAGGATGGGTTGAATAATGCTTTTGTACAATAAATGGTGTTCTGATAGACACTATGACGGTTGCCCGACTGGCTGCCCGTGCCATGTAAATAATCTTTTTGGGCAGGTTGCCCGACAGGCCAAATGAGCTTTGAGTGGGGAAAAACTGTCTTTTAGTTTGCCATAAACGCAACATAATAATATGTCTGTGGAAGTTAGCTAAGTCATATTGTACAGCTATTGAGATATTATTATGGCATAAATATTGCAGTTTGTCCATGTCTCACAGCCCCAGTATTAAAGAAAAATGGTGGCAGTGTGTGACCCACTCATTCTAAATGTAACTTTTGCAGTTTCCTGATACCGGTAGATGCTTTTTCAGGCCAGTTTTGAAAGAAGATGCTTTTTTTCAGGCCAGTTTGGGATGTTTTCGGTGCCTTCCACATTAGTGTTATATCATATTTTCCCATATTGCCCACTCCTAGCTCAGACATAAATGTTAACATCAAATACGGTACACCACGTAAAAAAAACCCCATATACAAAGGGCATAGAATAAAAAAGAATAATAAACAGATCAGTCTTCAAATTAAAAACAGAAATTACAACTCTCTTAAAACCATTGAAAATAAATTTCATTAATATGCAATAATATACGGAGCCATACAAATTGCTATGATGGTTGTAATACATTTCTTCACAATCAAATCAAAGCTTCTTGGTTGGTTGGTGTGTTGTCCAGTTGTATTGGTTGGTGTGTTGTGCAGTTGTATTGGTTGGTGTGTTGTGCAGTTGTATTGGTTGGTGTGTTGTGCAGTTGTATTGGTTGGTGTGTTGTGCAGTTGTATTGGTTGGTGTGTTGTGCAGTTGTATTGGTTGGTGTGTTGTGCAGTTGTATTGGTTGGTGTGTTGTGCAGTTGTATTGGTATGCTGGTTGGTTGGTTGGTTGTATTGTCCAGTATAGTTCATTTAAATGCAGTACTGACACTGCAGTTCTGACATCTTTAGGAAATTGAAGGCAAAAAATGCATGTTAATTAATTAAAAAATGACTATTCATTTAGTTAATTAAATAAATAAAAATCAGTGTTAGCGGCAGATATGCCCAGGCCAAGGTAATAATTCATTCCTGCATACGCCACTGCAGCCGACCCACTCTACCCCTGAGCCACCGCTGCCTCCGTAGACCTAGAAGTGCTCTAGTTGGGAGCGTATGGCAATTAGACATCTGTAATGTATGAGAGGTCTCTATCTAGGCCATTGAGTGCATTATAAACCATGCAGAAACTTCTTGAAAATATGACTCTGATGGAAGAATGGAAACCTCAGTCATTCTTAAACTGTCCAGTGTCCAATCCCTTCTTCTGAAACTGTTGTCCTCTGCTCCTGTGACGCAGCGGACTAGACGACGTATTAAGGGCCTTGCAAGCGGGGAGCGATAAAACGCGCCTACAGTTCACAAGTCGCGGTGCGACAACGCAAGCGCATTTACGTGAGCTGCGGTCCCGTGAATTTGTTGCGCGCGTGCTCGTTACGTGCACACGCCCGTGACTCACCAGACCTGGATTCTGTTAAGCTTTTATTTTTACGCTTGCGTTGTCGCGCCCCCTCTTCAACAGACCTGGAGGAGACCTGTGTTGACCCAGGCAACAACGCCTGCGTTCCTCGCTTCACGTTTGCAAGGACCTTTAGGCTGAGGCGTGCTGTTAAGACTCCCTTTGTTCTTGAAATCTATTCTATGGGAGACCGGGCGGGAACCAGTGGAGAGCGCACAGGACTGGATGTGTGTTTTTGTTTTGGTTAATCTTGCGGCAGAGTTTTGTATAAGTTGTCTGTGGCCTGTTTTGGGAGTCCAGTGAGCAGGGCATTATTACAGTAGTCCATGATTAGTGACTGGTGATGAAGGCATGGTTTATGTTTTCTGCATCTGATTGTGACAGGAAGGGTCATACTTTTGCTTTGTTTCAATGGAGGTGGGGGGGAAAAAAATGCAATTTTGGTTATTTTATTGATGTGAGGTGTACTGTACTGTACAGCATGTGAGTCATGTATGACTCCAAGCCAGGCTGGTTACTTGAGATTTAACTCAGGCAGCTAGTTGTCCTTAACCCATTTAGACCTGAGGACGATTCTACAAATATCTTCTAAATCCTGACAGTTTTCTGAAAAACCCATGTTTCTGTGTCAGTGATTCTCAAACATTTTCTTGTCATAGACCCCCCCCCCCAAAAAAAAAGAAATATGTAATTGGCCGCCGAACCCCATCTGAAAATATGTAGTTCCAGGGAGTAGAAGATATACATTTTCACGACTTTTCAAAAATAGCAGATCTACAAGTAGATCTGCTATTTTTCAACAGCTAAATTAATGTAAAGTGATGTAACTAGCGAGGTTTTCAAAGTAATGGGTCCCACGGGTCGTTGCATGCAGAACGAGAGGGCCGACAGACTCTCTGGAGAGAAGGAGAACCAGGGTTTGCCAAGACGAGTTGCGGGTTGCGTTTTATTTTGGGCTTGTTTTAAAAATGCAGTGGCTTCTTTGATGTGTGTATATACTATAAATTCCCATATGTTTTGGGGGAGTGTGAATCATATTGAGTGACAGAACCGGTGTCATGTCTCTACTTATGTGTGTACTGTTGCTGCATAATAAATGACCAAAATGTTCATTATTATTGACATACCTGTTAGTATTTACTATTTATGATGAATGATGCATCCAAAAAAGCGCTTAGTTTAAACGCCTCAGAGCGCTACAAGCTTGTTTAAGATTTTGACAAATCTTCGTGTGTGTGTGTGTGTGTGTGTGTGTGTGTGTGTGTGTGTGTGTGTGTGTGTGTGTGTGTGTGTGTGTGTGTGTGCGTTTACATTTACAGAGCACTCTTCCTAACTTTAAGCAGAATGAGTTCTCTGTTGTTCGCCAACATGAGGAGTTCATCTGGCTCCACGACTCCTTTATAGAGAATGAGGACTATGCTGGCTACATCGTAAGTACCTCCATTTATTGACCTTTTATCTATACTGTACACCTGATAGACTACCAAATTCCTGACCGTGTGGCGGTTCTGGACAACCGTGTGTCCGACCGACTCGACGCCGGACACTGCACTCCCCCGTGGGGGTGTCTGTGGAACGCATGTGTGTCGATAAGTAAAGTCATTCGAATTTGAAGCGATACAGTGATGTGAATAGGTTTTCAATGTAATTGAGTCCCAGGATGCAGGGATGGTCTTTTAGATGAGTCCCAGGGACATTTTATGAGTCCCACTTCAACGACATTAGGAGTCATATTTTCCCTTTTTTTTTTTTTTTTACAAATTGCAGCATTTAACTCCCATTTCATTTTATATGGTTATACTGTGGTTATATTAATGTAGAAAACAGAAGAAGAAATTAATGTTATAAACTAAAACTGGCAAAATAAACTAGAATAAAAAATAGTACAGTAGTGCATCCCTTGGATGCAGAGGTCGTTGTTATTATTTATAAATAAACTAGAATAAAAAAACAGTACAGCAGTGCATCCCGTGGATGCAGAGGTCGTTGTTATTATTTATAAACAAACTAGAATAAAAAAACAGTACAGCAGTGCATCCCGTGGATGCAGAGGTCGTTGTTTCATTGCGTCCCTTAACTCTAAACTGCGGTTTGGGATGCAAAATGCACCCTATTTTAATCTCTTTACGTACAGACATACAGAGACATGGTGCATTTATAGATACCGGTAGATAGATTCTTGGTCACAGGCTTAGCAATCCTTATCGATCAGAGTCCTTATCCGTCCTACTATCCTATCCTTCTCAATTATTTTGGTGGAAAGGAGAGACAACAATAGATTTCTTAACAGGACTCACTGGAATTGCTTTTTTTTTGTTAATTCCTAGTTTATTTACGCCCGGTTTAGGTAATGTGTACCTTGTTGTTGTACATCAGCCACTCACCTCATTTTGACCGTGCAGATCTGCTATTTTCGGCAAGCACAGACAAAGAAAGAAGACTAAGAGGTCACATATTCATGTCATGCTAGGTGACACTAGTCATTTTGTTTGTATTCAATTGTCGGGTGATGCTGCATTTATATAGCGCTTTTATCCAAGGCGCTTTACATAAAATAGATTGTGCATTACATTCACACACGCATTCACACACCGATGGCGGTGGAAACCATGCAAGGCACCCAACCTGCACATCGGGAGCAATTAGGGGGTTCAGAGTCTTGCTCAAGGACACTTCGACACTAACTCTGGGGGAGCCCACAGGGATCGAACTGGGAACCTTGCGGTTCCCATCCGGCCGCTCTAGTTGGTGACTATGATAACTAAACGTTGTAGTAGTTGGTGATTGCGATGCCTTGATTGTACACGTGGCGACTGCTTTTTGAGAATAGTGTGCAGTGCAGGTACTAACAGAGTTAATGAGTGCTAGATCACTGTTATTTCTAGTTATAGTGTATTGTGTGCTGCTGTGTTTAAGGTTCAAGGTTCTTTGTTTGTACCCGAGGGTACATGTGTTTTTCAGAAGGGGAAATGCAGCAATCCAGTTAAAAGCAAGACATCACAACCTAAGTACACAGATTGCAGATGTCTAAACAAACCAAATGCATTTAAACATACCGAGAAGAAGGTCATGAAAGTGCTTTTTACACACACACACACACACACACACACACACACACACACACACACACACACACACACACACACATTCACACACACACACACACACACACACACACACTCTGAGTGTCAGTGCCGTGACTAGATGAGGTGTATTTGTCTTGTACTTTCGTTGTTTCGTCGTGCAATGCCTGCAGGTACAAAATATGGTCTATATCGTTTATTTTCCTACGTGTATGGGAAAAAACACGCCTTGCAGCTTTGATGTGGGGAGTGTAGCAGAACTCAAGGGTTGAGTTGAGACTCGCCTGTAAGTTTACTGGAACACAATTATGACAATTATGCTTTAGAGCACTGTTTCCCAAACAGTGGGTTGTGGACCAATTTGTGGGTCGCGGACACATTGGACCAAAGGTGCCACAAAATGTCTGTACTCCAATCACTGTGCAAATAAATAATGACTAAATCATGTCCTTAACCAAATCTGCAATACCAGACCAAATATCAATGTTTTCTTCTTTCGCTCCGTGCAATCTTGCTGTTGACAATTCTTAATGGCATCTTTATACCTGGGACCGCGATTCATATTGTAAAATCAATTTTAAGTTTACTCTGAGAGTGTAGTTGCAGACCTATAAGGGTTAATTTAGTTCCAAACTATAATTTTTTTGTTTGGGACCCCCTGGAACTCCCTCAAGGACCCCTGGGGGGTCCCCGGACCCCACTTTGGGAACCACTGCTTTAGAGAATGTTTGTTCTCCAGTGACGGATTATCATTCAAACCATGATGTCACAAAGGGAACCATGATGTCACAAAGGGAACAAGACTAGGTTGGATTCAATAAAATAGGCTGGTCTTGTTTTTATCAGTCTGAGAACACATTTTTCTTTATTTTATTTATGTGTTTATTTTTTGCGGCCTTTGCCTTTATTTTATATTTTTGAGTGGTGCAACCACTCCAAGGAACAGCAATGTCCGTGTTCACCTATGTGTTGGTTCACCTACTGTATGTGACGTCCTGCACTGTTGCCTGCTAATGAGACAGAGAGAGAGAGAGAGAGAGGAGGAGGAGGAGGAGGAGGGGGGGGGGGAGGAGAGAGAGAGAGAGAGAGAGAGAGAGAGAGAGGGGAGTTGCACCACTCGGTTCACATGGGTGTGATTTTTTTATAGAGAGACAGACAATAGGCTGACAGGAAATGGGGGAGTGACATGCAGTAAAGGCCGTCGGGATCGGGAGTCGAACCCGCGGCACACTGCCAAGCTCGGGCTACCGGCCAAGGTGCCTGGATCGCTGAGCCACGGCCCAGGCCGAGAACAAAGTTTTCTAAGACCGCAATCGCTGATGATTTTTTTTTACACACCACTCATCACAGTTCTGCTTGAAGGTCAGTTTAGTCTATGACTGCCCCAAGGCACTTCTAGTTGGCTCTACACGTTCCACAGCCTGATGATTATTATTATTGTTTATTCTTGTATGTTTTATCATCTTTAGGGGCGGTCATAGCTGAGTGTTTAGTGAGCCCGCATGTGGAGCATTGGAACTATCCCATTGAGACAAAGCGGGGTGCTATGGGCTATAGTTCCAAACATTGGAACTCTCCCATTGAGACAAAGCGGGGTGCTGTGGGCCATAGTTCCAAACATTGGAACTATCCCATTGAGACAAAGCGGGGTGCTGTGGGCTATAGTTCCAAACATTGGAACTTTGGAACTATCCCATTGAGACAAAGCGGGCTCTGGTAACATTGGAACTATCTCATTGACGATAGAATGAGCACTTGCGCATTCCATTGTTCCATTGGGAGTCAACGCTTGTGTCGCCACTCTGTTACTGGATTACTCTGACCTATAGTATAAATCCTATTTTGCGTACGTTACCAGTCGGCTAAAGAGCCATGGGCCGATAGGCAAGCAGCAACGCAGCACCCTATAGCCTACTATACACTGATTGTTACAGGGTGGGTAAATGCTACCCTATGCTAGCCCTATGCTAGTCCTAATGAATGTGCTCTGTTGTTGTTGTTGTTCAGATCCCGCCTGCCCCTCCCAGGCCCGACTTTGATGCTTCCAGGGAGAAACTGCAGAAACTGGGGGAGGGTGAGGGCTCCATGACCAAGGAGGAGTTTACCAAGATGAAACAGGAACTGGAGGCGTGAGTAATTTCTCAAGTCCCTTCAAAGTTACGTACCATCGAGCAAGGCACCGAGAGCAGAGGGCCTGCATGTGACATCAAAGCTACATTGTGGCATTGTACTGCTGATGAACAGGAATGAAAAGAATACAATAATACTTTGTTTTCCAGTTCAGGTTAAAAACGACCAGCAGGGTATAAACATGGCAGCCACCGTGACTTGAACACAGCTGCAGTTAATCCAATTAATGGTTAATGGTTGTGTTAGATTTAGACGTGTGACTATACTAGTCTTGCTTCAATACTTGGTCTCAACTCTCGCATGGCCAGACTGTTGCCTCCCACAATGTTGGAACGCTTCGTTCCGGTCATACAGTCTAGAGCACGGACGCTCCGTTGATGATTAAACCAGGTCGCTCAAATGTATCCTAAATATGATGATATCAAAATCCCCTTAAGCATACTATATATCTCTCGCTGCTCAGCAGAAATGATAGTAACACAATCTTTTAAAAAATATGTCTCTGCTATAATTGGCAGTCGCCACATATGGCGGAGACGGTGCTACTTATACCCATAGATAGATGCTGAGTGTCCGTGTGTGTGTCGTGTGTGTGTGTGTGTGTGGTGTGTGTGTGTGTGGTGTGTGTGTGTGTAACAGAGAGTACTTGGCTATCTTTAAGAAGACGGTAGCGATGCATGAGGTGTTTCTGTGTCGTGTCGCTGCTCATCCGGTCCTCAGGAAGGACCTCAACTTCCACGTGTTCCTGGAGTACAATCAGGATGTGAGTACAACCGTAACCATTTGTCGCTTCGATCGCTTTAACCCATTCTGACCTGAAATCAGATTCTAAAAATGTCTTCTTTTCTACATCCCGACAGTTTTCTGAAAAAGCTGTTTCTATGTCAGTCCTTTGATTTTTCAGAAATAGCAGACCTACAAGCTCATAGCGCGCCACTCGGTGGCGCGCTATGAGCTTGTAGATCTGCTATTGTTAAATAGCTAAAGCATAACGCAATGCTAACACCAAAAGGGGTTCCCGACCTAAAATGGGTTAAAGGAGAATTCCATGCTAGAAGGCTTTCTTACATTTTTATTTGTAGTTGTTACGTCCGCACCAAAGAGGTCCAGGTGTTATTTTGTGCAAAAGCGCATTATTGGTTATTGGCCCTAATATAAGCCCTCAATGAATTGAATGGGGTGTTGTGCTAATTCGCTTATATATACATTTTTGTATATATCCTCTCTTCATATCCCAAGCGGCACACTTTACTACTTATTTCGATGGAAATAAGCGAATTGGCACAAAAAACAGTCATTGTAGACAGTAATTTTACTTTGGGAGAGTAACCATATGGACCCGCTCGTTCACCCAAGACGGGAGAGACATGCAGCAAAGGTCGTCATGAAAGGGACTCGGAACACGCAACGAGCTGTCAGGCCACAGCCTATCTGTGGCGTGCGCCTGGACCGCGAATCCAGCGGGCGCCCCCGGTGCAATTTTATTTAACATAATTAAAGGTCGCTTCAGTTGGATTTCGCGCAACTTCTTGTCTTTGTATTGACTTTGTGTGTGATCTCTGGCTATTCAGGCCTGAACGCAACTTTACACTAGAATTCATCGTGCTCTGTGTTTAAAGTCTAGCACGCTGTCCTGATTGAAGCAACCGTGCTAGACGTATAATGGACCTGTTATTACCCAGTTGACCAGAGAGTCCTCCCGGGTTGTTGAGTTAATGCCGTCAACATGTTTTCGACGTGTTCTCAGCTGAGCGTTCGAGGGAAAAACAAGAAGGAGAAGTTGGAGGATTTCTTCAAGAACGTGGTGAAGTCCGCAGACGGAGTTATGGTGTCCGGAGTGAAGGTAACACATTTACGTGGAGATATTGGATGGTGTTGACATGTGAAAGAAGTAGCTTTCTTTCATTTGAACCCTATGTACATCGTTGGCTTTATACTTGTATGCTCATTTTTCCCCTCAACATTAAATACCATGGCCCAGAATGACTAAATGCAAAGTGTGTGTGTGTGTGTGTGTGTGTGTGTGTGTGTGTGTGTGTGTGTGTGTGTGTGTGTGTGTGTGTACTGTTTTCAGGATGTAGACGACTTCTTCGAGCACGAGAAGACCTTCCTGTTGGAGTATCACAACAGAGTCAAAGACGCCTCCGCTAAATCTGACAAAATGATCAGATCTCATAAAAGTATGTGTCTCCATGTCTCCCTTGCTCCCTCCACACTGCATTGTCACCAAGGGCGACACACACATTCTATATTTGTGACCGTTTCTGACAGAGGCTTTAAATATTTTTTATTTTATTTTTCATGTCAATGTGTCATTCTTCAAATTGACACATTGGTTGTTCAGTTTGACCCTCCAGTTTTGGAGATACGGCTTATAGAGTAATGTCTTGCGAAAAACAGGGAGTTGAGAAAACGGGCCTGAAATTGACTGAATTACACCATAGCTACATGTTTAAGCATTTATTTCATATTTACATGTCGATTTCAGCTCTGATATTTATTTCAGACATGCTCTATGCTATTAACCCATTTTGGATAAAACATTAAATAAAAAAACTGGTTTTCTCCTCTCCTGAACAGTTCGTCTTGCCACCATGACTCCGTCTCTGGTGTCTCTGGATCAAAAAGAGTCACATTTGATCTTTTTATTTTTATTCAGACATTTATGCCCCATTTTATACTTTGTAAAAGCAGTGAAAATCGCAGCTCATCTTGAAAATGCCTTCACTTCTATCATTCAATTAATTGCATTGAATTGAATGGGATGTATGGGGTGTTGTGCTAATTCGCTTATTTCCATCGCTCAAAATTATAATTTTTTTGTATATATCCTCTCTTCATAATGTAAATAATAACCCAAGCGGCACACTTTACTACTTATTTCGATGGAAATAAGCGAATTAGCACAACACCCCATACATCCTATTCAATTCATTTAGGGCTTATGGTAGTGGAAATAGCCAATAAGGAGCTTTTGCACCATTACCTCTTTGATGGGGACGTAACAACTACAAAGAAAGGTAAGAAAGCCTTTTAGTATGGAATTCTCCTTTAAGCTCAGCCCAATTCATGTTCTATGTCGCTCCTCGAAATAGGTTTGAATCCTGGGTGAGACATGAATGTTGGCTTAGTCACCTCAACAGGGATGTCTGCATTCTGCATCTGCTGATTGTACTGAGACTAAAGTTCACTTCACACTGATTCTGGGGAAAAGAAGTGAAATCTTATTATTATTATTATGAATGGTGACGATGATAATTATAATGCTGTGACTTTGTTCCAGATGCTGCAGATGACATCAATAGAATCGCTTCCACGCTGTACAGCTTAGGAACACAAGACAATACTGACGTCTGCAAGTATGTACTTGAGACAGTAGAGTGATCATTTCGACGTGTGAGACAGTAGTGATCATTTTGACGTGTGAGACAGTAGAGTGATCATTTTGACGTGTGAGACAGTAGTGATCATTTTGACGTGTGAGACAGTAGTGATCATTTTGACGTGTGAGACAGTAGAGTGATCATTTTGACGTGTGAGACAGTAGAGTGATCATTTTGACGTGTGAGACAGTAGTGATCATTTTGACGTGTGAGACAGTAGTGATCATTTTGACGTGTGAGACAGTAGAGTGATCATTTTGACGTGTGAGACAGTAGAGTGATCATTTTGACGTTTGAGACAGTAGTGTTCATTTTGACGTGTGAGACAGTAGAGTGATCATTTTGACGTGTGAGACAGTAGTGATCATTTTGACGTGTGAGACAGTAGTGATCATTTTGACGTGTGAGACAGTAGAGTGATCATTTTGACGTGTGAGACAGTAGAGTGATCATTTTGACATGTGAGGCAGTAGAGTGATCATTTTGACGTGTGAGGCAGTAGAGTGATCATTTTGACGTGTGAGGCAGTAGAGTGATCATTTTGACATGTGAGACAGTAGAGTGATCATTTTGACGTGTGAGACAGTAGTGATCATTTTGACGTGTGAGACAGTAGTGATCCTTTTGACGTGTGAGACAGTAGTGTTCATTTTGACGTGTGAGACAGTAGAGTGATCATTTTGACGTGTGAGACAGTAGTGATCATTTTGACGTGTGAGACAGTAGTGATCATTTTGACGTGTGAGACAGTAGTGATCATTTTGACGTGTGAGACAGTAGTGATCATTTTGACGTGTGAGACAGTAGAGTGATCATTTTGACGTGTGAGACAGTAGTGATCATTTTGACGTGTGAGACAGTAGTGATCATTTTGACGTGTGAGACAGTAGAGTGATCATTTTGACGTGTGAGACAGTAGAGTGATCACTTTGACGTGTGAGACAGTAGAGTGATCATTTTGACATGTGAGACAGTAGTGATCATTTTGACGTGTGAGACAGAGTGATCATTTTGACGTGTGAGACAGTAGTGATCATTTTGACGTGTGAGACAGTAGTGATCATTTTGACGTGTGAGACAGTAGAGTGATCATTTAGACGTGTGAGACAGTAGAGTGATCACGTAGGATGTTAATTCTGTTCTGACTGAAGCGTTTGTATTTTTCAGGTTTTTCCTGAAGGTGTCGGAGCTGTTTGAAAAGACGAGGGTACGTATGTGTTCTGTATCAGTAGTACTATCGACCCATCACCAGACAGTGGTTAGAGTGTCTGCCCTGGAACTGGGAGGTCAGGGGTTCGATCCCCGGCCAGGTCATAATGCCTCCCTGCTTGGCACTCAGCATCAATGGGTTGGATTGGGTCAACTGGGATCAACTACAAATGGTTCCCGCGTGCGGCACGGCTGCGGCTCACCGCTCCAAGCGATGGGTTTCACGGCGGTAACGACAAATAGTACGACTATCACGATGCGACATGTTGTGAGCTTGTAGGTTGTCTATTTTCAGTGCTTTTGCGCAACACTGTTGATAGCTGATTTAACATTACAAATAAATAAGAAAGGGTTTCTGAATTCAATAACCCACCTTTTGATAGATTTAACATTGCAAATAAATAAGAAACTATTTCTGAATCAAATAAGCCACATTTTGATAGATTTAACATTACAAATAAATAATAAATGATTTCTGAATCAAATAAGCCACCTTTTGGATAGATTTCTACATTACAAATAAATAAGAAATAAGTGAAAGAGATGCAATCAGGGCCTCCTGAGCAGATGTATTTTAAACTGGCCATAATAATAATTCATTAGGACCAGTTTTGATGTTCAAAGAATGACTGCTTTTTATGCAATAACAGCTGTACTATTCAACATTTAATTGGTTTCACGCACGATCAGCAGATTGACACAAAGTATCAATTAAATGTTTTATCATTAAACGGAACAGCACAATAAAATTATTCCATTGTCCACTTCCACTCCACGTACCCTGTAGTACCTCCGCTTACCGCTAGGGGGTACACTGGCACCCCATTTGAGAACCACTGATTTAGTTAAACCCTCTGGTGACTGGCATGTTGTTTTAAAACACTACATGAATATCCTTTTGTGGTCCTCTGGGTGTTATGGCCGACTTTAAGGATTGAACTGCTAGAATGATTAACTGGTTATTCCATTGAGTGGAAAACAAGTGGATATTTGGTCTTAACGGAACCTACAGCACACGGTATTTAATAAAAACCACTGGCAGCTGTGGTGTGTGTGTGTGTGTGTGGGGTGACGGCGATCTGTTTGGTGCCACATTGAACCTGTCAAAATCCAACGTCACATGCACGCCCACACACACACACACACACCTCCCTTTTCAACCACTAGCAACCACAGGCACGGCAGGCGACGCACGGAGCGTCGTTACGTGTATGAATGGAGGCGCAGGAGGAAGGAAGTGTTGCGCGGCATGCGTTTGTCAGTTTTAGCTCCAGTTAGCTCTATAGCTGCGTCGTCAACGGGAGAGGATCGGCTGTATTCACCCAGAGGTCCATCCGTATAAGAGGCAAACGGCACGACGCATTATAGCACACCAGGGCTGCTGTCATTCTAGGGTTGGTGTTTACTACTGACGGTGAATGGCCTGTGTGTGTGTGTGTGTGTGTGTGTAGAAGATCGAGGCGCGGGTCGCAGCAGATGAGGACTTGAAGCTGGCTGACTTACTGAAATATTACCTGAGAGAGTCCCAGGCTGCTAAGGTAACGGTCTGTCTCTCTCTCCCTCTCTGCTGTCCTGCTGTCTGTCTCTCCTACACTGTCTCCCTCTCTGCTGTCCTGCTGTCTGTCTCTCCTACACTGTCTCCCTCTCTGCTGTCCTACTGTCTGTCTCTCCTACACTGTCTCCCTCTCTGCTGTCCTGCTGTCTGTCTCTCCTACACTGTCTCCCTCTCTGCTGTCCTGCTGTCTGTCTCTCCTACACTGTCTCCCTCTCAGCTGTCCTGCTGTCTGTCTCCTACACTGTCTCCCTCTCTGCTGTCCTGCTGTATGTCTCTCCTACACTGTCTCCCTCTCTGCTGTCCTGCTGTCTGTCTCTCCTACACTGTCTCCCTCTCTGCTGTCCTGCTGTCTGTCTCTCCTACACTGTCTCCCTCTCAGCTGTCCTACTGTCTGTCTCTCCTACACTGTCTCCCTCTGCTGTCCTGCTGTCTGTCTCCTACACTGTCTCCCTCTCTGCTGTCCTGCTGTCTGTCTCCTACACTGACTCGATCTTGGCTGCCCTACCGTCTGTCTCTCCTACACTGTCTCTCTCTTGGCTGTCCTACTGTCTGTCTCCCTCTCAGCTGTCCTTCTGTCTCTCCTATATGTGTCCTGTCTTCGGACAATCTTAATTTTGACGGCTCCCTCGTGAAAGAGATTTCTCGTTACACACACTGCTGTCGTGATACTTAAACTGCTGGTCAATGTGTCGTGTGTGTGTGTGTGTGTGTGTGTGTTCCAGGACCTGTTGTACAGGCGTGGCCGTGCGTTGGTGGACTACGAGAACGCTAACAAGGCTCTGGATAAAGCCAGAGCCAAGAATAAAGACGTCCTGCAGGCTGAGAGCACTCAGCAGATCTGCTGCCACAAGTTTGAAAAGATCTCAGAGTCTGCCAAGCAAGGTGTCTTGTCTGTCTGTCTGCCAGAGAGAGCACATTATCAGCTTCAATTGTAGTGTGTTACAATTCAAAATGTGTCCACTCATTTTCTTGATTTTTATCACTTCCCGTTTCACATGTTTATCCTTTATCATGTATGACTCATACAATTGCTGGACTGGATACAATTGCTATTTATCCTGACTTATGTTTGAGCTGGAGAGAGTTACTGAACAAACTCGGAGAATATAGAGCCATTTAACCCTTATTTTAATGAGGAAAATATCACTTCAAAGGGATACATACAAATCTCTGATGGTTTTTTTTTGTGTTCTCAGAACTCATCGACTTCAAGACGAGGCGAGTGGCAGCTTTCAGAAAGAACCTGGTGGAGCTGGCAGAGTTGGAACTGAAACACGCCAAGGTACACAGCACTGTTGTACAGACTAGTACAAACTGTTGTACAAACTGTTGTACAGTACAAACTAGTACAAACTGTGTCGTATAGCAAGTGCACTTGCCCTAGCCTCGACGACCTTACAGAGGCTTACAGAGCCAAAGGGTCAACTTATGTAATGTAGATACCGGTAGCATGATTTTATGTAGACATGGCATACGCATAGTTTAATTATATAGAATACTCCACTGTTAGACGTACTGTATGTTAGGTTCTTAGCTTACGTATGACTGTTTTATGCATTTGATGTATTGCCATGTTTTTGTTCTTGCTTCAAGGTTCAAGGTTCTTCATTATTTGTCTCCCGAGGAAGGAATTTGTCTTAGACAAAAAATGGCCCGCATGCAAGCGTAGCCCTTATGTCCATGTCGCCGCAGTGTAGCACCAAATACATCTTTCTTGCATCATAGAAAAAGAAAACATAGAGGGGGCTTACTGTAAATCGTCTGATGCCTACATTGTAAATGTCATATTACGGTACGGGTGGTGAAGAGTCTAGATTAAGACTTGGATCATTAATGCCCAGTATAATTATTATTTCATATTATTATTATTAATGCCCAGGGTGTCTCAGGAAATTAAAAGCAATAATAACACTAATATGAATTGATCCTGTGTGTCTGTCCAGGGGAATCTTCAGTTGCTGCAGAGTTGCCTTGGCGTTTTGAAAGGAGACAGTTAACTGTCTGTCTCTTCCAATCAGACAGACGGCTCCTCTCCCAGCACCCCTCCGTCTGTCTGTCTGTCTGTCTCCGGACGGACGGATGGACGGACGGACGGACGGACATCAGGAAGTTCGATGAACAACAGAAGAAGACGAATACATTCTGGAACATAGTGTTTGACATCAGAGAGAACTCTCTCCCTCTCTCTCCCCCCCTCTCTCCCTCTGTCAGTGGTTCTCACAGTGGTGCCTCCATAACTCTGTGTGTACATTTTGTACACCCTCACAGACAGATCTTTTTAAGGGTCCATTGGAACCCCCATCGAGCGGCCCTAGATGGTCCCCAGACCCCACTTTGAGAACCACTTTCTCTACATTGTTTTAACATGGAAGACAAAATGACAACTTTTAACACTTTAGTGGCTAGTCCCATCCTGGGGCCCCTCAGCCCAGGGCCACCCCTTGGCTCCCAGCCTGGGGCCCCTCAGCCCATGCAGGGCCACCCCTTTGCCGTGACCTCCAGGGTGTTCCCAGGGTGACCTCGGAGTGGGTCACTAAAGAGGGTTCTAATGTCATCACGTTAATTAGAGTGGCCTTCAACCAGGTGCGGTTAGTTTCACAGCCTGTAGTGGGACTGTACTGCAGCTGGTCTGGGTTCAGCTGTAGCGTCTGAACGTCAACCAGTGACGTGTTCCTGAGCTGACCTCAGTTCAGCTGTCTGAGGAACAGAACTCACCCCCCGGTTTCAGTTCCAGAACACCATTTATCCTCTGGTTGTTTTTCATCGAGAGTCGAGACACGTTCCCCAGAGCTGATGCACTGTAATGTCCACACGCACGCACACAGACACCCATTTACGCACACACATGCACGCATACAGACGCCCATTCACACACTCGCGCACACACAGACACACGCACAAGCACGCCACATTAGAGCCTGAGTGAAATATCGACCATTATTTGACTGTTGACGCCATCGGTGTCTGCAATTATTTAGCCGGATCTTTAACCACTTCCGGCCTGCCGTCCCTATTTAGAAATGTTTTCCAAAATGTAAAAAAAAAAAAAAAGAAGGTCCATCAACAAGCTATAGATCGGAAGATGTTTTCAATAGGGCTTTAGGTGGTTTAATGAAAAATAAAGTTCAGTTAATATGTGTGTATTTTATGTATATTTACTATTTACTTGTGCATCAACTATGGGTAAAAACATTGGTTAACATTTTGTCTAGGACTCTGCATCGAACGGGCTCTCACAAACGCACACACACACACACACACACACACACACACACACACACACACACACACACACACACACAGTGAGCTCAGTTCTCTCTTGCTGTGAGTCTGGGAGGGTGTTGACTGAGTTTGAGTAAACGTTTCAGTGCTGCTTCGTTACCTTGTTGAGTGCAGCTGATTGACAGCACTTATTATCTGTCCCCGTTACTAATGGTCTGTTTAATCTTCATCATCATCGTCTCACAAAGTAAATTTTTTCTTTTACGTGAATCCGTCTGTTGGCCTTAAGTAACATCTCCGTCTGTCTCGTTAGTCGTTAAAGCAGGTCGGCCTGTCTGTGGGTTATGGAAGTGTCTGTGTGGCGCGTTGGTTTGTAACATCCGTGGCCTGTTGTTGCTTTATGGAGCTCGCTCTGTCTGGTATGAATGTCGGTTCCGTCGCATTCGTCACGCCGTCAGAGTGTGTGTGGACTTTCACGTCTGTCGTACAATAACACTTACAATACGGGTTCGGTTGTCCTCCAACGGTTTAATTCCAAGGACCACCATGACTCGGAGAGTGTACAAATACTTCCATGTGTACACTCAGAGTTACAGTCCTGTAAAGGTCAATCTGGAATCCCCTATTTAGAATCGTTGAAGGGAACCATTAAAATCCTAAAGGATCTAACCCTATACCCACAACGTATACTTTCAATACTTCAAAAAGGTTGGGTTTTTTTAATAGAGAAAATAGTAGATCTACAAGCTCACAATGCATCGCGATGCCACACATTGTGAGCTTGTACACGGTCTATTTTTTAGTAATACCGTAAGGTTGGTTCTGGTTATGATGGAAATTTAAAAACGTCAGAACTTTGCAGTTCGGTTCTGTGAGGTTCTTGGTTAAGGTTCTTGGTTAACCCTTCGTAGTGGAAAAGTTAGTCAACGTCTGTGGCCTGTTGGTTGTAAAGTTGAACGTTTTGAATGCCTCATTAGATACAGATAAATCAAATCACTCGGATCGATTCACAAACAGATTATTTTTTTTTCTCTTTCAGTGTAGTTGAATGTTTTATGTGACCAAAGCTTCCGTTAACTTGCAAATGCGCTGAAAGGAGCGGTCATCATGATAAATTAAATGAAAGAAATAATAAATAAATTGTTATGAAATTTACGTCATGTTTGTCTACCTTTTTAGACACAAAAATCAACACATTTTAGTCTTAATTACAGCCGTTCGTCAACACTTATTTTTTTAAAGTTTTGTTTTTAGACATTTAGCATTTTAGCGATGGATGTGTAATGCTGACACACGTACAGGAGAGCAAAATGGTATCATCTGTTCATATTAAAAGCTCAATAAAAACACTTTCTTATACATGTTCCATTGTTTGAGAACTGACTTCTAACTACTGTCTTTGTACAGGAGTGTATCTCCATAATTTCAACCCATTTTGTTCATAAATTGATCCCTTCATCATATGGTGGTCAGCCAGTCACACAAACTTATTGAAATCAGCAGGACTACTATACCAGCTCACAACTTATTTTTGTAAACTTAAGTGAAAGTGGTTAAAGCCTCACTGCGTTAACCTTTGTTTTGTGAATACATTTTAATTGTGTCTTATCTGTATGTATGTTGGTAGTCGTAGAGTATGTTAATATTCAATTTGAGGTGGTTGTATTGTCTCCCTGCTCTTCTATTGAGACATTTAGATGGTGTCAAAGGTCATCTCACCTAGACACAGGATCTGACACCAATTTCGACCTGATGGTCAAGATTGGCTCAATGGTAAAAATTTCAGGAAAACCGGTTCAAATCCGGGGCAGAAGAGTGAAGTTACATAGTGCTGCTTCTTAAACTGGGTATAAATATTGAATGAGCATCGAACAACTGGAACACGGGTTCCTTTTTCTTTGTATTTCCTGAAAAGTAACGATTCGGCATACAGTTTTCCCACCTGACAGGTGGTGAGCTTGATGTGACGCATTGTGAGCTTGTAGATCGGCTATTTTAACTAGCCTACTACTTAAACATTTGTTCTAATTTATGGACTTTCTAAGATCTTTCTTTAATTTCTTCATGAAATTACTGAAACGAAATCATTGCATTTAGTTTTTAATTCATGATAAGTTTAGCTTTTTTGGGAAGTTCTTTTTTTTTTAATGTTTTGAAATATTAAATTAATAAAAAGCAAGGCTTTTGCACACCTACAGGCGACAGGTGCGTAGGAGAGTACGGTGCCTAAAACAAACGGTGCCAACACAAACGTAATGAGCTACAAAATTACGTAGGACTGGTTTTCCCTTCATTGTCAATGGCGTTTATTAAACAAACATTGAACTATAAAGACAAACATTAAACCTGCATATAGGAGGGGCTAGCGCCCCTCAAAAACTAAGGGGACCCGGACCCATAACAATGTGTCTGACCCACAAATGGGTCTGTGACTGCTGTGCTGACCCAGTGGTTAGGAAACTGTTAATACAGCTGTGTGGAGACTATTAGGCTACTGATACAATTTAGGCATTTATCAGACGCTCTTAATCCAGAGAGATATACAAGCAAAAACTTAAAAGCATGGCAATACATCACATAGAAAGTAGTTATCATGAAACATGCTTAATCTAAGAACATAACCGTGGAATATCTATAGCCTGTAATGAAACTATAGGCTATACATATAAAATACTATATACTGATGCAGAGCTTGTGTGTCTGACAGGCTCTCTGCTGTGAAGGCGGCGGCGCACACGAGTTGCAGCGGCTACTCCAGCTCATGTTGCTTATTGTATTGTGCTTATTGTAACTTATTTGTCAGTATGCGTCCTTTGTACAGAGACAACACTTGCAAATATGTGTATGATAGACAGTCTAGATTGCTCATTCAAGCCCATATGAGCGTCCCAGTGGAAGCATTAACGCGACTCGGGTTGCTACGCCGACCATGCAGCTACAACGGCATCGCATGTCTCTATTGTCGAGGCGAAGATGCACCGTAAGCGGCGTGAGAGAGTCTTCTCCGTGAGTAAGCGCGGAGTCAGGCTAAAAGCTAACCGACCGGCTGTACCGTCAATCCTGCTGGCGAATGTATACGCTCCCTGGATGCACAACTGGATGAGCTGAATGCTCGGCGCAAGCCTTGAGCGCCCCTCACTTCACACGGGTGTGATTTTTTTCTGATGGGCCTGTGGGGCATTTCCTCCGCCACTGTCTTGTGGAGCTCTGTTGTGTTCAGAATAGCTCTGGTGAGACCCATAGCCGTGGCATAGGCTAGCCGCTAGACTCTATATTGCCACGGCTATGGACCAGAGCTAGTTCAGAACCATGGACAGCTACTCGTGTCTGGGCTGCATGCTGTCTCTCTGTAGTGGAATTCACTATAGCTGACAATAAATTATCTGGATTGTCTACCAGGCTATAGTTTGAAGTATGAGGAGGATTAGCTAAATAGTATCTAGATGACAGATTGACAGCTGTCTCATGAAGAGAACGCATGGGCGCATTTGTAGGCCTACCCAATCTGACGCACTATGAGAGAGCTATATGCCTATAGTCTCGCTGCGCGTAGCCAGATGTAATAATCTACTGCCTTTGCAATGCAAAGAAATAGGCTACCACGCAGTGGTATTGTCTGGCTATGAAACGCGAGGCTATGAGAGAGCGGCTGTTGAAAGAAGCAAGCAGCTGTGCGCTTCCTGCATGTATAAATTAAATGGATCCTAAACCTATGCTCTGATATAGCGTTAGGATAGGAGGACGTCTCTCACTATATGGACCAGAGCTATGCTTAAACTCAGCCTAGAATTTACAGTAACACCTACCATCACCTCCTTTAATCCTTTAATGTACTGTATGCTGGATTTAATTTCATAAATAACATTCTGGTACAGTAAAAGACACAAGTGAATGACATAAAGAGACATTTATTGACATTCAGTTCAAATTCTGGACAGATACTGGTCGGCATTAAATTGGCATTTATTTCCCCTTAAATGTATGAAAAAACAAATTAATGTATGCTTTGGAAAATGGACATAAATAATGTCAAGTATACCTGATTTTAACATGCACGGTACATCATTATCAGACCATTCAACATCTTGTAATGACTGGCATATTGGAGCATTACTTTAGTAAAAATAATAATAGTGGTCCTTGAATGCTATTACAAAAATATATTATTATTTTGCCACACATTTGTAAAAAGTATTGGTCCCTAAATGTTATTACAAAAATATATTATTTTTGCTGCACATTTGTAATCAAATATTAAAAATAAAGTGTGTTCTCATCGGGGACCAATTTTCCAGTTATTCATTTCCTGTCCCATAGTTTAGTTTAGTTTAGTTAGTATTTGCACACAATCACACAGATATACAATCAACACACCTGTCTAACTATACAGTACATGCCTGTAGTTCCATCAATACTCTCCATATGATGTACATTACTGTACATGGAGTACATTCTGTGTAGATCATCTTTACACCTGTGTAATTACTACAGCTATTGTTAAACACACTTGTTCGTTTAGTTTAGTTTACACACAGAAAAATAAAAGTGTCAACTAGAACCTAAACTGGTTCCAGGAAGGACCTTTCAGAGTTCAGACCAAGGTTATATTTAAAGAACCATTTAAATGAAGGGTTCTATAAAGAAACATGCAAAGTTGCCATTCACTAAATAAAGAAAGAACCATTTGAACACCATTATTCTTCTGTGTGTAGTGTATCATTTGCAAACAGTGATAAAGCATAGGTATACAGTTGAAAAAAATACTATTCTAAAAGATTTCTCTCCATCTGATCACTACCATCACACTGCAATTAACCACTTTAATCCTGATCCTAGTATCAGAGGTCAGAGGTTAAACCCAGCTGTCTGCAGTGAAGGCACAAAGTAAGTCCATCTGATCAATACATCACACTGCTGCTCAAATCAATGAACCGTTTTAACCCTGGAGAGACACGTATATGGAAAGTGTAAAGTTTTTAATCAAATTAAAACATGCTTTAACCCATTAAGACCTGAGGGGGGGATTCCACAAGTTGCCTTCTAAATCAGTAGTTCTCAAACTGTTTCGTGTCCATGAGGACCCCCAACATGATGATGTATTTGTCCGTGGACCCCTCACCTGAAAATGTTTTGTGCCAGGGACCCCCCCAGAAGAGAAGATTTGCGTAAAGAAAATGATCTAAATTATTAAAAACGCTGTTTCAAAAACACACTTTCAATATATATTTTTAAAATAGCAGATCTACAAGCTCGCAGCGCGGCACGAAGTGACCCGATTTGAGCTTGGTAGATCTGCTATTTCTCCAATAGCCAAATCTGAAATGACACAACAAATGCTTTCTGTTTCTTTTTATGGCTTTAAGAGGCTAATTAAATGAGAACATTTACTCCAGGCTTTAACTAGGTTAATTAATCAGCGTGTGTGAGATGTTTCTCAGAGGTTAACAGCTGTCCTTCATTATGAATTATTAACCTTCATATTTCTTGAAGCAGACTTGGTCGGACGGTTCTGGATCAGGGTCCGGGGTCGGACCAGGGAGCTGAGAGTTCACGGGTTGATCCAGGGGACCATCTCAGGAACGTTGTAGTACAGAGCAGGTCGTTTTTTACTACCATCAACCCAGAAGAGAACACCTTGGACGAACCAGTCGCTGTCCTTCACACACATCAGTGCCCCGCCCTCGTCAGCCTGTAACAACAGGAAGTTGTGTTGTTCAGAGTGTGTTTTTATGTGATAAATATCATGGTTATGTTTCCATCAGTGTGTCACTCACCCAGGAGGGACGAGCCCCACCGGATGCAGTACAGATCGTATACTTGGTGATCCAATCGTGCATGTCAGAAGGCCAGGCCTCTCTGCACTGCTGGTTGGTGATGACCGTCACATTTACCTCATGGAGAAGGTCAGTGACATATGGCCAGTCTGGACGGACACACACACACACACACACACACACACACACACACACACACACACACACACACACACACACACACACACACACACACACACACACACACACACACTTTATAAATACAGAGGAAATTTATATTCCATTAAATATATAGATATATCTAGACATATAGATATATAGATTATTTTTAACCATTTGTTTGCCTAAAATAGGGACAATAGGTGCATGTATTTATTGTTCACACATTTTCAAAAACAGCGATCTATAAGCTCATAACATGTGATGTGCTGTGATCTTGTAGATCTATTTCTACTCTGAATATAATATTGAGATGAATTTCCAGTGAAGTGTCTAAGCAGACGTACAGGAAGTCCCGCCCTAATTCCCTATAGGAAGTGACGTTACTGCTGTGCAGATCTGTTTACATCGCAGTCCATGAAAGCTGTGCTGTGATTGGTCAAAGAAAGACAGCGCCCCATTATCAGTACATGCTGATAATGTCACCAATCAAATTCCTTGTCAGCCTGTATGAATGTGTGTGTGTTTCCTCACATCCAGCACTGTCCCGCCCCCATCCAACTATGACGCATTTAGAACCAGCAGGTAGGACGTCATCAGCCTGAGGGAGACAGATGGGTCCAACATGGTTGGTGAAGTTGACAGGGTGGGCCAGTTTGGCCAGCTTCATGCCACCCAAAGGCAAGCTGTCCGAGTTGGGATGGCGGTAGATCTAAAGAGAACAGACACATGTTTAGATAAAACACATAAGACCTGTTTCCAAAACATTTTCAAAAGAGGCTCAGTTCGTAGATCTATTTTCAAAGGATTTGAACAAATCATGGAACATGTTTGACTGAACTGAAGAGCAGATAGTTCAGTGAGTAAGACGCGCAAACGCGGGAAGCGAACTCAGCTCGTACATATTTGGGTTTTGGACGTATAGCTGCTTTGGGGACTCCTTATATGGTTATGGCTGAGTCATGGTGACGTAACAGCGGGACAGACACTTGCATCAATCACAAACAAATCACTCAGCTCCATATATGGGCACAAAAGCGGGACAGACAGACACACAGACAGACACACAGACAGACAGACAGACAGACAGACAGACATGATCTGCTAGGTCTCATACTAAGTGCTCACAGCGTTCGCAATTACCAAGCACCTTCCTGCAGTAAGGACTGAGTCTTGACCTTTGACCTCTACCAGCTGAATCACTAACTTCATAATAATTAATGAATAATAATTATAATATAAACATTATAATGTATCGCTCGTTATGTAATATGTTCTGACATATTGAAGTTCATACCTTTTCTATCAGGATCTTCTGAGTGAGTTCAGAGGTCGAGCTGCGGTTGTGGGCTCCGAAGACCGCATAGTCACCAACCCTGGAGAGACAACAGAAACAAATGATTATTTAATTTTAATTCCATTATCAATAAGTAACTATATTTAACATTTGTCTATAAGTAGCGCAGCTATGGGTTGGTTTTAAAACATTACATATTTAGTCACTTTAGCCCTATTGTTAAAATAGCCAATCTACAAGGTGAAAACACGTTGCTGTGGCACGTTGTGAACTTGTAGATCAGCTATTTTCGGTTCATTAATACCACAATAAGACCAGGGTTTAAATGGTTAAATACACATGAAACATTAAACTCTTAGCTTGAATGTTGTGTCCATATATGGACATCTTGCACCTAGAATGACTAATGACCAATAGTGGGGTCAGGTTGGAAGAGATGAAGTGACAGACAGAGAGAGATAATAAACTGTGTTTAATTATATCTCAACTCTATGTTTATTACCTGGCAGCCCGGTAAGTCGCAACCAAGGAGTCGTTAAACAGGGTAGCACCTCCCCTAAAGGTTCCATCAGGTTTCTGAAAGATAAAAGTTAAAATATGAATCAAATACAGAATAAACCTTTTGCCGTGTGACGTCGTCGTACAATGGAGCATAAATGAAACACTCCTCCAACATAATATGACCTTTCTTCTATTAGCTCAGTGGTTCTCAAAGAGGGGTCTGGGGACCCACAGGGGTCCCTGGGGGGGGTTCTTGGGGGTCCTGAGGGGGTTCCAGGGGGTCCCCGGCCAATTGTGTATAGGCCTACTAAAGTATGAAAATCACTTCAAACACTTTCTATACAATTTGAAAACAAATGATCTACAAGCTGTCGCATCGTGGTAAGCTGGTAGATCTGCTGTTTTCCAAACATCTTGAACGACAGCGTTGAGAACCACTGTATTAACTGAAGCAAGCAAGAATGTAAATATGAATTTAATTTAGCATCAATGTAGAGTTTCTTTTGATCTTCTCTATTTGAAGGAAGACAAAAAGCAGGATGCATGGTTTCCTCTATGTCTGGATATACCGTTGAAGTATAATTTACCTCCATATACTGTTGTATAAAGTATAATTACATAGATTTACTGTTATTGAGGGGCAGTGGGGCACTAGCCCCTCCTTTATACAGCTTTAAGGTTTGTCTTTCAACTATGCTTGTTTAAGAAAACACCAATCCAATCCACTTTATTTATATAGCACGTTTCAAAACTCAGGGTTTACAAAGTGCTGTACAGGAGAAAATAAAAACAAATGCACTAAAGCTATACCACAGAATAACAACAGCGAGAAAACTAATTATAAACAGTTAAAACAACTGAGACAGAAAAGCAACAGCATCACAGTCACAGTGAGACAAAACATATACAAGGACCGAAGGAACTCAAGCGGGGTTAAAAGCCCCGCTTTATAGAGGTGCGTCTTTAGGCGAGATTTAAAAGTCTTGATGGAAGGGGCCAATTTGACGTGGGAGGGGAGTGCGTTCCATAGTTTGGGGGCTACAACAGAGAAGGCTCGGTCGCCTCTGGACTTTAAGCGGGTCTTCTTTGTGACCCTGAGGTTTAGCTGGCCCTCAGACCGCAGTGACCTATTAGAGGAGTATAGACCTCAATAAGGTCAGACAGATAAAGAGGAGCCAGGCCATTAATAGATTTAAAGACAAATAAAATAATTTTAAAATCAACTCTGAAGCAGACAGGGAGCCAATGAAGGGAGGCCAAGACAGGTGTGATATGCTCACGTCTGCGAGTACCTGTGGCTGTGAGTAGACGTGCGGCCGAGTTCTGGACTAGCTGGAGTCGAGCAAGGGAGGCTTGATTTAAACCAACGTAGCCTACAATGCATTACAGTAGTCCAACCGCGTATAGAAATAAAGGCATGTAGGCTATAACCCGCTCAAAATCGCTAAAGGATAGCACATATAATTACCTGGATATACTGTTGTATAAAGTAGCCTACATTTACCTGGATATACTGTTGTATAAAGTATAATTACCTAGTATACTGTAGTATAATTTGTATAAAGTATTCAATTACCATGAGGTAAACGGCCCAAGGCCAAGAGTGAGGAATAGATTCTTCGCCCTTTTCCACGCGTGAAACAGGAACATTGTTCCGCTTCCCGCACTGTGGCCTTGGCCTCGGGGCCACAGTGGTTGGAGGAGTGGTTGGAGTTGCGGACGGAGTGGTTGGAGTTGTGGACGGAGTGGTTGGAGTTGTGGACGGAGGGGTTGGAGTTGTGGACGGAGTTGTTGGAGTTGCAGACGGAGTGGTTGGAGTTGTGGACGGAGTGGTTGGAGTTGTGGACGGAGGGGTTGGAGTTGTGGACGGAGTTGTTGGAGTTGCGGACGGAGTGGTTGGAGTTGTGGACGGAGTGTTTGGAGTTGTGGACGGAGTTGTTGGAGTTGCGGACGGAGTGGTTGGAGTTGTGGACGGAGTGTTTGGAGTTGTGGACGGAGTGGTTGGAGTTGTGGACGGAGTGGTTGGAGTTGTGGACGGAGGGGTTGGAGTTGTGGACGGAGTTGTTGGAGTTGCGGACGGAGTGGTTGGAGTTGTGGACGGAGTGTTTGGAGTTGTGGACGGAGGGGTTGGAGTTGTGGACGGAGTTGTTGGAGTTGCGGACGGAGTGGTTGGAGTTGTGGACGGAGTTGTTGGAGTTGCGGACGGAGTTGTTGGAGTTGTGGACGGAGTGGTTGGAGTTGTGGACGGAGTGGTTGGAGTTGTGGACGGAGTGGTTGGAGTTGTGGACGGAGTGGTTGGAGTTGTGGACGGAGTGGTTGGAGTTGTGAACGGAGTTGTTGGAGTTGTGGACGGAGTGGTTGGAGTTGTGGACGGAGTGGTTGGAGTTGCGGACGGAGTTGTTGGAGTTGCGGACGGAGTGGTTGGAGTTGTGGACGGAGTGTTTGGAGTTGTGGACGGAGTGTTTGGAGTTGTGGACGGAGTGTTTGGAGTTGTGGACGGAGTGTTTGGAGTTGTGGACGGAGTGGTTGGAGTTGCGGACGGAGTTGTTGGAGTTGCGGACGGAGTGTTTGGAGTTGTGGACGGAGGGGTTGGAGTTGCGGACGGAGTGTTTGGAGTTGCGGACGGAGTGATTGGAGCGGGAGTTGGGGCCAGGTCCCCCATCTCTATATGAAGACATGATAAAACAACAGGACAGCTCTATGAATAACAGATAAATACAGGCGACAAGACACAGATCATAGATATAGAATTACTAAAGACCTATAGGCTAATAGTCTATACTTGCTATACTATAATTGTATGATGAATTAAAATATCTCTATATGCTAATAGTATCCTAATCATTGCTATAGCCACAGTAAAAGGGGTCTCTCTGTTATTTTAACCAAAGGCACGTAATGCAGACAAATTGGAACTGGAACATTCTAAGATGTATGCTATGATAAATTGCAAAAACAAAGAAAGAACAAATTTACAACAACTTCCTTATTATGTCAGTTGTCTTACCGCGGAGCTGTACCACCAGCATTATTATTCCCACAGATATGAGCAAACTGAGGCCAACAATCAGACTAGTACGGAGGCTCATCTTGGCTGCGACAGAACCCCAGATCTGAAACACACACACAAAAGCACACACTTTGATCAGGCCAGTGCGCCTTGCAGTATAGCACCGCAGCGCGCTCAATGCTTATATATGACATGATATCAAGGCATTTAAGTAATGTAATAAGTTGCTATAACCCCGTACCCCTGTCCCACACAAGTGACACTTGTCCAGACCATAGACCACAGACACAGGACCATGTGACCACAGACCATAGACCACAGACACAGGACCATATGCATTGGGGGACAAAGTTCTTAAGAATGTGTTGTTGCGACTGTAGGCCACTGTTTACTATGAAAACCTACATTTCCCGTCAGTCAGTCAGTCAGTCAGTAAGTGTGTCATGTCACGCCTCGTGTCATGCCTCCATATATGGTCACGTCTCATGACATCACGCCTCGTGACACGTCACGACACCATATATGGCCGTTTCCATATATGATGTAAGATCACGACACTGACCTCATCAAACCCTGGATAGCCATACATGGAAAAGACTGGATCATCACCTAGATCTCCATATATGGAGCTGAGCCGGCCAGCAACTCTATATCTGACCTCAAACCCTTAGATCTCCATATATGGAGCTGACCTGTTCTGACATTCCATATGTAATTCCTACCCCACCCGTCCTTCCTCTTCGATGTTTCCCTTTTGACTGATACCTGTCCATTCAAACTCTAGACGGGCCCGCCCCAAAGTTATTAGTAGAGTTCTCAGGCCCAAAAATGAAGGCCCGGCCCTACCTGGGCCCTCATCAAACCCTGTACACTCAAGACACTGCCCCGCTGCCACCCTTAGATCTCCATATATGGAGCTGACCTGTTCTGCCATTCCATATGTTGATCTGACCTCATCATCATCAATCCCTGTACACTCAAGACACGCTCCATGGCCAGTACAGAATTAATTCCATATGTTGATCTGCCCCCCCCCCCCCCCCCCCCATGCCAAAGCACCAGCGCTCGCCCAGCAGTCTGCCGTCACCCAGGCAGATGTGTGCACTAGGGCCCGGTTCTAGGCCTTTAGTGGCCCCAAGCAACATAATATTCTGTGCCCCCCCCCCCCCCCCCCCCTTGCCCTGCCACGCCGGGGGGGTTCACAAAAATCTGTAAATTTGCCATGAAAATGCTTCAATCTGGTGCACTTTGAGATCAAAATTAAGAAGCTAGGTGGGGGCCACATGTGGCCAGTAGCCCATGTAAGGGATAGGGGATACATTAAAAAAACGGAAAAAAAATCTTCTCCCTGTGACGAGGCCCCCTCAGTGGTCGAGGCCCCAAGCGACCGCTTGGTTCGCCTATGCCTAGAACCGGCCCACTGTGCACGTGACCTCACTTCTCGCCCTCAGGGCGTCTTACTGGTAGGCCTATAGTCTGATTGGCAAGATGGTCTACTGTTATTTATCTTTCTATTCCCACAACAATATAGTATGGCATATTTTGGACATCATTGATCATGACTAATACATTTTTAAGAAATGTAATGTAATTATTTTTAAATGTAATCGTTTGACAGCCCTAATACTATATATATATAGGCTATATATATGTATACACATACATACACACACATATATATATATAAAATATTACATATATATATACATACAGGTGACTAATCAACGATTAAAATGATGTAAAACACAATACCAATTGGTATTATTAAAGTGGAGAAATAATGGACCAAAGTTAAGTTTCCGGTCCCTCACGGATCACCGCCCTCACGGAGCACGGCCCGCTCACGGAGGACGTCTCGTCTGCGAGACAGCAGCTGGGTGCTATTGGGAGATGAACGCTGTCCCATTTCACAGACATGCACAGAGCGTGTAACCCTGGGTGTAACATGACTCTGCCCAATGGGGGCGGTATTGAGTAACCATGTTCCCCATGTGTGTTGCAAGCTTCTTGGATCTGGCAGCGTCAGGTTACAGAGCGTGTGCCCTATGCCACCTACACAGGGTAGTGCCAGAGAGGCAGAGGGCGCTACACTGTAGCGCCCTCTGGTGCTGTAGCGGCTACAGCACCAGAGGCAGAGAAACTCAGACAGTAAGATCACAACGTGACATGACAGGAGGAATGAACGAGACGAGAGTACATGGTGGACTGTAAATAATGCGGCCAAGACACATGCCAGAAAGAGATGCCCTGCATATGGGAAATTGTGCACAAAATGCAACAAATCAAATCACTTTGCAAAAGTTTGCAGAAGTTGTAAATGAGATACATAGGCAGATAGTGAATCAGATGATGATCTTAATATTGAAGCAATCAATATTGAGGAGGTTACAAGCAGTGCAGAGGAAAATGCATGGTATGTCAAACTGGGCATTAAGGACAACAAAGTGAAATTCAAAATAGATACAGCTGCACAGACAAATGCCATTTCAAAACAAGCATAACAACAGCATCAAACAGTAGCCTACAATGTTGTCAGCTCAGTGGATTACTTTCTAACCAAGGTCACGGTGACTGCTAAAACATTCTGTCTTAAATCGCTGCCTGATAATTCCATGATACATTACATCATTTACATTTATTCCACATAGCTGAACTTTTCCACGAGATTAATTCACTCGGGCAATTCTCTACGTGCCAGCTAATAAAATACAGTAAAGAAATAGCCTATTCCGTTGAAAAACAGAATATATTGCCCTTCATTTTAGGGCAGTGTGTGTCCTCATGTATACTAGGCTATAGCATATAACTACACTACGCAACTTCACTGCATGGCATTACAGTAATTAGTTATTTGCCAGCACCTGCTCCAATATAGGCCTAAATCAAACTTTATTTATATAGCACATTTAAAACAATAGAAGCTGACCAAAGTGCTGTAGGCCTACTAGTGGAGCATCACCATCGGCGCACAAAAAGAACATAATTAAAAAAAAACCCACAGGCAAATAGTATAGGCTAATTAAGTAGGCCTACAATAATACGATCAGGTGCAATTAAATGCCAAAGAGAAAAGGTGTGTTTTCACTGAGATTTGGTCTGGGTCTGTAGGAGCTGCTCTGCATGGGAGTTCACAGTGATGGAACAGGTCAGTCTTCAGACAAGAAAAAAATATATATATCGCTGGCAACGGCAAAATCAGTTCTCCGCATCGCCAAAATAAATCTATAGGCCTAGTTTCATTGCAGATCTTTGAATTTTCGGTGCGCGCACTCACAATGTGAATCCAAGCAGGTCCTCACAATATACACCGCCAGGCTCCACAATTAAGTTTCTCAGCGCAATGGCGCATCGATAAAAGTTGGGATTTCACTAGTGGCATTATTCAGGCAATATACTCAACAGATTGTTATAATTCCAAGTGATCTATAATCTGTGAAGTTTATATTTTCATTTGGGTGTAAGTCATGTTTTTATATGACTTATCAAACATGGTAGCCTTAGCCTATATTTAATGTCCACTGAGCTGTGGCGAGTCTTCTTGTTACCCTACACAAGACACACACTGGTTGAATGAATCGTTGAATGCGTAGCCAATTATAATAAACCAGCCGTGTTATAAAATATCAATGTCGTACACTTATAATATATTTCAGATTACAACTCACATTTGTAGTCAAGACGTACTCTCTGCTCCGCTTGCAGTAGTTTCAATTAAGCTCTCTCTGCACTGAATTTAAATCCCATGCAGTTTCCTCCAGAGGCGACAGGAGAACTGACTGACTCGTACGAATGCCCAATGATTCTACACGGGCTGGTCAACCCCCCCCCCCCCCCCCCCCCATCTCTCTCTCTCCGTGCGTGTGCGTGCGTGGGTGGGTGCATGTGTCTCAGAGTCATAACTTCCTCAAAACATCAGATTGCTGCTCCTTTGAGTGCCTTTCATCAATGGAGAGTTGCTACGTTGTATATGACTTTCAGGGTGTTGACCTTTGTATTTGCTCTCTCTTTCCCACGGCAGTATAGCTCAGAGGTAGAGTGGCCGGTATAGAACAGCCGTATCTCCTCCAAAGTATAGTGTCGAAGTGTCCTTGAGCAAGACTCTGAACCCCTAATAGCTTCCGGTGTGCAGGTTGGTGCCTTGCATGCATGGTTTCATCTGCCATCGGTGTATGAATGTTTGTGCGAATGGGTGAATGTAATGTACAATCTATGTAAAGTGCCTTGATTGAAGGTGCTATATATATTTCACATCACCCCTATCCTGGCCAACCTACATTGGCTGCCTGTCTCATACAGAATACATTTTAAAATACTTTTATTCACTTTCAAAGCTAGATCCGGACTTGCTCCATCTTACATTTCTGATATACTCGACCCCTACGAGCCAGCTCGTGAGCTATACGATCATCCGGCACGGCCTTCTCTCAATACAATCAGGCTGCAAAAAAACTGTAGGCGACCGGGCATTCGCTATCCATGCACCGTCTCTCTGGAATGCCCTGCTCCTATAGAGATCAGGCTTGCCGAGTCTGTGCCCGTTTTAAATCACTCCTTAAGACTCATTTTTACAAAGCTGTATTCAACCCCCTACCCATGTGATCTGTGATTTCATCTGTTGTTGTTGATTTTGTGCATTATGTATAATATGTATAATAATTATACATATATATATTTTATTCTATTGTGTGCCTTCTTGCTATGTCTTTACATAATATGTTTCTCTGTTAAAGCACTTTGTGACTGGTTCTCAAAAGGTGCTATACAAATTATTATTAGCTTTATTATTATTATTATTTACCATTTAGGAGCCATCATGTCATTCAACATTGTTCACGACTTTTGAAGTTTGATCAAGTTCATCCAAGCTGTTTCTATATCCATCATAGTAGGTGAAGAAACTCACAAACTTAGATAGATAGATGGATAGTTAGTTGATAGAACTAAGATTAAAAACTGAAATAACATTGGAATGTAGTAGGCCTGCACCAGAGACAGGAAACAAGATGGGAGTCGGATTTGAACTTGGATGCTGATTATTTGGAAGCCTGGGCCATGTACATAAACTGAACACGTGTGGCCTATATATAGCTGGCATGACAAAGAGCAAAGCCAAACAACTTGCCAATTACTGCTCTGTTTCACCTTGTCTGCATGGAGGAGAAGGTGCCATGTGCATCCTTTAGGTGCATGCCCATGAACTAACCCAACCCTGTTATATTTGTTTTCTTGTGAAATGAATTGTAATTTGCGCATTCAAATAAAGAACTTACGAAGAAGAAATGACATTGAAGCAATCTAGAATGCAGACCTGGGTCAGACCTGCAGGGTTACATTAACAGTGACTTATTGTTAATTTCTGTCCAATGTTCATTTTTTTTAGATCGACAGCCAAGGTCAAAGGTCAACAATGCCAAAGCTGAGCCACCAGCCACATGGTAACATGCTATATGCAGAACTGTAATGTTAAGGGCAATTACAATATGGCACTCCATAATTGTAACCAGGGGTGGTCTTTTAGATGGGACCCAGGGCATAGGCGGATCTAGAAATTATGGGCCCCTGGGCCACCGCCATGCAAAAGCCCCCCCCCACACACACACCACACTACACCACCACCCCGGAGCTTGTTGATTATTGTGTAATTTGTTTGTATGTGTAAACTTGAAACATTATTGTAGGCCTACTATTTTCCCTTCATCTTTATCCTTTTTAGTGTAATAGTAGCTGTCATTCTCTCGTAGCCTATTATTTATTTCTCAATCTTACCACGAGCCTCGCGTCTCGGAGGACAGTCAAGACAGGCAGTGTCAGTAGACCAATCACAGGCAGGCGGGCGTTACTATGCCTCAGCCATGCCTATGCTCGGACATGCCTATATGCTCGGCCTTTCTGCTTGGTACTATCTTGGTCCATGTACTCAATTAATCATAAACTGAACAACATTAATAACAACATTAATTAGCATTAGGCTAGTTTTCAAATTAATATTGACCAGATCCCTCACATCTGAAAATATGTTGTGCCAGCCAGGAACTACACAAGATTTGTGTTGTTAAAATGTTTCTATACATTATTCTGCACACTTTGAAGAAAATCCCCTGCTTGATATGGTAGACAAGAGAATGGTTAAAAAGTGGTTTAATTTATTGGAAAGAAAATAAGGGAAGAAAAAGGAACTGAGTGTTTTTTCTTTATTTTATTTTTTCTCATTTAAAAAAGAATAATGTCTGTAATTCACTTAATTTACAACAACATGTTGGAAAAGTTTGAGAGCAAGAGTATCTGTCCTGTTGTCTGTTTTGTTTTTCATGTCTTTTTTATTATGTATTGTATGTGGAACATTTACATTGCCTGTCATTTTTTTTTTCATTTTATAACTGAACTACTCATTATCATTGTCGATAATATTCTGATGTTGTCAATTGTCATACAAAAAATGCCTAAGAAAAACAGTGGTTTAATTTGCTTTCTGGTGCGATAGGACCCCCTGGAACCCCGTCAAGGACCCGCAGGGGGTCCCCGGACCCCAGATTGAGAACCACAGAACTAGCGCATGTGAACGGATGTTGTTGTTGTTCTTCTTCGTTGGTGTTTTAGTCCCACTCGCTGCTGGAGAACTGGAGTAATTAATACTTTTTAATATTGCAAATAT
Source organism: Protomyctophum bolini (assembly GCF_963924005.1). NCBI lineage: Eukaryota > Metazoa > Chordata > Actinopteri > Myctophiformes > Myctophidae > Protomyctophum > Protomyctophum bolini. Next base: position 20,406,873 of record NC_137876.1, read on the forward strand.
GCGTTCCATTATTGGGACACTTAGGTGAGTGGATGAAATTATGTTTGTTGCACTGCGGACACATACTGGTTTTGCTATAAAATACACCCAGGCAGGCATTGACTGTTTGTTTACCAGTGGGTTAGCCTAGCCTCAGTAGCCTGGTAGCTAGAGTCCCATTGAAATGCATGGGGCCTTTGGGCTAAGCTAGGCTAGGCTAGGCTAAGCATAATAGTACATACTAGCCTTGGACCAAGACTGGCAGATATTTATATATCGATCAGACATGTCAGAATTAAACAAAAATAATAATAGTATTTATATAAAAAAAAGTCCTGGTCCGAGGGAAAGTTTATACTAACTTTGTCCAGGCTAGGCGAGGCGAGGTGAGGTGAGGTGGTTGGGTGGTTCAGAAGTGGAAAGCAAGCAGACAGACAGATTTTCTATAGAAGAAGAAAATACAATACAGTAACATACAGCATAACTAAAACTATAAGCAACCCAAATAGGTCTTGAAACATGATGCACATAAAGTTATGACTGTCTGTCAGACAGCCACCGTTGTGTCACTTTGTTGTGGCTGTTGCATACTGTAATATTTACATAATTTAGAATGCATTTCATGCAGGCTAATATTCAAGGTTTTTATTTTTACATAAAAAGTGTCACAACATACTAATTTGGCATAGGCCTACTGCTCTGAATTAGTATGTTATGGGATTTCTGTAAGGCTGCAACGATAGATAGATAATGTATTGATCCCAGAGGGGAAATTCAGATGATCCCATAGCTCATACAAGCTTACAATAAGGTTAAAGGGGGGGCACGTACAGTGCTCTGGGATGTTAGATTAAAGGTGGCAGAGAGTGATTTATCGGCCCATTTAGTAATTTATCACCTTTAAAATGTTGTCTAAAATGATGGTCGAGCCAGTTGAAGTGTAGCCTCGGAAACCCAGGCGTTTTTATTTCCAGGGAGAAAAAGTCTGGGTCCGAGTCCACTTCAATATGGCATACAGTAGCGCAAACGTCGATCACTCTCTGCTGATTTCTGATCGTCTGCACCTTTGTTAAATTGACACACACACACACACACACACACACACACACACACACACACACACACACACACACACACACACACACACACACACACACATACATTACCAGCATAGACATATAAGTATATGGTAACCATAGTAGCCAATACTATCAATCAGCATCTTATTCTCTATTTCAGATATTTATTTACTTTTTTGAGCAGTGTGTTTCCATAAGCTGCTGATTGATGATTAATCATTGAGAATGGCACACAAAAAGCAGTGTATTCTACAGCATGTACAGGTGTAGAGAAATTAGGCCTACCTGAGAATCATAGATTCTATATGAATATGAAGTGTGGCTGGGTAAAACATGTTATCAAATTGTATTCCCTTATTGTCTACGCCAGGCCGAAAGGCATTGCTGAGACTATGGGCTGTATTTTGCGTGTCTTAAGTACCAGGTCTTATTCCCTAACTTGAGTAAACTAAAGACCTGGAGGCGTGATCAATGGCTATTCTGAGTGGCCAAAGACTCCATCTCGTCTCCATCACTTTCACCATTTTACCGGTCGCACGCTCGGGGGAAAAACCCATTTTTATTATATTATTTCAGAGGTTTTCAAGTCAAATCTTTGCTTTTGGTCCCTGGAACAACATATTTTCAGATGGGGGTCCACGGCCAAATACAGATAAATCTGGGGGTCCTTGACATGAAAAAGGTTGAGCACCACTGACACCACTTTTTAGACTTGTCCTAAGGTCTAAATGGTTTAAACAAGAGAAGAAAACCAGCACTCGCAGATCTGTCCTTTAAGGCAGTGGTTCCCAGTACCTGAGGGAGTTCCAGGGGGGACCCATCTATTTTGTTCATGTTCATAAAGTGCTAAAGTGTTTAAAGCAGTGGTTCCCAAACTTTTTCATGTCAAGGACCCCCAAATTGACACTACTTAGTGTGGACCCCCATTTGAAAAGATATGCCAGGGACCCCCATAAGAGAAGACGTACACATTTAGACGTCTACATTTAGACGTCTACATTTAGACGTCTGTATACATTTAGACGTCCGTATACATTTAGACGTCTACATTTAGACGTATACATTTAGACAGTGTCCCCCGAGTGCCTCCCCAGTGTCCCCCCGAGTGCCTCCCCAATGCCTCCCCAGTGTGCCCCCCGAGTGCCTTCCCAGTGCCTCCCCAGTGTGCCCCTGAGTGCCTCCCCAGTGTCTCCCCAGTGCCTCCTCAGTGCCTGCCCAGTGTCCCCCAGTGTCCCCCCAGTGTCTCCAATAGCAATACAAGAGCAATAATACAAATTAATCTTAATGTATTAATCTTATTAATTAATTAATCAAATTAATTAATTAATCAAAATTGCGGCCTGTGCCCAGCACCATGCCAAAGCTTTTTCCTGCAGGAAACACTGCTTGTGGTTGTAAATATATTGTTATCCGTGTTGTGAGGATGAGGGGGTACTGGAAAAATATCTACCCCAAAAGGGGTACCTGGTCCAAAAAAGTTTGGGAACACCTGCTTTAAGGCACGTATTTATTTTTGATAGTTATATGTATGGTATGCTGCAAACAAATAGCACACAACGAATGCGTTTCGGGCAGAAGCCTTCGTCAGCGTTGTATACTGCGGAGAGGGGGGGGTGGGGGGGTGGTCAGTACTCAGTCAGAAGACCTATATAGCAAATGGTAGAAAACCATATTAAAGTGCTAAAGTGGCTACAAAGCTTATTCTTTGAAGAGAAGATAGGTTGAGCAATGCAACACAACTAGAAAGCACGTTTTGCAAAGATTAACAGAAGGCATGTCTTAAGGCCTCTCTTCTCTAGAAATACACAATTAAAGTCCAGTCCATCCCTCTCTCTGTGTCACAGCACAGCCATAGCAATTCACTGTAAAGATACATATATTTTTGGGGGTCCTTGACATGTAATAGTTTGAAAACCACTGACAAAAACAGAAAACTGTCATGATTTAGAAGACATTTGTAGAATCGTCCTCAGGTCTAAATGGTTTTCATGAAGCCTCTTATGCCCGATACATACTCCCATTTCGGCGCTGTAGTGCCGAAATGATTTCGGCTCGTCAGAAATTTTCAGTAGCACCGAAGAGCCGACTTTAGGACGGTACCCGCCCCCCCGAACCTCAAATGACGTCAAATTGTAGGCTCTACAGCGCCGAAACGACTTTTATTCGGCTCTAAAATAGGAGTATGAATCGGCCCTTAGAAGAGTTGCTCAGGTAGGAGTGCAGGAGTATAGGTTCTATAATAATGGTCATTAGGCTGGGTAAATGGAGAGGAAGTATTTCAGCTAGTATGCACTGCCACCAAAATTACACCATCCATGGTCTGTAGCATTGCACAATTAATCTGGAAATTCAGACACCTATGCAATCTCATTTTGTGAAGAATCGTGCAGCACTAGTTGGCTGTCCAATTAATTTTAGTTACTTTTTTTCTTCTTTTTCATACATACATTAATTTAGGCAGAAAATTGTACCTTTGTGGTGAGGACCTTTACTTTCTCTCTCATTTTCAAGAAAAACATATATTCCTGTCTGATATGCTGTTGCTGCATTGCCTAGTAAGTAGCAGTAAGTAGCCTTGCCGAGCCATGAGGCCCATAGGGCAGGAGCCTATCTCCTGTTTCTGTAGCGTGAGGCAGCTTGATGTACAAGTACACCCCCTGGACATGACGCTAGTATGTCGCAGGGACTTACCCCCAATTCAACCCTTGCTGAATTGCCTAGGATGCTATTAAACAATATCCAGTGATTGTTTTGAGTTATCTAGTACAGTTTTATTGCAAATCAGATTTCTTTAGACATACCTAGTCTAGCAATAGAGGCCCTCATATTTTGAGACACCGGTAGGTCTACCCCTCCCTGAGTTAGAACAAAACACAACCACCATATATATAGTTTTCTTGATTGTTGTGAACTTTTATTTTGGTGTGAAAATTGTACTTTTGTGGTGACAGGGAAAGAGCGCTCCTTTACTTCAGTGGTTCCAAAACTCTTTCACGTCAAGGACCCCCAAATTGATACTAATGAGTCCACAGACCCCCATTTAAAAAGATATGCCTGCAGGGACCCCCATAAGAGAAGATTTTTAATTTCAAGGACACCCAGTTTGACATGCATTAGGCTTGCATTAGGCTTTATATAGTTAAATCAATGTTAATTTAACTCTACAAATGGAACCAAATGGACCCGTCAGGGATCCATTTGTACACTCGTTAGGGTCCATTTGGTTCCATCTGTACCCTCTCTGAGTTACAGACCCATAAGGGTCCATTTGGTTCCAAACTATCATTTAGCTGGGTACCCATGTATCTCCCTCAAGGACCCCTGGGGGTCCCCGCACCCCACTTTGGGAACCACTGCTTTACTTCCTTCTTCTTCTTCCTTCTTCTTCTCATTTACAAGAAAAAAAACAGAAATTCCTGTCTAATATGCTGCCATAGGTTAATTATAGGCTATAAGTTAATGATGGTCATGATTTTTGGGTAAAGAAAGTCCATGTGGTGTTTACAGGAAAGGTACAGAAATGGATACAATTAGCTTTTTGAACCTACCAAACGGTGCAGGCAGTCAGCTGATATGTTGAGAACCTTGAAGTGGAAACAAATGTTGCCGACAACGCCACAGATTTATGCGATGATACATTTGTAACTAATGATGTGCCATATGCATGTCATGAATCATGATATGTACCATTAACAAATGTCACCGACAGTTACTCAAAACTTTAAGTGAAGGACAATGGAAACTTACTGAAAGTAATTAATAAGGGTATGATTGCTCACATCCATCATATAGCCTTACTTTGGCTCGACCCTCCAAAAGCCTTGCCACCTTCCATGCCTTTAGTGTGTTGGAAACAATTGGGTTTTTACAATATTTCTTTGCTGTTGTAGAATCTCTGAGAAACAAGAGATTCCGGAGAGGACAATCACACTGTGCAGTTTCAATATCTAGCCAAATTGAAGGTTGATCTTCCTCTAACCATGCTGCTACAAATCGTAGTTGTGCAGCTGTCTGATACCATTTTATATTGGGGAGGTCCAGCCCTCCTTCAGAGACAGACAGTTGTAACTTTGCTAGCTTCAACCTGTGCCTTCTCTTGCTTCAGATAAACGAGCTTAACCAGCCCTCAATCATATAGCCTTACAACATGGTTACAATCCTCTCAAACTGTCCTAAAACCAATAACATCAATATATAAACAGGCTATAAAAATCATGGATGAAAAAACGATGAGATGGCACCTTTGTGGTATTTAAAAAAAAAAACACACACACAGTTTTACGTTTGAAAATTGTGTTTCTTTTCCTACCATCATTTTCTTTTAATGTTTACATGGTCATGTGTCACCTTTGTTCTCTGGACTGGTTCAGATTTGAATTGTTTAAACTTGAACTTGCCAACATTGTTCCACCTTCCTTTCCCCCTGTTTTTAGTATTGTTAAACCATATAGGAAATAAAATGAATTTGAATTGCAAGTTAGAAGTTGTCCCCGTCTGACGGTAATGGCTGATAGGCGTAGTTAGACTGAACTGTGTAGAAAAACATGGTGCTATTTTATCATGATCATCAGTAAGGACCAATTATATGAAGATAGGTTGTGAAGTGGTCCTTTAAGCATTTAGCAAGAAACTATAGGATCAACAATGTATTATTAGAAACTATAGGATCCATGAACAATGTACTATTGAAATAACCATCTGTACATTTGTAACTATAGCATACCAGGTAAATAAACAATGAACATCCACTTGTCCACAAACGTACAGTCACTCAAATAGTAATACAGTAAACACCTACTGGTTGATAAGAGGTACTGCCTGGAAGGCCAAATTCAATATCTCCCCTGAGGCTTCCACTGACAGAGATGATATGCAATCATTCTTTTAAAGACCTTTTTGGGGCTTTTCTGACTTTATTGATGAGAGAGGGGGAGGGGGATCATGCCAAATGGAATACAATTAATTAATGAATTCAAATCATTGTGTGTACACTGTTTATACCCTACCTACACTGTTTACAGCAAATGGCTTCGGTATATATAAATACTGTTAGGCCTATATAAACAGAGGAACTAACTTTAATTCAATTACATTTGAATAAATTGCTGCTACTTGTCGCACATGTATTTTATACTAAGTGAATGCAAAAACATTGAAATGCTGCTGTCAGCTTTCAAAAGTATAAACCTAACGTCTCCTATATGGATGTATATTGTATAACTATCTCTGACAGAAAATGCACAATCTTTTTATAGTTTCACAAGATATTACTCAAGTATTACTCAAAGTGTCAATGTAACACATCTGTTTACACCTTTCTTTTATTCCTATTTAAATTCAATATTTATTTGTACATACTCTATCTCGATTGTCTTGTTCCACTTGGATCACATGCTTGGCCGTGTAGTAGTTTAGGCTACTTCACTTTGATTCATTGATTGAATAGTTTGACGATTTAAAGATACAAGTTAAAACATTCCAAATGGATAAAACAAAAAGCCAGACTTGCAAAGCGACAAAAGGAAAATCAACCAGGTGCTCGATGGAAATGCAAATGCAAAAAGTAACGGTGAAAAGTGAAAAGTAGGCTGGTGCATTTATTTATACTGTGTGTGTGTGTGTGTGTGTGTGTGTGTGTGTGCACGTGTGCGCGCGCACACGTGTAGGAGTCCTGACGTGTTGGAGACGTTTAACTTCCTGGAGAACGCAGACGACAGTGATGAAGACGAGGATGATGAGGGAGACATTATTGATGACATCACAGATAAACACAGACCGAAGAAACACAAAACAAAGGTGCACTCACGCACACACACACAATTGGTAAATGAAGGCCCTACTACCCAGCTAACATTTCCCCGCTAGCTACCGCCTCCCGCTGTCGCCTTCACAGCGCAGCACGCCCGGGCTGACTTGGACTTCCCCCCGCTGTCCCCGCGTCATACGATCGATCTCAGTTACTTTTTAATGCCTCGTGAATTTACAGCGATTTACAGCCCCTCCTCACGCTGACGTAAGGCTTGCCTCCCCCGCCCGACTCTCTCTCTCTCAGACGAGGATGTGCATTATTATGTATAAATATTTTTTTTTAACTATTATTGAATATAATTAAGTGGATTCTTCTTCTACTTCTTATTCTTGTGGCTATATTTATTATTATTATTATTATTATTGTTGTACCTTTAGTTCAGGCTAGCCTGGGGCCGAGGCTTTACCCGGCATGCATTGCAGTGTTGTTGTTTTTGTTGACTGGTGAATGAATCGACGGCAGACGGCAGAAGACAAGACTGACCAACAAATGCTTATATTAGTTATTATTACACAGTTTTTCTCCGGAGAAATTCAGTTGAAAGGTCAGTGTATTTTTATATCTGATATATACTGTGTGTAGTGTAATTTCACGTGTTAGAATCGTTTCGTTTCCTAACGCTAGCAGAGGGAATAGATTACCGGTGTATCCGATCCGGTAGCTATAGCTAGCTAGCTAGCTAATCTATTGTCTGGACGGGGGTTATAGCAAACGTATAATTCATGCTATTTTAACAGGCTTAAAAACAGCTCCATTGGAAAGAAAGCGAAAGCTGTTGCAGCTTAAGCGTTATGGACGGTGTTTTATATTATTTCATTTCACAGACAAACAAGATGACGTTCCAAGACCCAGACTGTGGAGCCTGGGGAAACAAAGCATCCTCATCAGAAGTAAAATGGTTTAGTAGCGAACAATAATAATGTATCATGATGTTCTTTTCTAACGTCTTCTTATGTTGATAAAAGTCCACAATTATTCGAATTGGATAAGATTTGATACGTTGCTTGTGTATAGGCTACATAAACAGCATTTTTGCTGTAAATCACATTTTTTGTCATTCTTTGTTCAAGAACTTGCACCATGAAACGCATTTTCTAAAGTAAGTATAGGCCTACTGTGATGACTGTGGACTTAAATATCAATGCTAATTTTAATCTTTATTAAACTGCCCTGTCTCTGCTCTGTCTGAACAGTTATTTGGTGGGAACCACTGAATTAAGTAATTACTTTTTGAAACAACTGAACGTTTTTTACTGAAAACAAATTTCAATTTTGTATCTTTGTCTTTGTCTAAACTTCTCAGGACTGGAACCCTGCGTTCTCTACCACCCTGACCTGGTTTCTACTCCAGTTACATCATGGCAACAACAACAACAGCAGCTACATAACAAGGTTAAGCCATATATTTTGTGTAACGTCTGTATATATTGGCCTTTGGATCCTGCTGAAAATAGCCGATCTACAAGCTCTCTTGCCTCAAGTTTGAAATGTGTACCATTGTTAATTTGTTACCATCATGACATTTTAAATGACTGAGGTGTAGAAGGTGGTAGGTAGGCCTATTTCAGAATGCCTGAATTTACACTTGGTTGCATGGTGAAAATAGTCGATCTACAAGCTCACGTGTTGTGAGCCCTATACAAATGCAATCCATATCAATTTTGTATTTGATTTTGTTCAAATTACAGATGAGGAGGTCACGTGGAGATGATGGTGATGGATAAATAAAATGGATAATAATAATGGTAAGAACATTTTCACATTTTGTCACATGTCACATTTTAGCACAGGAATAGAAATGAGAAAATGGCTGGGTTTTACCCACAGGGCAACTGTTAAGTCATGGATCACAAGCCAGAGAAATGATTAAGGTGAAAATAATTTATTTAATTAATTCTGTGATTTCAGACGAGCTTTCGCTGGAGGAAGACCTATCGACTTCAAATGCAACCTCTGCTCTACCACCAGTCGGGTTTCCCTGACCCTCTACTATATGCAACATCCAGACCTCAAGGAACGCACCCAGCTTTCCGTGCTCGGACATACAGACACGGGGACATACACACATTGCTACGCTCAGAAACTCCTGACTCCACTCAGAAGAGAATTGGTGTTTTAAAGACTTAAGCACTTAAACTTGAGAACTGATATGTCTGACACATTTTCACGATGTTTCAAAATTAGCAAACTCGTTTTCAACAGCTTACAGCTTTTTAAATAATGGTTAAAGTGGCTAAAACCACTGGATCTTGGACTTCAGTGACAGGGACCTGGGGTCTGAGAGCCGGAGACGTTGGACAGGGTGCATTTTGGAACTTCTGCTGGCGGCCACCACCAGTCAGGCTTCATAAAGGAAGGAAACGGACAGGCATGGCAGGCAGCTCATCAAACGGTGGTCCGTGGCTCAAATGCTGAATAACTTTGGCATGAAAAGGGTTCAAACCCACCGCTATAGGGTTTTCCAAATGGACTCTTGAATGTATGCTGCACTATTTCTTGCTCAAAAGGTGAATCTCGATTGTGTGTTCTGTTTATTGCTGATTCCACAAAATGTCTTCTAAATCCTTGCAGTTTTTAGTTAAAACGTTCACTGTGTTTGGGCCACATTTTCACGATTTTTCAAAAATAGCAAATCTACAAGCTCGTGAGCCAACAATGATGGTTAAAGTGTTTGAATGGTATGACTGTTTTCTTGTATTCTAAACTTGGTTGTTTACATATTTTTTCTATGTGCCTAAATTATTTCATTGTAACCTTTTTTTTTCCTAATAAAGAAACAAAATTAAGTATACATTTGCTGCTTTATTATGTTTCTATAAATATGTGGGAGGGAGGTGAGCATGGGGGAGGAGGGGTGCGGGTTCGCAATATATATGGGGGGGGGGGGTGGTGTCATAAGACAGCTCCACGCTGTCCTGCTGCTGCCTTCGGTAGCTGACGTTCGAGTCGCGGCAGAGAAGCGGGGCGCCGGCTACACGCGCGTCGGCGCGCACGGCACACGCTGATCAAGAACGACGCGGCCACATCGTGCGACGCGCCCGGCGGAGGACACGATCGGCGGCGCGCGGCGACCGCCTCCCGCAGGCGGCGCGCCATGACTTGCTAGCTGGGTACTTGATCATACTACAGCGCGAAGACTCACAGACCCTCTTCTAGAATGGCCCGGGGAAACCTAAATGGCCTTTTGTTTTTCTGTTCACGTTGTATATATTTATTAACCCATTTTGGGCGGGAACCCCTTTTAGTGTTTCAAACATTGTTATAATTTAGCTATTGAAAAATAGCATTATGTTATAATTTAGCTATTGAAAAATAGCAGATCTACAAGCTCATAGCGCGCCACTGAGTGGCGCGCCATGAACTTGTAGGTCTCCTATTTTTGAAAAATCGTTAAAATGTGCCTCAAATCGTTCAGAAAATTGTCATGATTTAGAAAGAAAATATTAAAAATGTCGACGTCAGGCCTGACATTATAAAAGTTACATACCGGTAACTTTGTACGTCGCCTGGTTATCAGACTAAATGCTCTTGAAGAAACTGTTTGTGAGCTTTTATAGGGGATCTGTCAATGCCTATAATAGGCCTAATAACGATCTTGAAGATACAATCCCTATCCAGATTCCCCCCCCCCCCCCCCCCCCACTCTCTAAACCAGGGCTAGATACACAAGCCTGGATCCAACGTGGGGCGAGACCCAAAAACACCTCAACACCCTGTTTGGAGCCTTGGACACAGGCCCCGGAGTCGCAGACATGGCAGAGGAAATATCACCCGTTCACCCAACATTCATCATCAACCTCAGCAGAGTGATGTGAACCTGACCAACAGATTCTGAGTTATGAGGATTTCCCTCAGCTGGATGGTCATCATCCCACTACCTTCTCCCCAGAGTCACCTGGAGATATGCCCGCCCACCACGGTCATCCTCAACTCTCTTCGGAGGCACCAGATTCCCCACAATTTCTGGAGCTGACACACCTGGAGGCATCAGTGGCTGCTGCTACCAGTGTCCCTGTTGCTGTGAGTATTGATCGGGCACCCTTCCCTACTGTCACCTCTGCTATGGTGAACATAGAGGTATACCACGTGTATCTGTGTTGTCAGAAGTGAGTTGTGTTTAGTTTTGCAGCCCATCATCAGCTCCATTGACTGTCAATTGTTGACAGACAGTCAGCACACTTTGATCTACGACCTGACCGTACCTTATGGATTTGTGCCTCACAGTGACCACATCTCACGGCGGGCATAGTTAACTGGAAACAATATTAACTCAACAGTCTGTGTACTAGTTAAGCTGTTACCCATCATACTAGTAAGTGGCGTGTTGTAAACTCAGCATTTTAGTACACAGTGTGTTGGTTAAACCTAACACAGCATACTAGTAAACAGTGCATTGTTAAAACCCAGCATACAGGGCACAGACATTGTCCATTTCAATGTTTTTGCATTCACTTAGTATAAAATACATTTGCGACAAGTAGCAGCAATTTATTCAAATGTAATTGAATTAAAGTTAGTGCCTCTGTTTATATAGGCAGTATTTCTATGTACCGAAGTCATTTGCTGTAAACAGTGTAGGTAGGGTATAAACAGTGTACACACAATGATTTGAATTCATTAAGGTGCTTGTATTCCATTTGACATCACCCCCCCCCCCTCTCTCTCATCAATAAAGTCAGAAAAGCCCCAACAAGGTCTTTAAAAGAATGATGGCATATCATCTCTGTCGAGTGGAAGCCTCAGGGGAGATATTGAATTTGGCCTTCCAGGCAGTACCTCTTATAAACCAGCAGGACCACAGGATAAGAGCAGAGAGACTAAATGCAGTGTAAACACTGTATTACTATTTGAGTGACTGTACGTTTGTGGACAAGTGGATGTTCATTGTTTATTTACCTGGTATGCTATAGTTACAAATGTACAGATGGTTATTTCAGTACATTGTTTATGGATCCTATAGTTTCTAATAATACATTGTTGATCCTATAGTTTCTTGCTAAATGCTTAAAGGAACACTTCACCACTTTGCAACCTATCTTCATATAATTGGTCCTCACTGATGATCATGATAAAATAGCACCATGTTTTTCTACACAGTTCAGTCTAACTACGCCTATCAGCCATTACCGTCAGACGGGGACAACTTCTAGCTTGCAATTAAAATGCATTTTTATTTCCTATATGGTTTAACAATACTAAAAACAGGGGGAAAGGAAGGTGGAACAATGTTGGCGTCAAGTTCAAGTTCAAACAATTCAAATCTGAATTCAGAGTGTCACTTCCTGCCTAAGCACTCACAGCATGTGCCCAAACCCACTGATTAGGGATGACACTAGGTGTGAATGGTCATTGTCCTATTGTCTTCTTGTGTTGTGTGCTATAAACAGTGCAATTAAATTAAGCTATATTACAAAACTATATTCAACAGCCCCCTTTACTGAAAAGGCAGACTGTCTGAAATAATTGTTACACCTGGGAAGAATACAGTTACCACTTGTTGATGCTCGTGTAGTTGCTCTAACGGAGCTCGGAAGACTATCAACCAGTCCAGAGAACAAAGGTGACACGTGACCATGTAAACATTTAAAAGAAATTATGGTAGGAAATACAATTTTCAAACGTAAAACTGTGTGTTTTTTTTTCTTTTTAATACCACAAAGGTGCCATCTCATCGGTTATTCAGCCATGATTTTTATAGCCTATTTATATATTGATGTTATTGGTTTTAGGACAGTTTGAGAGGATTGTAACCATGTTGTAAGGCTATTGTGTGTACACTGTGTAGAATACCCTACCTACACTGTTTACAGCAAATTACTTCGGTACATAGAAAATAGAAATACTGTTAGGCCTATATAAACAGAGGAACTAACTTTAATTCAATTACATTTGAATAAATTGCTGCTACTTGTCGCAAACGTATTTTATACTAAGTGAATGCAAAAACATTGAAATGCTGCTGTCAACTTTCAAAAGTATAAACCTAACGTCTCCTATATGGATGTATATTGTATAACTATCTCTGACAGAAAATGCACAATCTTTTTATAGTTTCACAAGATATTACTCAAGTATTACTCAAAGTGTCAATGTAACACAGCTGTTTACACCTTTATTTTATTCCTATCTATATTCAATATTTATTTGTACATACTTTATCTCGATTGTCTTGTCAGTTATGCAATTAGGCCACAGGCTTTGAGAACTCTAGTTTAATGCGGGCCCGATGACTGTCATTGTAATGCAAATGACAGAGAGATGTACTGCTCTACTTAAATACTATCAACAATGTTAACCAAAGTTGGTAGATAAACTGACAGAGAGACCTACCTTTGATTTACATTATGGATTTGTGCCTCACAGTGACCACATCTCACACAGGGCATAGTTAACTGGAAACAATATTAACTCAACAGTCTGTGTACTAGTTAAGCTGTTACCCATCATACTAGTAAGTGGCGTGTTGTAAACTCAGCATTTTAGTACACAGTGTGTTGGTTAAACCTAACACAGCATACTAGTAAACAGTGCATTGTTAAAACCCAGCATGCAGGTCAGTACAGAGGCCACAGTGATGTCATAGTTGGCACAAAGGCAAAGTGGGAGAGAGCCGAGGCTGCCTAATTAAATAGCAGTTCTAGGAAGGGAGGCGTCTGGAGATCTGTTGCCCCCATCAGGTCACTTTGATTTACTGTATCCTTTTTTCCCCTCATTTATTGGGGACTTCTATCTACAGCTAAAGGGCACATCCATGGGCTCCACTTTTGCGACAGATTATGCCAATCTATACATGGGTTTTTTTTAGTACAACTTTGTTTTTAATCCTGAAAAAAATCCTTTTTGTCAGAAAATCCTGAAATGGTACAGATATCTAGATGATGTATTTTGCTTTTTCCAGGGAAAAACTGAATAATTGGCAGACTTTGTGTCATTCCTTAATGGTGTTTATCCTGAATATGACTTGCAACGAGTGTCATTCCTAGACATGTGGATAGAGCAACAAAATGGAGGCCTCATCACTACCCTATATAAGAAAAAAACTGACCGTAACACTTTTCTTCTAGCCAGTAGTGCTCACCCCAAAGCTCTAAAAAATGGAGGAATGGCTTACGAAAAAGTCAGTTCTACAGACTGAGACGACTTTGCCATTCTGATGAAGATTACATAGAAAAAGCCCTGGAAATAAAATAAAACGCTTCCAAGAAAGGGGCTATTCTAGTAAATGTGTTGATGATGCCTACCATATTGCTCTAGACACATCCAGATCTGTTTTATTGACAAAAAGTGTAAAAAAGGAAAAACGATATTCAGTTTCCTGTATCACTACCTACACTCCCCAGGCCTACATGATTAAGAGCACAGTCATGAAATATTGGCATATTTTGACATCAGACCCAGCTCTCACACAACATTTTAAGGATCCACCTCTGTTTGTATATAAAAGAGGACCAAATATACGGGACAAATTGGTTAGAGCCAACATATTGCCGCAACCAAAACAGACTCTCCTGGCCCCCCTTAAACCAGGCAATTATCCCTATGGCAACTGTGCCCAGTGTATAACAACACTTTGAAAACTAATGTCTTTAGACATCCCAGAACAGGTAGCAGAGGTGCCCAGACCTTTTTGACTTAAGAGCTACTTTAAAAATGACCAGCTCAACAAGATCTACCCACAAAGAAGTATGATCGCATTGCTGAAAATAGTAAAAACAAATGTACCTGAGGGGGCGAAATGGAAATAGTTTTTGTATGTCTAACTTTGTAATGCTACTGATGTTTGTGCTCAACACTCTTGAAAACAAATATTCCATTGTGGCTTAATAATAGGTCATTTTTTTTATGTCAATCAATCAAGTCACCTTAATTCAATTCAAGTGTCGGATGCAAAATTATATATTAATTTAAATTATATATGTTTTAGGGGCATGTCATGTGGTCTACCTGCACAGCCTTTGTGATCTACTGGTAGATCGCGATCTACCTTTAGGGCACCCCTGCATGCAGTAAAAAGGGTGTCATACTCATCACATGTAACACAAAAAATGTTATATATTTGTTAAAATGCCCATGTGATAAAATCTATATCAGTAAAACTATCCGTCCCCTAAAACAAAGGATCGTGAACATAAAAGTTCAATCATAAGAAAAGATGAAAACTACCCCGTATCAAATCAAACTTTATTTACAGAGCACGTTTTAAAACAACCAAGGTTGACCAAAGTGCTGTACATCAGTGGCAAAACAGAGGACACAATAATAAAAATGACAAAAATGTAGGCATGGAAGCATAAAATGGACTCAGGAGGGATTAAAAGCCAGGGAGAAAAGATGAGTCTTAAGGTGAGACTTAAAAACACCAATGGAGGGGGCAGAGCGAATGTGAAGGGGCAAGCTCTTCCAGAGCCTGGGAGCTGCAGCCGCGAAAGAGCGTGCGCCCCTAGTGCTTTTGTTAGTTATTCGGCCCTCTAGCAGTACCTGGCGCGCTTGGTCGAGTTCCATCTTCGTCCTTTTTTTGTTCCAAGTGTTTCAACAATGTTGCAACTTCCGGGCCACCGATTGGCCGGTGCCCGGATCGTGCAGGCTACCATTGGCTGGTTCCAACTGGGGTTCCAACCCAGGAGCCAATGGGGGCATGGTCCCGCCCCTACCTCTCAGTAATTCCAAAACAGCACGGCGGCGGCCATCTTGTTACAGTGTGCGGTGGATGGAGGTATTCATAATTTTAATAAATCGTACAAGGTGAAAATATTTAAAGGCAGCAGGGCTTTCTCCAGGGGCCAATAAGGGAACGATTTTAATTTGGAACATTTCTGTCCATTTTTGGCTTAGTTATGGACATGTAGTATCTGTTAGCATGTTAGCTAGCTGCTGGATGATGATGATGATGATGGGTTCTTAATATTATGTGTGAATATTTCGTATTTTTTTATTAAATCGTACAAGGCGTTTGGAAATTAGTCAAAGGCACCGTGGCGTCAACCAGGTCTCACCAAGGAATCGACTTTAATTTGGAACATTTTTGGTTCATTTTGGCATAGACATGGACATTGCAGCATATGTTAGCATTAGCTGCAATGGGTTCTTCTCATTATTGCGAACGCAGTGATTGCGATCCCAGTGAGCACTTACTATGAGACCTAGCAGATCATGTCTGTCTGTCTGTCTGTGTGTCTGTCCCGCTATCCAAATATGGAGTGTGTTGCATCAGCAATCACTCAGCTCCATATATGGCCACAAAAGGGGCCAGGTCCACTCAGCTCCATATATGGGCACAAAATGTGAAAATGATGTAATATGAGCCAGATTGTAGATTGGCTATTTTAGTATTTTTCTTGTTTTATTTATTTAACTGTCTAGGCCTATTCACATGCAATGAACTCAAGTGTCACAAAGCAAAGCAACACGAAAAGCGATGGTAATAGTACTATTAGCCAGCTTCTGCTGACCTATATGGGGTGCGAGGCCCTGCATTGCTCAATAACCTGCTTTGATGACACTTTTGTCCTTTTGTATGTTTAAATCAAATGTCAAATTATAGTTCAAAGACACCAAGAAGATAGTCTGTGATTACAATATCAATTTAAAATGTATTACCCATTTCTTGTTTCCTGTTTTCCACTTCATGATAAATGCTTTTATGTGATGTATTCCCATGCTTTTGTTCTTGCTTAATGTAAGTCGCTCTGGATTAAGAGCGTCTGCTAAATGCCTAAATTGTAAATTGTCCCCTTGCGCGCAGGGTCCGGCCCATTCCTCTCTGTTATGTCATATGACGAGCATTTAACTTTTAATATCACAATTATTGTAGCTAATCTTTAACTGAATCTGGAAGTATTCCTTTATTAAATGATTCTTCATAGTCTGGAATTGTAACTGATCAATTTTCTTTTGTGACTTTCGCCTTTATTTTATATGGAGGGACAGTCAGTGGTGTAAACTTCATTTATATAGCACATTTCATACATAAAATGCAACTCTGTCACATTCTGTCTCTCCCTCAGTCTCCACACTGGCCTCCCATATCCCATTCCAGCACACCCAGTTCCATTTACACACCTGTCAACTACCTAATCAGCCCAGCAGTGAACACTTCTCCAATCAACCTGCTCACTATAAAACTGGACTCAGTACAAACACTCATTGTCAGTTCATAACCTGTGTCACAGATGTCCTGCCTGTTCATGTGTTGACTTTGATGTCATTCTGATTCATGCCTGATTCCTACCTGCATTCCCCTGTGTAAGATATCTCGTAATTCTTTATTAAATACTTTATTATTATACTCTAGTTTGTTGTGACTTTGCTCCTGGGTTCAACTCTGTCTGCATCCTTGACAACTAAAGTACTTCACATATTAAACTTTATTTATATAGCACATGTCATACATAAAATGCAACTCAAAGTACTTCACATGAAAATAAAATAAAAAATAACAAGCAGCGGAATGCCAGAAACAAAAAGTAGGTCAATCTACAATTAGCAAATAAAAATAGCAATACAAAACTAAAACATTAAAAATGGTAAGGAAATTTGTATTGGATAATACATTTTAAATTGATATTATTAGATATTCAACTTTATTGACATTTATAATTAAATTGGTGTCTTTACACTGTAGAATCCATTGTTGTTTGTTTCGGTTGCTTAACTCTGTTGCTTTAACTACATATAAGTGTCTATTTGTTTGTCTCTAAATGTTTTGATGAATTGAACAATGCCCTTTGTTCAATTCATGCCATACTATAGCACGCCGTTTTTCATCAATTTTGAGGATTTGAAGAAAATTCAAAATTTCAAAAAACATGGGTTATAGCCCATCGTTTTTTGAATTTTTGAAAAAATGTTATCCTCATTTTTCATCATTTTTGAACATGGGCTATAGCCCCTACCGTACGGCATACTATAGCACGCCGTTTTTCATCATTTTTGAGGATTTGAAGAAAATTCAAAATTTAAAAAAACATGGGTTATAGCCCATCGTTTTTTGAATTTTTGAAAAAATGTTATCCTCATTTTTCATCATTTTTGAACATGGGCTATAGCCCCTACCGTACGGCATACTATAGCACGCCGTTTTTCATCATTTTTGAGGATTTGAAGAAAATTCAAAATTTCAAAAAACATGGGTTATAGCCCATCGTTTTTTGAATTTTTGAAAAAAATGTTATCCTCATTTTTCATCATTTTTGAACATGGGCTATAGCCCCTACCGTACGGCATACTATAGCACGCCGTTTTTCATCATTTTTGAGGATTTGAAGAAAATTCAAAATTTCAAAAAACATGGGTTATAGCCCATCGTTTTTTGAATTTTTGAAAAAAATGTTATCCTCATTTTTCATCATTTTTGAACATGGGCTATAGCTCCTACCGTACGGCATACTATAGCACGCCGTTTTTCATCATTTTTGAGGATTTGAAGAAAATTCAAAATTTCAAAAAACATGGGTTATAGCCCATCGTTTTTTGAATTTTTGAAAGAAATGTTATCCTCATTTTTCATCATTTTTGAACATGGGCTTTAGCTCCTACCGTACGGCATACTATAGCACGCCGTTTTTCATCATTTTTGAGGATTTGAAGAAAATTAAAAATTTCAAAAAACATGGGTTATAGCCCATCGTTTTTTGAATTTTTGAAAAAAATGTTATCCTCATTTTTCATCATTTTTGAACATGGGCTATAGCTCCTACCGTACGGCATACTATAGCACGCCGTTTTTCATCATTTTTGAGGATTTGAAGAAAATTCAAAATTTCAAAAAAATGGGTTATAGCCCATCGTTTTTTAAATTTTTGAAAAAAATGTTATCCTCATTTTTCATCATTTTTGAACATGGGCTATAGCTCCTACCGTACGGCATACTATAGCACGCCGTTTTTCATCATTTTTGAATATTTGAAGAAAATTCAAAATTTCAAAAAACATGGGTTATAGCCCATCGTTTTTTGAATTTTTGAAAAAAATGTTATCCTCATTTTTCATCATTTTTGAACATGGGCTATAGCTCCTACCGTACGGCATAGCACGCCGTTTTTCATCATTTTTGAGGATTTGAAGAAAATTCAAAATTTCAAAAAACATGGGTTATAGCCCATCGTTTTTTGAATTTTTGAAAGAAATGTTATCCTCATTTTTCATCATTTTTGAACATGGGCTTTAGCTCCTACCGTACGGCATACTATAGCACGCCGTTTTTCATCATTTTTGAGGATTTGAAGAAAATTCAAAATTTCAAAAAACATGGGTTATAGCCCATCGTTTTTTGAATTTTTGAAAAAAATGTTATCCTCATTTTTCATCATTTTTGAACATGGGCTATAGCCCCTACCGTACGGCATACTATAGCACGCCGTTTTTCATCATTTTTGAGGATTTGAAGAAAATTCAAAATTTCAAAAAAATGGGTTATAGCCCATCGTTTTTTGAATTTTTGAAAAAAATGTTATCCTCATTTTTCATCATTTTTGAACATGGGCTATAGCCCCTACCGTACGGCATACTATAGCACGCCGTTTTTCATCATTTTTGAGGATTTGAAGAAAATTCAAAATTAAAAAAAACATGGGTTATAGCCCATCGTTTTTTGAATTTTTGAAAAAAATGTTATCCTCATTTTTCATCATTTTTGAACATGGGCTATAGCCCCTACCGTACGGCATACTATAGCACGCCGTTTTTCATCATTTTTGAGGATTTGAAGAAAATTCAAAATTTCAAAAAACATGGGTTATAGCCCATTGTTTTTTGAATTTTTGAAAAAAATGTTATCCTCATTTTTCATCATTTTTGAACATGGGCTATAGCCCCTACCGTACGGCATACTATAGCACGCCGTTTTTCATCATTTTTGAGGATTTGAAGAAAATTCAAAATTTCAAAAAACATGGGTTATAGCCCATCGTTCTTTGAATTTTTGAAAAAAATGTTATCCTCATTTTTCATCATTTTTGAACATGGGCTATAGCCCCTACCGTACGGCATACTATAGCACGCCGTTTTTCATCATTTTTGAGGATTTGAAGAAAATTCAAAATTTAAAAAAACATGGGTTATAGCCCATCGTTTTTTGAATTTTTGAAAAAAATGTTATCCTCATTTTTCATCATTTTTTAACATGGGCTTTAGCCCCTACCGTACGGCATACTATAGCACGCCGTTTTTCATCATTTTTGAGGATTTGAAGAAAATTCAAAATTTCAAAAAACGTGGGTTATAGCCCATTGTTTTTTGAATTTTTGAAAAAAATGTTATCCTCATTTTTCATCATTTTTGAACATGGGCTTTAGCTCCTACCGTACGGCATACTATAGCACGCCGTTTTTCATCATTTTTGAGGATTTGAAGAAAATTCAAAATTTCAAAAAACATGGGTTATAGCCCATCGTTTTTTGAATTTTTGAAAAAAATGTTATCCTCATTTTTCATCATTTTTGAACATGGGCTATAGCCCCTACCGTACGGCATACTATAGCACGCCGTTTTTCATCATTTTTGAGGATTTGAAGAAAATTCAAAATTTCAAAAAAATGGGTTATAGCCCATCGTTTTTTGAATTTTTGAAAAAAATGTTATCCTCATTTTTCATCATTTTTGAACATGGGCTATAGCCCCTACCGTACGGCATACTATAGCACGCCGTTTTTCATCATTTTTGAGGATTTGAAGAAAATTCAAAATTAAAAAAAACATGGGTTATAGCCCATCGTTTTTTGAATTTTTGAAAAAAATGTTATCCTCATTTTTCATCATTTTTGAACATGGGCTATAGCCCCTACCGTACGGCATACTATAGCACGCCGTTTTTCATCATTTTTGAGGATTTGAAGAAAATTCAAAATTTCAAAAAACATGGGTTATAGCCCATTGTTTTTTGAATTTTTGAAAAAAATGTTATCCTCATTTTTCATCATTTTTGAACATGGGCTATAGCCCCTACCGTACGGCATACTATAGCACGCCGTTTTTCATCATTTTTGAGGATTTGAAGAAAATTCAAAATTTCAAAAAACATGGGTTATAGCCCATCGTTCTTTGAATTTTTGAAAAAAATGTTATCCTCATTTTTCATCATTTTTGAACATGGGCTATAGCCCCTACCGTACGGCATACTATAGCACGCCGTTTTTCATCATTTTTGAGGATTTGAAGAAAATTCAAAATTTAAAAAAACATGGGTTATAGCCCATCGTTTTTTGAATTTTTGAAAAAAATGTTATCCTCATTTTTCATCATTTTTTAACATGGGCTTTAGCCCCTACCGTACGGCATACTATAGCACGCCGTTTTTCATCATTTTTGAGGATTTGAAGAAAATTCAAAATTTCAAAAAACGTGGGTTATAGCCCATTGTTTTTTGAATTTTTGAAAAAAATGTTATCCTCATTTTTCATCATTTTTGAACATGGGCTATAGCCCCTACCGTACGGCATACTATAGCACGCCTTTTTTCATCATTTTTGAGGATTTGAAGAAAATTCAAAATTTCAAAAAACATGGGTTATAGCCCATCGTTCTTTGAATTTTTGAAAAAAATGTTATCCTCATTTTTCATCATTTTTGAACATGGGCTATAGCCCCTACCGTACGGCATACTATAGCACGCCGTTTTTCATCATTTTTGAGGATTTGAAGAAAATTCAAAATTTAAAAAAACATGGGTTATAGCCCATCGTTTTTTGAATTTTTGAAAAAAATGTTATCCTCATTTTTCATCATTTTTTAACATGGGCTTTAGCCCCTACCGTACGGCATACTATAGCACGCCGTTTTTCATCATTTTTGAGGATTTGAAGAAAATTCAAAATTTCAAAAAACGTGGGTTATAGCCCATCGTTTTTTGAATTTTTGAAAAAAATGTTATCCTCATTTTTCATCATTTTTGAACATGGGCTATAGCCCCTACCATACGGCATACTATAGCACGCCGTTTTTCATCATTTTTGAGGATTTGAAGAAAATTCAAAATTTCAAAAAACATGGGTTATAGCCCATTGTTTTTTGAATTTTTGAAAAATTTGTTATCCTCATTCTTTATCATTTTTTAACATGGGCTATAGCCCCTACCGTACGGCATACTATAGCACGCCGTTTTTCATCATTTTTGAGGATTTGAAGAAAATTCAAAATTTCAAAAAACATGGGTTATAGCCCATCGTTTTTTGAATTTTTGAAAAAAATGTTATCCTCATTTTTCATCATTTTTGAACATGGGCTATAGCCCCTACCGTACGGCATACTATAGCACGCCGTTTTTCATCATTTTTGAGGATTTGAAGAAAATTCTAAATTTCAAAAAACATGGGTTATAGCCCATCGTTTTTTGAATTTTTGAAAAAAATGTTATCCTCATTTTTCATCATTTTTGAACATGGGCTATAGCTCCTACCGTACGGCATACTATAGCACGCCGTTTTTCATCATTTTTGAGGATTTGAAGAAAATTCTAAATTTCAAAAAACATGGGTTATAGCCCATCGTTTTTTGAATTTTTGAAAAAAATGTTATCCTCATTTTTCATCATTTTTGAACATGGGCTATAGCTCCTACCGTACGGCATACTGTAGCACGCCGTTTTTCATCATTTTTGAGGATTTGAAGAAAATTCAAAATTTCAAAAAACATGGGTTATAGCCCATCGTTTTTTGAATTTTTGAAAAAAATGTTATCCTCATTTTTCATCATTTTCGAACATGGGCTATAGCCCCTACCGTACGGCATACTATAGCACGCCGTTTGTCATCATTTTTGAGGATTTGAAGAAAATTCAAAATTTCAAAAAACATGGGTTATAGCCCATCGTTTTTTGAATTTTTGAAAAAAATGTTATCCTCATTTTTCATCATTTTTGAACATGGGCTATAGCTCCTACCGTACGGCATACTATAGCACGCCGTTTTTCCTCATTTTTGAGGATTTGAAGAAAATTCAAAATTTCAAAAAACATGGGTTATAGCCCATCGTTTTTTGAATTTTTGAAAAAAATGTTATCCTCATTTTTCATCATTTTTGAACATGGGCTATAGCTCCTACCGTACGGCATACTATAGCACGCCGTTTTTCATCATTTTTGAGGATTTGAAGAAAATTCAAAATTTCAAAAAACATGGGTTATAGCCCATCGTTTTTTGAATTTTTGAAAAAAATGTTATCCTCATTTTTCATCATTTTTGAACATGAGCTATAGCCCCTACCGTACGGCATACTATAGCACGCCGTTTTTCATCATTTTTGAGGATTTGAAGAAAATTCAAAATTTCAAAAAACATGGGTTATAGCCCATCGTTTTTTGAATTTTTGAAAAAAATGTTATCCTCATTTTTCATCATTTTTGAACATGGGCTATAGCTCCTACCGTACGGCATACTATAGCACGCCGTTTTTCATCATTTTTGAGGATTTGAAGAAAATTCTAAATTTCAAAAAACATGGGTTATAGCCCATCGTTTTTTGAATTTTTGAAAAAAATGTTATCCTAATTTTTCATCATTTTTGAACATGGGCTATAGCCCCTACCGTACGGCATACTATAGCACGCCGTTTTTCATCATTTTTGAGGATTTGAAGAAAATTCAAAATTTCAAAAAACATGGGTTATAGCCCATCGTTTTTTGAATTTTTGAAAAAAATGTTATCCTCATTTTTCATCATTTTTGAACATGGGCTATAGCTCCTACCGTACGGCATACTATAGCACGCCGTTTTTCATCATTTTTGAGGATTTGAAGAAAATTCAAAATTTCAAAAAACATGGGTTATAGCCCATCGTTTTTTGAATTTTTGAAAAAAATGTTATCCTCATTTTTCATCATTTTCGAACATGGGCTATAGCCCCTACCGTACGGCATACTATAGCACGCCGTTTGTCATCATTTTTGAGGATTTGAAGAAAATTCAAAATTTCAAAAAACATGGGTTATAGCCCATCGTTTTTTGAATTTTTGAAAAAAATGTTATCCTCATTTTTCATCATTTTTGAACATGGGCTATAGCCCCTACCGTACGGCATACTATAGCACGCCGTTTTTCATCATTTTTGAGGATTTGAAGAAAATTCAAAATTTCAAAAAACATGGGTTATAGCCCATCGTTTTTTGAATTTTTGAAAAAAATGTTATCCTCATTTTTCATCATTTTTGAACATGGGCTATAGCTCCTACCGTACGGCATACTATAGCACGCCGTTTTTCATCATTTTTGAGGATTTGAAGAAAATTCAAAATTTCAAAAAACATGGGTTATAGCCCATCGTTTTTTGAATTTTTGAAAAAAATGTTATCCTCATTTTTCATCATTTTTGAACATGGGCTATAGCCCCTACCGTACGGCATACTATAGCACGCCGTTTTTCATCATTTTTGAGGATTTGAAGAAAATTCAAAATTTCAAAAAACATGGGTTATAGCCCATCGTTTTTTGAATTTTTGAAAAAAATGTTATCCTCATTTTTCATCATTTTTGAACATGGGCTATAGCCCCTACCATACGGCATACTATAGCACGCCGTTTTTCATCATTTTTGAGGATTTGAAGAAAACTCAAAATTTCAAAAAACATGGGTTATAGCCCATTGTTTTTTGAATTTTTGAAAAAATTGTTATCCTCATTTTTTATCATTTTTTAACATGGGCTATAGCCCCTACCGTACGGCATACCATAGCACGCCGTTTTTCATCATTTTTGAGGATTTGAAGAAAATTCAAAATTTCAAAAAACATGGGTTATAGCCCATCGTTTTTTGAATTTTTGAAAAAAATGTTATCCTCATTTTTCATCATTTTTGAACATGGGCTATAGCCCCTACCGTACGGCATACTATAGCACGCCGTTTTTCATCATTTTTGAGGATTTGAAGAAAATTCTAAATTTCAAAAAACATGGGTTATAGCCCATCGTTTTTTGAATTTTTGAAAAAAATGTTATCCTCATTTTTCATCATTTTTGAACATGGGCTATAGCTCCTACCGTACGGCATACTATAGCACGCCGTTTTTCATCATTTTTGAGGATTTGAAGAAAATTCTAAATTTCAAAAAACATGGGTTATAGCCCATCGTTTTTTGAATTTTTGAAAAAAATGTTATCCTCATTTTTCATCATTTTTGAACATGGGCTATAGCCCCTACCGTACGGCATACTATAGCACGCCGTTTTTCATCATTTTTGAGGATTTGAAGAAAATTCAAAATTTCAAAAAACATGGGTTATAGCCCATCGTTTTTTGAATTTTTGAAAAAAATGTTATCCTCATTTTTCATCATTTTTGAACATGGGCTATAGCTCCTACCGTACGGCATACTATAGCACGCCGTTTTTCATCATTTTTGAGGATTTGAAGAAAATTCAAAATTTCAAAAAACATGGGTTATATAGGCCATCGTTTTTTGAATTTTTGAAAAAAATGTTATCCTCATTTTTCATCATTTTTGAACATGGGCTATAGCCCCTACCGTACGGCATTTGTAAGTGTAAGGCTTAATTGGGTCGTCCACTCACAGTTAACAGTCTTTGTATTGAGTTTGTGCTTGAAATGTAGGCCTACTGTAATTCTGCAAACTGTTAATAAATATTTCAATCAATCAATCAATCAAAATTGACATTTCAACTATTGATCAGACGCTGTGCATTGACGACACATAGTGGTCATTCATTTTAATTGCATGCATGCAGAGAAATCACAACATTGTGAGACGCACTGGGTCGTTGCCATGTTTTGCCACGGAAACCAGCGACCTGCCTTGTGTAAGTAAGTAAGTAAATTTTATTTATAAAGCACCTTTCTTAACAATGTTACAAAGTGCTGTACAGTGACACAATAAAATCAATCATAATTAAAACAGGACAGTACAACAAGCAAATAAGAACAACATAATCAAGTCAAATAAAATCAGAAAAATGTTCCCGAAATAAAAACGTTTTCAGTGGACGAAGCCAGGCTTGATACGAGCAGACGTGGCAACGCGATCGAAACACAGGGGCAATCTCCCGTTGGCCGAGAGGTTGGAACTCACGGGCCAATGGGAGCCTGTGTCGTGTAATTTCTCCCTTTACACTGACTATAATTCTATCTATTTGAGACAGAAACGGCTAAGCAATACGGCAGGCTGTAGGCTGTAGTCAAAAGCACCGGACGAATGAAGGCAGGCAGAGAGTGTTCTGAAGTGTAGTGTAGAGTCGATCATTTTATTGCAACCGAGACCAAGACAGAGAGCTTCGCCATTGTCCCTGAGCCTGGAGCTCAGGGACTCCCTCGTACTGAATACAATAGAATGCTAAGTTCCCTATCACACCTGGCCAGGCCAAGCTACTTGACTAAGGCCCACGACACCTTGACTTTAAATATCAAAGACAGGCCTCTGCAGACACAGTGACTGCAGATAGTGACAGTTGACTTATTTAGCATGCCCTTAGCACAGTGACCAAATGTATAAGTCGGACATTTTAACATGGCTTGTATATGAATATCATGAAATATAGATACCACACCTGCATGCTTTTGGGCGGCCAATAAGGGCAAGGGTAAAACAGAGAGAATTGTTCCGGATCCTTAACATCAACTAGCACAGAAAAGCTGTGTTGTAGTAACCAGCAGTTAGCTCAGTGTGATGAGTGTCTGTGTTTGTGATCCACAGGTCCAGGGTTCAAATCCCACATTATTCATGTGTCTCTGTGATGCTTTGCTTTGCACACTGACTTTCAGAAGGACAACTTTAAAGCAGCACAGAAATTCCCAATGATTGTGTGCCTCAGTGGACCAACGGATAAGTCAAATGATATCCGTAGTATACCTAGTAGAAGTGTGCCGGTTCGAACCCCGACATACTCAAATCTTTACTGACACTTTGCATTCCACACTAACATCAACTAGCACAGAAAAGCTGTGTTGTAGTAACCAGCAGTTAGCTCAGTGTGATGAGTGGCTGTACTTAGTTGTGATCCACAGGTCCACGGTTCAAATCCCACATTATTAATGTGTCTCTGTGATGCTTTGCTTTGCACACTGACTTTCTTGAATAAAAAATAAAAACTCAAAAGCACCAGGAGACATCTGCTGAATGCCCCAAGGTGCCTTGGCTCAATGGTGTGGAGCGCTTGACCCATTGCCTCTGCTTCAGACAGTTGGCCGGTTCAAGTCCCATGTCATGACATCAAGGTGCTGGGAAGGACCATCGGGAGACGGTGCTCTCTCCCCCTGTTTCCTGAAAAGTAACGGTTGGGGGTTATGCCGTACGATATAGGCTATAGCCCACGGTCCAAAATGATGAGATAAGAGGATAACTTTTTTTTTCAAAATTTCAAAAAACATGGGCTATAACCCATCGTTTTTTTTCATTTATTCCGCAATTTCCGCAATTTCCATTTCCACAATTTCCATTTCCGCAATTTCCGCAATTTCCATTTCCGCAAATTCCGCAATTTCCATTTCCAAAATTTCGCAATTTCCGCAATTCCGCAAATTCCGCAATTACAATTTCCGCAATTTCCGCAATTTCCATTTCCGCAATTTCCGCAATTTCCATTTCCGCAATTTCCGCAATTTCCATTTCCGCAATTTCCGCAATTTCCATTTCCGCAATTTCGCAATTTCCGCAATTACAATTTACGCAATTTTGCAATTTTGCAATTTCCATTTCCGCAATTTCCGCAATTTGCGGAAATTGCGGAATAAATGAAAAAAAAAAACGATGGGTTATAGCCCATGTTTTTTGAAATTTTGAAAAAAAAAGTTATCCTCGTTTCTCATTATTTTGGACCGTGGGCTATAGCCTATATCGTACGGCATAACCCCCAACCGTTACTTTTCAGGAAACAGGGGGAGAGAGCACCGTCTCCCGATGGTCCTTCCCAGCACCTTGATGTCATGACATGGGACTTGAACCGGCCAACTGTCTGAAGCAGAGGCAACGGGTCAAGCGCTCCACACCATTGAGCCAAGGCACCTTGGGGCATTCAGCAGATGTCTCCTGGTGCTTTTGAGTTTTTATTTTTTATTCAAGAAAGTCAGTGTGCAAAGCAAAGCATCACAGAGACACATTAATAACGTGGGATTTGAACCGTGGACCTGTGGATCACAACTAAGTACAGTAACTCATCACACTGAGCTAACTGCTGGTTACTACAACACAGCTTTTCTGTGCTAGTTTATGTTAGTGTGGAATGCAAAGTGTCAGTAAAGATTTGAGTATGTCGGGGTTCGAACCGGCACACTTCTACTAGGTATACTACGGACATCATTTGACTTATCCGTTGGTCCACTGAGGCACACAATCATTGGGAATTTCTGTGCTGCTTTAAAGTTGTCCTTCTGAAAGTCAGTGTGCAAAGCAAAGCATCACAGAGACACATGAATAATGTGAGATTTGAACCCTGGACCTGTGGATCACAAACACAGACACTCATCACACTGAGCTAACTGCTGGTTACTACAACACAGCTTTTCTGTGCTAGTTGATGTTAAGGATCCGGAACAATTCTCTCTGTTTTACCCCTGCCCTTATTGGCCGCCCAAAAGCATGCAGGTGTGGTATCTATATTTCATGATATTCATATATAAGCCATGTTAAAATGTCCGACTTATACATTTGGTCACTGTGCTAAGGGCATGCTAAATAAGTCAACTGTCACTATCTGCAGTCACTGTGTCTGCAGAGGCCTGTCTTTGATATTTAAAGTCAAGGTGTTGTGGGCCTTAGTCAAGTAGCTTGGCCTGGCCAGGTGTGATAGGGAACTTAGCATTCTATTGTATCCAGGAGAGACCTTTGCCTACCAAGTGGCAATATGTTGATGAATACCGGTATGTAAAGTTTCAGTCTCCACCTCCGTATATCTGTGTCTATGCAAAAACACTGTATATATATCCTGTAAAATGCAAGGTTTAGGGAGTCTTAAACTGGCCGCGGTAGCGGTTCAGTACGAGGGAGTCCCTGAGCTCCAGGCTCAGGGACAATGGCGAAGCTCTCTGTCTTGGTCTCGGTTGCAATAAAATGATCGACTCTACACTACACTTCAGAACACTCTCTGCCTGCCTTCATTCGTCCGGTGCTTTTGACTACAGCCTACAGCCTGCCGTATTGCTTAGCCGTTTCTGTCTCAAATAGATAGAATTATAGTCAGTGTAAAGGGAGAAATTACACGACACAGGCTCCCATTGGCCCGTGAGTTCCAACCTCTCGGCAAACGGGAGATTGCCCCTGTGTTTCGATCGCGTTGCCACGTCTGCTCGTATCAAGCCTGGCTTCGTCCAATGAAAACGTTTTTATTTCGGGAACATTTTTCTGATTTTATTTGACTTGATTATGTTGTTCTTATTTGCTTGTTGTACTGTCCTGTTTTAATTATGATTGATTTTATTGTGTCACTGTACAGCACTTTGTAACATTGTTAAGAAAGGTGCTTTATAAATAAAATTTACTTACTTACTTACACAAGGCAGGTCGCTGGTTTCCGTGGCAAAACATGGCAACGACCCAGTGCGTCTCACAATGTTGTGATTTCTCTGCATGCATGCAATTAAAATGAATGACCACTAGGTGTCGTCAATGCACAGCGTCTGATCAATAGTTGAAATGTCAATTTTGATTGATTGATTGATTGAAATATTTATTAACAGTTTGCAGAATTACAGTAGGCCTACATTTCAAGCACAAACTCAATACAAAGACTGTTAACTGTGAGTGGACGACCCAATTAAGCCTTACACTTACAAATGCCGTACGGTAGGGGCTATAGCCCATGTTCAAAAATGATGAAAAATGAGGATAACATTTTTTTCAAAAATTCAAAAAACGATGGGCTATAACCCATGTTTTTTGAAAATTTGAATTTTCTTCAAATTCTCAAAAATGACGAAAAACGGCGTGCTATAGTATGCCGTACGGTAGGGGCTATAGCCCATGTTCAAAAATGATGAAAAATGAGGATAACATTTTTTTCAAAAATTCAAAAAACGATGGGCTATAACCCATGTTTTTTGAAATTTTGAATTTTCTTCAAATCCTCAAAAATGATGAAAAACGGCGTGCTATAGTATGCCGTACGGTAGGGGCTATAGCCCATGTTCAAAAATGATGAAAAATGAGGATAACATTTTTTTCAAAAATTCAAAAAACGATGGGCTATAACCCATGTTTTTTGAAATTTTGAATTTTCTTCAAATCCTCAAAAATGATGAAAAACGGCGTGCTATAGTATGCCGTACGGTAGGGGCTATAGCCCATGTTCAAAAATGATGAAAAATGAGGATAATTTTTTTTTCAAAAATTCAAAAAACGATGGGCTATAACCCATGTTTTTTGAAATTTTGAATTTTCTTCAAATCCTCAAAAATGATGAAAAACGGCGTGCTATAGTATGCCGTACGGTAGGGGCTATAGCCCATGTTCAAAAATGATGAAAAATGAGGATAACATTTTTTTCAAAAATTCAAAAAACGATGGGCTATAACCCATGTTTTTTGAAATTTTGAATTTTCTTCAAATCCTCAAAAATGATGAAAAACGGCGTGCTATAGTATGCCGTACGGTAGGAGCTATAGCCCATGTTCAAAAATGATGAAAAATGAGGATAACATTTTTTTCAAAAATTCAAAAAACGATGGGCTATAACCCATGTTTTTTGAAATTTTGAAATTTCTTCAAATCCTCAAAAATGATGAAAAACGGCGTGCTATAGTATGCCGTACGGTAGGGGCTATAGCCCATGTTCAAAAATGATGAAAAATGAGGATAACATTTTTTTCAAAA
>NC_137876.1:20437683-20492976 GCF_963924005.1 Protomyctophum bolini
CGTATTGATATCATATTTATCTGTCCGATCAAGCTACGTTGAGAGGACGTGTTATTCAGAGAAGCTGGTGTAATCACTTCATTTATGCGGATCGCTGAGTGTATATACTTTCTGCATTTTTCCCGTCAAGCCAACATCATGTACCGTACGGACATGACGCCGATGTTTCACTGCTTTCAATCCATGCAGAAAATCACTGTTGTTTGTGGTTAACGTGCGATACCTCAACGGTGCATTTCCAAAACCATTAACCAATTGCACTCTTTGGTGAACTTGAACTCTAAACAGACCGTTTGAAAAGAATGGCTGACCTTAAAATACAATTATATACAACAGGTCGTTTTCTGAGGAAGCAATCTGATTGGTTGAAACAGCTGTAGGAATAAGGGCTAATCAAAACAAAGAATTCAGCCGTGCTTTTCTCCCAGAGCGCAGCAGACTCTGTGACTCGGTGACTGATTTGTGGTCGTAGTGACTGATACATCTGTAATTGAAAAATATGATTTCATATAGTTTTAAGGGTAAGTAAGTAAGTAGCCTTGCCGAGCCATGAGGCCCATAGGGCAGGAGCCTATCTCCTGTTTCTGTAGCGTGAGGCAGCTTGACGTACGAGTACACCCCCTGGACATGACGCTAGTATGTCGCAGGGACTTACCCCCCAATCCAACCCTTGATGCTGAGTGTCAAGCAGGGAGGCACTGGGTCCCATTTTTAGACTCTTTGGGATCGAAACCCCCGACTGGAGGGCGGACACTCTAACCACAAGGCCACTGAGCTGGTCTGTGTTTTAAAGGGATATAGTTTAGATTTTTTGAACTTAAGTTGTATGAAATATACTTGCCATTAATATAGTGGTTGCAACTGTATTAATTGATTGCCAGAGTCCCGTGGTGGGAGTTCTGCTCTGGTTTTGGTGAAATATCAAGTAGTTCCGGTCATTTTGTGGGGGGTACTGGGGGCCACGCAGTAAAAGTAAATGAATCCACAAAACTAACCTAATTTGTATTGTTGACCTATTTCTAAAATATTAGTGCAACTTTCGTTCTTTTTTTTTACCCCTCTATCACACAGAACTATGTCTTACTATGTGTCCATATCACTACGCCCAAAAAATAGTTCCATGTGATGGAGGGGTCAAAGTTGAACGAAAGTCGCGCTAATATTTTAGACAGTAAAGACATAGCACAGTATAGGAGTCCAAATACATTAATTTGGGGGTCCTTGAAATGAGAACTACAACAGCACTGCAATGAAGTAAACAATGCTCATCATGACACACCAGTCCGTCACAGTCATCAGTGTGTGTGTGTGTGTGTGTGTGTGTGTGTGTGTGTGTGTGTGTGTGTGTGTCACACTCAGCAGCATGTCCACAAGAAGGTGATGATAACACCAAAGCAAGCATTAGGCTGTAACGCACTAGAAACTCCCAAATCAAAGGTACTGTTGCATATATACTGCATATGTAACGCCCAGGATTCGAACTCGGGTCTTCCACATTAAAGCCCAATATCTTGCCTGGAAAAACATATTTTCAGATGGGGGTCCACGGCCAAATACAAATAATTGTGGGGGTCCTTGACATGAAATAGGTTGAGCACCACTGACACATAGAAACATAGGTTTATCAGAAAACTGTTTTTCAGAAGACTTCCCGTGTGAATCGTCCGATTTTGTCTCACAACAGTCTGAGCAGTCGGTGGATCGTTGCGTCGTCCTCCTTTCTACAACTGAAAAGGTCACGGATAATAATTGACCTTTTGACCCCTCCCAGCGGGGAGCAACAGCGAGGACACAAGGAGTCAAGGGACGTCGACAGTAAAACACTGGAATACCCTCGCAGAAACACTCCAGTATTATACCAAACGACGACGAGACGTCGTGGATCATTTCCTAATGTCACTCATCCAAGAACATCAGACCGCTCCCCCCCCCCCACCCCCCTCCTCGCAGCAAGGAAACGCGCTTTTATGAGCCGTGAAGTTGTTTCAAAGCGGACCGCTGTCCACCGCTGCCAGTGACTGACTGACTGACTGAATGACTGACAGCTCCGAGGCCTTCAATGGTGCGCTCGCATCGGCTCTATAGCGATTTACGCTTGCCTTGGGAGCGCCGGGACGTTGCGGGGTGCGCCACGCTGGAGCCATGGTGCGTACGTTACCGTGTATACTTATGGCCTTGGATGTGAGGAAAGCAAACGGAGGAGAGTTAATGTGTAGAAGATGTGTCTTGGTGGAAACGCGAGCACACGGCCGAGCGCTTCCACATGGCGTCGTGTTGGAGCAGTCCATGCTGCAACCAGAGTTGTGTGTGTCGTCCCAATTACAGTTTTACCTAACTTTGCTACTATACAGGGAAAACCTGCTCGTGACCATATGTGTGACCAGATTTGACTGAGAGCCTGCCATCGTGCAACCTCCAGCTTTTCACCAGGAGGAGAAAAAGCTGAATTTATTCAAAGAAATCCAATGGCAGTCCCTCAGTCAAATTTAGTCACATATGTTACTATTGTTGAGTGGTGCAACCACTCCAAGGAACAGCAATGTCCGTGTTCACCTATGTGTTGGAGCACCCCGTCCCCCCCAGGTTCAACCTGGGAAAAATAATAATTTTAAGCAAAATTGATTTATGTTACTAGGCCTAATAAATATATGCTGTCTGCAAAAGCATCAAAAGTGTAGCAGATCTACAAGCTTGAAACTCGTCGCGTAGAGACGCGTTTTGAGCTTGTAGATCTGCTACTTTTTTGCTACAGTTTTGGACAGTTCTCTTCCCCCCACCCCCCCCCCCCCCTCTCTCTCTCTCTCTCTCTCTCTCTCTCTCTCTCTCATTAGCAGGCAACAGTACAGCACTATCTCTCTTTCTGACACAACAGCTACCCCTACTGGTACTAATAGTCATACTCGTGCTCATTAACACATACATAGTTGAACACATAGGCGGACACGGACATTGCTGTTCCTTGGAGTGGTTGCACCACTCAAAAACGTAATATGCGTCCTTGTCAAAGTAAAGCTTCAACGCAGTGAACAGACACAAACACACCCACACACCAAGTCCAACACACACACACACACACACACACACAAGACATAAAAAAGTACACCTGTAATTTCACTGCTGACTTGGCTCCAAGGTCAACACGGCATGTTATTGCAGCTTTGGCTAATGTTTGATAAATGATAATAACATTCAACCAACGGATCCCTTTTCAATTCACATGCTGTGGAAGCACACGTGGCCGCATGTTTCTGTACCGCGAGGAACAAATGACTGCATTAACACACTTCCTCTGGCTCTGACTGCATGTGATTTAGAGTGTCATACTTGAAGATTTAAGGTGGTATAATGCAGTGGTTCCCAAACCTTTTCATGTCAAGGACCCCCAAATTTACATTAATTGTCTCGTGGACCCCCATTTGAAAAGATATGCCCCCCGGCGAACTGCTGTGAGCTTGTACATCTGCTATATTCAATGTGAGCTTGTACATCTGCTATATTCAATGTGAGCTTGTACATCTGCTATATTCAATGTGAGCTTGTACATCTGCTATATTCAATGTGAGCTTGTACATCTGCTATAATCAATGTGAGCTTCAAGTGGTTCAAAAACTGTGATGCCGACTAAATCTATGACCATTTGTTTTCGTCAAGTCCCTTTTTTCACTGATGAAAACTAAATGGAAACTAAATGAAAACTGAGCTATGATGACTAAAACTAAGACTAAATACAGTGACAACTTCTTCAACAAACACAAACTAGACTAAAATGTTAGGAAGGGACTAGTGGACAAGAGATCCAGTGTAAGTCATTTTACACTTGGTTGCATGCTGAAAATAGCAGATCTACAAGGCGTCACACAACGCGTTGTGTGAATCATCAGGATCCACAGAATAACGACAAAAGGCCTATAGCTCTTATTCAGTAGCTCAGTATTGTGTGAATCATCAGGATCCACAGAATAACGACAAAAGGCCTATAGCTCTTATTCAGTAGCTCAGTATTGCGCTTACTTCTATCCATCCATATTCAACCGCTTATCCGTAGTCGGGTCGCGAGGGCAACAACCCCCAGAGAGCTCCAGACTTCCCTCTCCAGAGCAACTGACTTCCTCCTGGGGGGATCCCGAGACGTTCCAAGGCCAGTGAGTCGATGTGTTTCCTCCAACTGTGCCTCGATCTCGCCCCGGGGGGTCTCCTCCCAGTGGGACGTGCGTCGAGGACCTCCCTATAGGGCGACGCCCGAGAGGCATCCTAACCAGATGCCTGAACCACCTAAGCTGGCTCCTTTCCCGGGGAAGAAGCCTCCGAGTCTCTCTCGCGTGACTGAAGTTCTCACCCTATCTCTGAGGGAGATGCCAGCCACCCGTCGGAGAACGTACAATATACTTACAACGTCACCTACTTATTAGACGTGATAATGTGACGTCCCATTCAGTGCGTTGACACTTGACACTGGCATCCAACGGGTGCTCAAGGTCATCAAACTGTATACTGTATGAACCATCACTCAAGGCACCTCCGGACAAACAGCCTTAACCCATTCTGGGCGGGAACCCCCTTTTGGTGCTTCAAACATTATGTTATACTTTAGCTGTTATCAGAGCTTGTAGTTCTGCTATTTTTGAAAAACCGTGAAAATGTGGCGCAGATTTTGGAATATATATTCTTTCAGAGCGAACATTTTCAACTCAAATGTTTGCTTCCCTGCAGGAGCAACATATTTTGGTCCCAGCTGGAACAACATATTTTCAGATGGGGGTCGGTGGCCAATTAACATATATTTTTGGGGGTCCTTGACATGAAATTGTTTGAGAACCACTGACGTTAGAAACATATAGGGCTTTTTCAGAAAACTGTCAGGATTTAGAAGGCATTTGTAGCATCGTTCTCAGGTCAAAATGGGTTAATGTGCACCTGCAGTGTGACTCAGCCGCTAAATTAATTACCACGCTCTGCGCTGTAGCCCCCCCCCCCCCCCCCCCCCCCCCCCCCCACACGCGGCCTCCGTGTGACTCTGTGAGAACACTCACACTTACTATTTTCATTTCCATAAAGCACCCGGCAACCACAGCTTGATGGAGAGACACACTGGAAATGAATAAACTAGATGAATTTGCGGTGCCGCTTCTCTGACGAACTGTGTTCTTTTGACGCGGCGGCGCGGCCGCCGGTCATTTTCTTGGAAGGGGTCCTCTTGCGGCCGCGAGGACACAGCTAGCGCTCTTTGTAGCCGCTGGGGGAAAAAAAGCGAGAAGAGGAAAACACTGTACAGCAACCCGAGAACCATCATGCCTTCATGTTGGGCAAGAAAAATCACATCATTGGTTGAAAATAGCCACGATTTTAATCGCTTTCAGGTTTCTGGCATGCATATGCTGGTGGTACAGCTGTTTTTTTCTTTTGCCCTTTTGCCCTGAAAGCTCACAATGTTTACGAACGCATCGAGATGCTCAAGTGTAGAGACATGTAAAAAGAAAAGGACTTGTTTTCAAAGCCAGGGTGTCGATAAGCCAACAAAAACAACATTCTGTTACAATTCCAATTAGTAAATTCCACAACAGTATACAGTGTTTAAGGTGGCGTTCCAAAAACATGTTGAGTCACGGACCAGTTTTTTTAATATGAGAAAGAGGCAAACATTGTTAAAATACCCGATCTATACAAGCTCACACTGCCTTGCGTTGTGAGGCGATGTGAGCTTGTAGATCGCCTATAATACGATTATTTTAGGAGTTCGCGGCCTGAGAACCACTGTGCGAGACTGATGGTTGACCTTTTCCACCCGAGTGTACATAACGGCCACTCTGCAAAAATGTCAAATGTATCATTTTGAAACGTTTACAAATGAATTTTGCAACAGACTATAAGGCAAAACCTTAATGAACAACAACAATATGTGATTATAATGATGAAGTTCCAAAATTAGTCTTCATTCACAAAGTGGGTAATATACTCAGCTGACATCAGGCCATATCACTTCCTCTTGGAGGAGAAATGGGGATTTTTTTAGTGCCCCTAAAAAAGAAGCAGCCTCTACCAAGTGGTTTCATGGACGGTATACCGATATCATTGGATTGGACGTATAAAGCTGTCTGGTCTTACAGCGCTCGCTGGTCAAACTCGCTTATAGCTTCATGTTTCGGCGGCCAGAGGTGCAGAACGCTGCAGCTTTCCTCGCAGAACAGTTCTGTTGACGAAAGGACAGCATCGTTTAACCCATTTAGACCTGAGGACGATTCTACAAAAGTCTTGAGAGACAGTTTTCTGAAGAAAAAAAAACATGTTTCTATATCAGTGGTGCTCAATATTTCATGTCAAGGACCCCCAAGAATTATATGTATTTGACAGCCGACCCCCCCCCCCATCTGAAAATAAGTAGTTCCATAAGTGACGCAAATATTTGAGTTCAAAACGATCGCTCTGAAAGAATATATGGTCAAAAAGATCTGCGCCACATTTTCACGGTTTTTCAAAAAAATTGCAGACCTATATATACAAGCTTTTTAGAGATCTGCTATTTTTCAATAGCTTAAAGTATAAAATAATGCTTAAAACACCAAAAAAAAAGGGGGTGCTTCCCGCCGTCCAGGATGGGTTAAAAAGCTGGGGGTGACTGCCTGCATGGCGGTATATATAAGAGGGAAGGGAGAAGGAGAGGAAAACAAGAGACCCCTCATAGGAAAGCGTAAGTCATAGCTTGAGAAGCCGGCCGGCCGGCTGGCCGCGCCAACACAACCAATGCTTCGTGCAGGCATAAACAAAGGCGGTGTTGGGGAGGGGGGGGGGAGGGAGGAGGGAGGGGGAGGGGGGGGGTGGGAGCAGCGCAGAGGGAGTCGACAGGAGAGTTCAGCACAGCACAGCGCCCTTAACCCATTGAGACCCATTGAGGACGATTCTACAAATGTCTTCTAAATCCGGACAAAAAAAAAATACCCCCCATGTTTCTATGTGTCAGTGGTGGTCAAACATTTCCATGTCAAGGACCGCCAAAATTATATGTAATTGGCCACCGACCCCCCCCCCCCCCCCCATCTGAAAATATGTTGTTCCAGGGACCCCACCTCCAGAAGCAAAGATTTGAGTTAAATATGTATTCAAAGATTTGCGCCACGTTTTCACGATTAAAAAAAAAAAAAACCTGCAAGCTTGTACATCTGCTATTTTTCAATAGTTAAAGTATAACTATGATGCTTAAAACACCAAAAGGGGTTCCCGTTCAGAATGGGTTAACCCATTAAGAACCAAAGAAGGACCCGATTCTATACAAATGTCCAACGACCCGCAAAATGATATAGGTAAAGATTTGTCCACCACGGCTGGACGTAAAGCTGCTCCACTGCTAATCACTGTGTCCGCCACAGTTTCTTTAAATACAAAAGACCTTGATCCAAGAAGTCAGAGCGCTGTGATTACCCGAAAAGTAATTTATTGGCCACTGCACGCACCCCCCATCTGAACATGTTTTGTGCCAGAAACCCCCAGAAGAGAAGATTTGTGTTAAAAAATAATTCTATGCTTTTCAAATATCTTGTAAAAAATCAGACCAGTCTGAAGCGAGTGGTGCAACAGCACCCCCAATTGGTACTCGAACGTCGGGACATAGGTTTAGGACATAGTGACATATGGGACATCGCTGTTCCTTGGAGTGGTTGCACCACTCAAAAATAGTATGTACAAACAAAGCTCACGTCTGCTATTTTTTGAGAATCACCGCAGTTTTCGGGAAAAAAAAACCTTCTCAAATGGCACAGTGTACAACATGCTTTCCCGGGCTCAGCGGGCTAACCATATATCCCCTTGGCGTTTGTGCAGAGCCACGTACTAGCGCCATGAATCACCCACAGCAGCAAAGTTATACTGTTGCCTGGCTGGGAGGCTTCATGGGACCACCGAGGCAGGCCGGCCGCGAGTGGCTAGCTGCCGACAAGGAGGACCGCTGCTACGCTACGCTAATGCAGTGTAGTGTATAGTCTCTGCATATAGTGCTGTTTCCCCTCCATTTGTCTCCACGGCCTATAAAGCTGATTAACCCATTTAGGCCTGACGTCGAAATGTAAAAAAAAAAAAAAAGTCTTCAAAATCCAGTTTTCTGAAATACCTATGTTTCTATAGGCCTATATCACTCAATATTTCATGTCAAGGACTCCACAAATTATATGCAATTGCCCGCCGACCCCCCCATTTCAAAATATGTTGTTCCAGGGGCACCCCCCCCCCCCTCGCTGTGAAAGAAATTCAAAGATTTGCGCCATGCATGACTCACGATTTTTCCTAAAACAGCAGACCTACACGAGCTTGTGGATCTGCTATTTTTAAATAAATAGCTGAAGTAATATAACATAATGCTTAAATATAAACCACCAAAAGGGTGGTTTTTCTCCGCCGTCCAAAATGGGTTAACATCACAGCCTATATAGCAGCGGCGAGCGACGCAGGCAGCGCAGGGTCACAGTGTTAATGCGGAAAATGGCTACCACACTTTGACTGCCCCTGCTTCCTCATGCACTGTGTGCACGGGGCCTGCATGACTGCAGGGGCACATGAGTGTGTGTGTGTGTGTGTGTGTGTGTGTGCGTGCGTGTGTGCATGCGTGTGTGTTTGTTTGTGTAAGGGGTGGGGGGGGGGTCCTTAAGTAGGCTACTTATGTATACTTTTACTCAAGGACTGTACTGTATACTGGTCTTATAAGTGCAATTTTGAGGCACTTGTTTTTACTGCACTATACCATTATTTGAAAACTTTGCCGATTTTGATACATTAAGCTAAAAAAAACAAAAAAAACTACATTAATTGTAATCCCCATTTTATACTCTCTACAACATTTTATATAATACTCTCTACGACGACACGTCGCCTCGCTCGTATAGATCGAACGTTTTCGAACGTTTAGAAACTCTGGAAATGGGCCGTTCGTTTAAAAAATTTTTTTTTTATTTTTTGTATGGAGGGACAGACAGTATAGGCTGACAGGAAATGGAGAGAGAGAGAGAGATGGTGGAGTGACTGGACCGCCAGCCAAGGTGCCTGGAACCGCTGAGCCACAACTCTTTTTGTACTGTCTTTAGTACTCAAGTCCATTTTTGAATACAGTCCTCTCATATACTACATCATCATGGTATATAATAAGGTATTTCTGCATACTCTGGTATTGCTATACCTTTACTCAAAGTAAAACAACGTGATGATAACCGGAGTACTTGTTCCTCCACCACCAGGGATTTATGGGTCACGGTTTTCTGTGCGGAGCGGAGCGGCAGCCATTTAACCCATTTCCACCGAGAACCGAGAAAATGTGTTCTAAATCGTTTTCTTGAAAAACCCTATGTTTCTACGTCAGTGGTACTCAAACGAGGACCCCCAGAATGATTATGTAATTGGCAGCGGACCCCCATCTGATAATATGCTGTTCCAGCTCCAGGAACCCCCCCCCAGAAGCAAAGATTAGATTTGAGTTAAAAACGTTCGCTCTGAAAGAATATATATTCAAAGATTCGCGTCACATTTTCACGATTAAAAAAAAATAATAGCAGATCTACGCTACGAGCTTGTAGATCTGCTATTTTTCCCAATAGCATAAAGTACGACATAATGCTTAAAAAACCCCCCACCAGAATAAAGGGGTTCCGCCGTCCACAATGGGTTAACCCTCCTCTGCAGCGAGAGAGAAGCAGTCAGGCTGCAATCAGTCATTCCCTTCCTCACAAGTACAGCACATGCCTGTTGTCCTCCTCCTGTGTGTTTACATTACTGCACAATGACTCTGGAGTGGAGTGGGTAATACACGTGCAAATCGATGAGGAGAGAGAGCTCGCGTGTGTGCGTGTGCGTGTGTGTGTGTGTGTGTGTGTGTGTGTGTGTGTGTGTGTTGTGGGGGTGGGGGGGGCTGCGGACCCCTGACGCAGGCCAGGCCGACACAGAGTCCCCCCAATGATGGATTAGGCCGCTTGGAAAATTACAACTGCATGTAATTGTCGTTTGGCTCTCTGTGTGCCTTATACGACAGCTATACCAAACCTTTTCAACTTCAGATGCCGAAACAAGAACAGGTCAGTTCGTGTCTCCCCCCGGAGCCTGGACTCCGAAGGTATACAAAAATGACATTAATAACTTATATTAACACATAATATACCCTGCGGATAACGACATTTCTGCACAGCATAGGGTATTCGCATGCATAAAGTGAATGGCAAATCCAGTGGCAAAGTGACGTGGCAAAGTGAGTTTAACATTGTTTAACGCAATTACTGTAGATATGACTTTTCTGTTTGGATGCATGGGCTGTCAAGGCCAGAAAGTAGTTTTTAGCCACTCAGTATCTAGGCATTACTGCCTAGATACAAACTACAAACGATTGGAATATATCCAGGCGGATTTTCGTTTAACCGAACCTACTATACAATATTCTTCAAAGCTTAGTGAAATACTCTGCAGTGAAGCTCATTTCACGGTTTCAATTCTCTGCAGTCAACGTGTTAAAGAAATGTGTTTTTCCCGTAAATGACTATATATCAATATCATCATCATACTAGCAGCGTCACACAAAAGAGCATGACAAGTATAGCAGATCCACAAGCTCCAAACGTGGCGCGAATCGTCGCGTTTTGAGCTTGTATAGATCTATGCTATATACAGTATGCTTTTGTCTTTCTTGAATTTGAATCCTGATAAGTAACAGTTATGGGTTTCAGCCCGACACATGTGATATCCCTCAAATAATCTATTGCGGCTAGCTGTTAGCATAAACCCCACTTCCACGTGCCACCGTACGCGTTCACTTTAAGAGTCCGAGTTTGCCCCCCCCCCTTCCCCACACACACACACACACACACTCGCTACACACGCGCGCCGGGGTCCGTATATATACGGACATGGGAAAGAAAGAATTAAAATATTGCAACAGATTGAATGATGAATGAATACAAAGTGCCGTCTACTGTAAATGCAGCCATGTCCTTTCTTCATTTACGCAGGAGACCATTCAGGATCACTGCCTTGATGAGTACACGTGCACACGCAAACTTGAGTTTTCACATTATGCACGTAATCAAGGTCTTTAAAATCGAGTATTTTCTTATTTTTAAAATATTTTTTATCCCACGATTTTGTAACCCATTTTTCACCCCTTTGTCAATTATCTAATGTGATCCTGGGCTCTACACACCCTCCGCCAACCTGGGGAGAGCAACAGACTTGAACTCATGCTTCCTTCATGCCTGAGTGTCCAAGTTGCTCCTTTACACCTGACAGGGGGGAGTTTCCCTGGTTGGACGTAGCGCGTGGAAGGAACACGTTATTCCAACCAGTTCCTTTCCCCTCCATCAGGCGCCCCGGCTGGCCAGGGGGAGGCAGTTTAGAGACCAGGATTACTGCATGTTTTTGTGAGGGTACCTATACCCTATAGGGGACACGGGGAGAACATGCAAACTCCACACAGAAAGGCCCTTTCACCAACCCTGCCTTCAGGTATGGGCACTGATGACGCGGAGGAGGAAACACGCCGCCAGCACCCACAGCGTCCCGAGCGGGAATCGAACCCAGGACCTTCTACCTGTGAGGCGACAGCACTACCAACTGTGCCACCGTGCCACCATGTATTTGCTTGTTGAAGCTGCATTTAGACCTGGGGCCGATTCTAAAAATGCTTTCTAAATCATATATTCAAAAATGACAAAAAAAAAAAGATATATCTTGCTATATATACTGTACATAGCAACAACTACACCCCCAAAATGGGTTGCGTCTTGAAAGGTAAAAACCAAAAAAAGAGGTTCCAATCCTTAATGGGTTAGTTGTCACCGAAGATGTCAAGTCAACAGGCTTTTGTTTTGGGTTTTTTTCTCTCTCCAGGTGATTGACTGCAGCTCTTGACAGAAGAACTAACACTACGGTCCGTTTCACACTTAACAATATAAACATGCTAAAGCTATAGGGGTCAAAGTTCACTTCCCGTTGCACTCTGTTTGTGACTGTCAGTCGCTGACGGGAAGTAAGTTAATTGGACCCACACTTGGTCCACTATACTAGCACACTTCAACCCTTCAACCCTTAAGGGACCATTATCTATTCAGCGTGAATGTCATCCAAATTTTAGCCTCTCGTGCGTGGAATATTTTGTTGTCGTTGGATAAGATGTTGTCCACAATTCCATGCTGTATTGATGTTGTATAGCCTACACAAGGAGAGATAACAGGCAAAACGATCAAAAATAACAATTATTCTACATTCTCTAATTGTGTGGACTTGTTTTAGATTAGCAGACCTAGCAATAATTGAACTCTTGAGAGCCTAACATGAAACCAAATGGGCCCTATCTTATTTTTTGTCTGGCTAGTGGCTATATATAAGATGACCAGCATCTGCCATTTGGCTGACAACCTCCGCCTGCCCTGGGAATCAAACCGTGTACTCGCTGTCACATGGCAACAGAGCCTCTACGGTGTGGCGTGTGATACGGGATTTAAACCACTCCGCTATCTTAAAACATTTCTCCCAGCTGGGACCATCTGTAATTATTGGTTACGCTGGTTGAGAGTGGATTCCTCTCATGTTTGAAAGGAACCATGCTAATTAAACAGGACACCTCCAAAAACATCTCCATGGCATCAGTACACACACACACACACACACACACACACACACACACACACACGCATGAGCACACGCACACGCACACACACACACACACACACACACACACACACACACACACACACACACACACACACACACACACACACACACACACACACACACACACACACACACGCACACACACACACACACACACACACACAACCAATGGGAATTACAGCCATTAAGGTCAGCCAAGGTCAGAGCTCTCAGTGGCATTCCCAATGGAGAAGAGGAGAAAAGCCCCGAAGAATCCAAACTATTCTGAAACGCAGCAGAGAAATGGAAGCTGAGAACGATTTAACAACAGAGAGATGGAAGCTGAGAACGATTTAAGAACAGAGAGATGGAAGCAGAGAACGATTTAAGAACAGAGAGATGGAAGCTGAGAACGATTTAAGAACAGAGAGATGGAAGCTGAGAACGATTTAACAACAGAGAGATGGAAGCTGAGAACGATTTAACAACAGAGAGATGGAAGCTGAGAACGATTTAACAACAGAGAGATGGAAGCTGAGAACGATTTAACAACAGAGAGATGGAAGCTGAGAACGATTTAACAACAGAGAGATGGAAGCTGAGAACGATTTAACAACAGAGAGATGGAAGCTGAGAACGATTTAACAAGAACAACAGAGAGATGGAAGCTGAGAACGATTTAACAACAGAGAGATGGAAGCTGAGAACGATTTAACAAGAACAACAGAGAGATGGAAGCTGAGAACGATTTAACAACAGAGATTGAAGCTGAGAATGATTTAACAACAGATATTGAAGCTGAGAACGATTTAACAACAGAGATTGAAGCTGAGAACGATTTATTTTAAGGCCTGACGCCTGACGTCGAAAAAATGTTTTCAAAACCTGACAGTTTTCTGAAATACCTAGGCCTATATCACTCAATATTTCATGTCAAGAACTCCAAAAATTATATGTAATTGCCCGCCGAACCCCATCTCAAGATATGTTGTTCCAGGGGCACCCCCAGAAGCAAAGATTTTAGTTAAAACCGGTCACTCTGAAATAATATTCCATGGTTTGTGCCACATTTTAACGCTTTTTCAAAAATAGCAGACCTACAAGCTCGAGCTTGTAGATCTGCTATTTTTCAATAGCTAAAGTATAACATAATGCTTAAAACACCAAAAGGGGTTCCCGCCCAGAATGATTTA
The DNA here is from genome assembly GCF_963924005.1 of Protomyctophum bolini. NCBI lineage: Eukaryota > Metazoa > Chordata > Actinopteri > Myctophiformes > Myctophidae > Protomyctophum > Protomyctophum bolini. The sequence continues at coordinate 20,451,486 of NC_137876.1, forward strand.
ACAACAGAGAGATGGAAGCTGAGAACACGAAACAGGAGATATGCAAGGTCATAGTGTGTCACTAATGAGCTCATAGATCTGCTATTTTTGAAGAATCTTGAAAATGTGTGCAAATCTTTTTAAACGAACATTTTTAACCCTGTAAAACCCAGATTAATTTCTACTTGCAAAAAACAGATTTCAACCTTAGCACTTTTTACTGTATTACCTCGTGCCTATGTCTATGCACATGCACTTTTATGACCTATCGCATAGCACTTTAACGCCTGCACTTTAATGGTTGTGTGTGCACCTTTGTACTCTGGTATCTGCTACTGTATATGTGAACTGTTTGTTTGTTTGTACTGTTTCATTGTTTAATGTACTGTTTAATGTAATGTTTAATAGACATTCTGCTTCCCTTTCGCAGCAGTTTTATGTTTCGCCATTCCTTCCGTTGATCTTTATCGCCACCGTCGCTGTTATTTATCAGGACACTTAAGAAAACGGTATACTATACGTGACGATGCGCAGAATCTGCTGTGGATTCTGCGGAGTGGGCGATGGGAACCCAGGTGATATCACCGTCCCCCTGACGTCCAGGGGTAACTCTGGTCCCCATGGGGCCCGGGCCTGGATAGTGTGTGACAACAGAGAGAGAAGAGGACAAGAAGTATATTAATCATTCGAGAGAGAGAGAGAGAGAGAGAGAGAGAGAGAAAGGGAGAGAGCTGTTCTCACAGCATATCTGAGTGTTGCACAACCTCTACTTGCACTGTATATGTTTTTTGTTATCACTTAACCCTAAGTTTGAACAATAAACATATGATGTGTTACACCATCACCTGGCCTCCTCCACTCTGATCCTGTCAAAAGGAGTGAGATGTTCACCTGGTCTCCTCCACTCTGCTCCTGTCACTAAGGAGTGAGATGTTCACCTGGCCTCCTCCACTCTGCTCCTGTCACTAAGGAGTGAGATGTTCACCTGGCCTCCTCCACTCTGATCCTGTCACTAAGGAGTGAGATGTTCACCTGGCCTCCTCCACTCTGATCCTGTCAAAAGGAGTGAGATGTTCACCTGGCCTCCTCCACTCTGCTCCTGTCACTAAGGAGTGAGATGTTCACCTGGCCTCCTCCACTCTGATCCTGTCACTAAGGAGTGAGATGTTCACCTGGCCTCCTCCACTCTGCTCCTGTCACTAAGGAGTGAGATGTTCACCTGGCCTCCTCCACTCTGATCCTGTCACTAAGGAGTGAGATGTTCACCTGGCCTCCTCCACTCTGCTCCTGTCACTAAGGAGTGAGATGTTCACCTGGCCTCCTCCACTCTGCTCCTGTCACTAAGGAGTGAGATGTTCACCTGGCCTCCTCCACTCTGATCCTGTCACTAAGGAGTGAGATGTTCACCTGGTCTCCTCCACTCTGATCCTGTCACTAAGGAGTGAGATGTTCACCTGGCCTCCTCCACTCTGATCCTGTCACTAAGGAGTGAGATGTTCACCTGGCCTCCTCCACTCTGCTCCTGTCACTAAGGAGTGAGATGTTCACCTGGCCTCCTCCACTCTGCTCCTGTCACTAAGGAGTGAGATGTTCACCTGGCCTCCTCCACTCTGATCCTGTCACTAAGGAGTGAGATGTTCACCTGGTCTCCTCCACTCTGCTCCTGTCACTAAGGAGTGAGATGTTCACCTGGACTCCTCCACTCTGCTCCTGTCACTAAGGAGTGAGATGTTCACCTGGTCTCCTTCACTCTGCTCCTGTCAAAAGGAGTGAGATGTTCACCTGGCCTCCTCCACTCTGCTCCTGTCAATAAGGAGTGAGATGTTCACCTGGTCTCCTCCACTCTGCTCCTGTCAAAAGGAGTGAGATGTTCACCTGGCCTCCTCCACTCTGCTCCTGTCAATAAGGAGTGAGATGTTCACCTGGTCTCCTCCACTCTGCTCCTGTCTCCAAGGAGTGAGATGTTCACCTGGTCTCTTCCACTCTGATCCTGTCACTAAGGAGTGAGATGTTCACCTGGTCTCCTTCACTCTGCTCCTGTCAAAAGGAGTGAGATGTTCACCTGGCCTCCTCCACTCTGCTCCTGTCAATAAGGAGTGAGATGTTCACCTGGCCTCCTCCACTCTGCTCCTGTCACTAAGGAGTGAGATGTTCACCTGGCCTCCTCCACTCTGCTCCTGTCAATAAGGAGTGAGATGTTCACCTGGCCTCCTCCACTCTGCTCCTGTCACTAAGGAATGAGATGTTCACCTGGCCTCCTCCACTCTGATCCTGTCAAAAAGACACACGTCTGGTGGGGTTCTCCTCCCGGCAGTGATCTCATCCTCATTCTGCCCAAATAAATAAATACAAAAAGGAAAATAACGATCCTACTGTAATATTTCTCCTTTCTTTCAACCCCCCCTCCCTCCTTCTATGCAAACACGTCCAAGGCAGCGATATCCCCCGGCTCGGGGCCCCCGTCCGTCCGTCCGTCCGTCTGTCCGTCCAACATCCCCAGCTTTTTTGGCGGGAGGAACGGTTATTATTACACCGCGCGAGTTACAGTTATACGTCCGTCGGTCTGACCGTGCATGCATTCCCACGTTTTCCAAAAAGCCGTGTTTTCCCACATGGAAGGAGAGAGAGAGGGAGAGAGAGAGAGAGAGAGAGAGAGAGAGAGAGAGATGAAAAAAATAACAAAACAATTAAAAGGCTATCTGTCATGGAGCTAATAAAAAACAGCTTTTAACTGACATAATGTATGGGCTGGATGACAGCCGCTGGTCCCTGGGTGTCAGCGGGCGCTGCGGCCAAGGCTCCGACGTGATTAATGGAGCTGTAACACTCTGCGACGTCCACACTGAGGCAAAGAGCCAGAGGCGGAACGTAACCAAGTACATTTACTCTGCAACGTCCACACTGAGGCAAAGAGCCAGAGGCGGAACCTAACCAAGTACATTTACTCTGCAACGTCCACACTGAGGCAAAGAGCCAGAGGCGGAACGTAACCAAGTATAAATTTACTCTCAAATAGGCTACTCTACTTCTACTCTACTACATACATCATGTTCCGGACGATACATCCGCCGATACCTTCTCTGCCTTACGTTGTGACCAGGCTTTTCTTTTCGCAGATAAGTATATATGCCTGGGGACGAGGCTAATTCTTACTCCACTACAATTTTATGAAAACTTTGGGGAACTAAATAATATGATTATTATTACAAAATATATACCTACAGTAACCAGCCTGGAGCCCTACACACATTTCGGCCATTTGAAAATAGCCTTAGTGCGCGCGCGCGCGTGCATGTATGTGTGTGCGTGCGTGCATGTATGTGCGTGCGTGCAGCTGTGCACCCATAGCTGTGTGTGGACCACTAACTTTTGACCTCTTGCTTGATCTGATTAACCCCCTCACTGCCTGCTCAGTGTCAGCTGCACTACAGTCAAATGGTTGGACTGCATTTCTATAGTCTTTGTAGTGTTCAAGACCCTTCAAACAAATGTACATCACATTCACCCATTCACACACACACACACACACACGTCGCGTATAGCTTGTAGATCAGCTATTTTAAGCAAGTGTACAATCAGTCATTACGACGGCATCAAGGCCGCCAAAACACAGTTTAGTCGACTAAATCGACTGTAGATTTAGTCGACTAAAATCACATGACATTTAGTAGACTAAAACTATAGATTAACACAAAAAACATTCCAAAAATGTGACCAAAACTATAAAATGAAAACTATTCAAAATACTATAAACTAAAATCAAATTTCGCTGCCAAAAACAACACTGGGGATGGAGGAGGAACTGGAATCTTCCTGAGAACAATAACATATAATGTACTATTATATAATTCATCATGATCATAAAACAGTATAAATGTGAGTGGGAACAGAAGGCGTATAACCATGATGTATTCTCTTGTCTTGACAATTTGTACTTTCAATATACAGATGATTATATTTTTTTTTCTATATACAGGTTGAATGCTTGTTTTTAGTTAAACAAACATTAAAAACGCCATTGACAATGGACAGAGTTTAATGTTTGTTTATTCCCTAACAAGAATCAAATGCAATAAAGAGAGTTTAACGTTTGTTTTGTCTGCGTTTGTTTTACACAACCATTACATCACCTAATCATAGCAACATGAGTTAGACTTAAATATATTAGTGCCCCTCACTTCACACAGGTATGATTTTTATATATTGTTTATAGAGTGATGCTATAGGTTCTTGGTTCACCTGTAGTCTGATCTATATAGTTTACTGAGACACTGCACTGTAACTCTGTGCATTTGATGCGTGTGTTAATTATACCTCGCCTACTGTGAAGACCTCCTGGATGAAGAGTGCTAAAGGCATTTAGACCTGACGTCGACATTTAAAAAATGATTCGTTCTCAAACATTTTCATGTCAAGGAGCCCCAGAATTATGTAATTGGCCGCCGACCCCCGCATGTGAAGATATGTTGTTCCAGGAACCCCCGCAGAAGCAAAGATTTGAGTTCAAAACGTTCACTCTGAAAGAATATATGTTCAAAGATTTGCCCCACATTTCCACGATCTTTCAAAAATAGCAGACCCATACAAGCTTGTAGCGCGGCACTCGGTGCCTCGCTACGAGCTTGTAGATCTGCTATTTTTCAACAGCTAAAGTATAACTTAATGCTTAAAACACCAAAAGGGGTTCCGCCGTCCTGAATGCCTGACTTAAACTGTAAATTGCATTCCCCAAATTGCCTCCCTCGTGACTTAGTAGAGTAGAGCCGTCACCCGATATGTTATACACAATACACGCATATTGTAAATAAGTGTCCAGATACTGTAGTTATAAACAGGAGTCTCAGTCTGCACATATAGATTATAGATCCAGAAGTTAAAGGAGAATTCCATGCTAGAAGGCTTCCTTATACCTTTTGTAGTTATTACGTCCCCACCAAAGAGGTCCAGGTGTTATTTGTAGTTGTTACGTCCCCACCAAAGAGGTCCAGGTGTTATTTTGTGCAAAAACGCATTATTGGCTATTTCCCCTAATATAAGCCCTAAATTAATTGGATTGAATTGCATTGAATTGAATTGGGCATTGGGGTGTTGTGCTAATTCACTTTTTTGTATATATCCTCTCTTCATAATGTAAATAGTATCCCAAGCGGCACACTTTACTACTTAGTAGTAAGCGTAAGTTAGAAATAAGCGAATTAGCACAAAAACCCAACCCCCATTGAGGGCTTATATTAGGGGAAATAGCCAATAATGCACTTTTGCACAAAATAACACCTGGACCTCTTTGGCGGGGACGTAACAACTACAAATAAAGGTAAGAAAGCCTTCTAGCATGGAATTCTCCTTTAAGAACAGCTAGCAGGGCTCTCTCTCCCTCTCTCTCTCTCTCACCTCCAGGCTGGCTGACAGCTAGGATGTAAGCGCTGTGCAGTCAGCAGTGGTGGTGGTGGTGGTGGCGGTGTGACCACAGGGCTATTTGCTTGTTACAAATTGGGGGCTTTTTTATTTGTATTATTTCAATGTTTTCCAGATGTTACAGATGTTATTACTACACTATTGCTACTGGTTGAGACCCAACAGTGAATGTGACCACAACGGTCCCAACCTCAGTAATACCCACGGTGGAGAAGAAAAAAAAAGAAAGCGTGTGAGTGTATATGGAGAGTGATATGTTGCTGTTGGCCAGGGGCCACGCGGGGGGGGGGGGGGGGGGGGGGGGGGGACACGAGGGGGTTGGGGGGGGGGGGGGGGGGGGGGGGGGACACGAGGGGGTTGGGGGGCTCTTAAAGGCCTTTTATGTATTTATTCAACAAATTGGTGACGGGAGAAAAGAGACGGCGATGTGTTTTTGGCCACGCTAAGACCGGTGAAGACAAGTCGTACGAGAGCGGAGCAGAGGGGCACCCTTTGTCAAGTCCCGCCCGCGCGTGGTTGTGCCCCTCTCTTCACACCCATTGGTTGCCGTTTCGTGGTTGGACAAAAAGTCCTCTCTCTCCATCCACTACCATTGAAACAACAGGTTTTTCAGTTGCTTCATATTGATATTCTGGCTCAGCATCAGTCTTGTTTATAGAGTGATGCTATAGGTTATTGGTTCACCCGTAGTCTGATCAATATAGTTTACTGAGACACTGCATTGTGAATCTGTGCATTTGACGCGTGTGTTTATACTTCGCCTACTGTGAAGACCTCCTGGATGAAGAGTGCTAAATGCCTTAACCCATTTAGACCTGACGTCGACATTTAAAAAATGACAGTTTTCTGAAAAACCCCATGTTTCAATGTCAGTCGTTCTCAAACCTTTTCATGTCAAGGAGCCCCAGAATTATGGATTTGGCCGCTGACCCCCCATGTAAAAATATGTTGTTCCAGGGACCCCCACCTACTAGAAGCAAAGATTTGAGTTAAAAAACGTTCACTCTGAAAGAATATACATTCAAAGATTTGCCCCACATTTCCACGATTTTAGAAAGAAATAGCAGATAGTGCCGCGCGCCGCACTATACGAGCTTGTAGGTCTGCTATTTTTGGAGAAAGAAATATATATTTAAAACTTGCTGTCAGTAAAAGGAACATCACAGGTGCAGCATGGTGACCGGGCATATATCATTTGTTTGGTTTGTTTGGAGTTTTTTTCCAAAAACGATGTTTTAGCAAATTCAACATAAACAAGGCGGAACGAGACGAGGGCAGAACAAGGCAGAAAGAGCCTGCTGGTTAGTCAGTCCGGGACAGAGGCGCATCTACAATAAGGCGAGGGCAGGCGTCCGTCCGCCTGTCCAAATTCATTTCTGGCCTCATGGCCAAAATCCATACAAGGGACAAAAACAAGACCTGAGAACTATTAATGGACGGTAGAGTGCGACCCTCAATCACCCATTGGAATGTAAATGCATGCCTTTCAGCCTTTGTATGCTACTCGTCTGGCAGGTATATCTCTTTGAAAACCTACGATTGTGCGCGGGGGAGACGACAATTAACACATCCTGTCTGCCCAAAACGTATAATTCCTGGATACGCCACTGGTCAGGGACCAATCAGAAGGCTGAATTGAAATGTATTTTAGCATCTCTTAATCCATGCAGAGCAAGGCAATCAGGAGGATCGAGCCTTATGTAAACAACTAGTCTTTGTGCTATTATTTCTGGTTCTATACATTACCTCAAGTGGCAGTTTTTGTGTAGCGGTCCCCGCCGAAAGAAGGTCAAGACTTGAACTGATGGTAATTCATTTATTTAGTCCATAAACCAACGTGAGAACTGACAAAAAATAAAGAACACAAAAACATATACTGTTAATATTAGACATATTTTTCAATACCATTCTGTAGCTTACTCACAAACTTCAAAGGTAAATAGCATATTCAAAAAACACTTTTAAAGTAATTTCAAGCAAAGCCATATTTACTGTAATTAAAGTCCAATCAATTAAGGCACATGACTTATTTAAATCATCGTATTATAGTGTACCCTTTTAACAGCTGTTTTTAACTCCAATAAAGTAACGAAATAGCCTCTTTTAACCCTTTTTAAATGTAAAGGACAAGAAATACTTGTAACCATAATGTATGAAATATAGTCCGAAACAATTACCAATTCCTTTGCAAACATAACACAAAAAATAGCAAATTAAACTCTGGCTTAGTTATAGTTCAGTACATTATCCATACTTAACACCATATACTTATTACTTAGTTGTAGAAATACGTTTCTTAACGTAAACTACCATAACCATAGTTGACGAGGATGTAAACAACACAAGCCATACACTTGTACCAATCTTTTCTCCCAAACCCCCGCCCCAAAACGTGTTAACATTCTAACATAGCAAACACAGTCCGTGGTTACTAACCTTATGCCTCTTCGGGGGGTGGCTAAAACTATACTGAAAGTCTTAAAAGACTAATCATAAAAAGCGCGGTATGCTTTGTACACAAGCAGCAACACCGCGTCTTCTTTCTCTCGGATTATGTAATCCTTTTTGCGTCGCGCATGCTATGACGTCACGCTTCCTCTCTGGGTCGCACAGGTAAATGATAAGTCATACAAAACTTCGAAATAAAAGTATTTGGCTCAACACACAAAAATATCAGGAAAACGACCTAAAAAACATGTAAGTTTCACAATAAAAGGTCTGATCACCCAGGAATATAATGATTTAGTGCAAACTGTAATTTGGTTCGTTACATTTTGTATTGACCTAAGTTTTCCTTTGAAATGTACCCATTCTACATACTGAGAAATTACATTTTCAATCAATCAATCAATCAATCAATCAATCACATCAACTCGGTGCCGCGCTATGAGCTTGTAGATGGCCGCCGGGCCCTTAAACTTGAACGGATACAAGAATGCTCGTCCCAAAACACGCTCGCCCCAAGGTCAAATCTGGCGACCTCGGAACAGTCGTCTCCAGGTATTTCCTCAGTAAAACTAAAACGTATAACCTAAAAACCATAAAACTATGCCTAAACCAGAGTGTAGAGTAGGAGAGTATAGCGGCACGCTTTGATCTCTCCGCAAAGCGGGTATAGTTCCAAACATTGGAACTATCCCATTGAGATAGAATGAGCCCTTTCGCATTCAATGGGAGCCGTCGCTATAGTGTCGCCACTCTCTTACTATATATTACTCTGGCCTAAACCTAACCTTATTCCTAAACCTAACCTCAGTAAAACTATGCATATTGACGTAACCTTATTCCTAAATGTAACCTCAGTAAAACAAAGACAAGAATACAAAAACGGTCTGTGCATGGAAAAGAATGCGTTCGGGTTACCACTTGGAACAAACCTGCCCAAAACAAACGCTGAATAAAAACACTTAATTTGCCCTGTGTGTGTCTGACTGTGCTTAAATAAGAGTGAAAGCCTTACGCGTGAACACATCTCTACACATAATTGTGTCATCATCACTAAATGTTCAGAGGAAAACAGAACAGAAAAGCCTCCACGATCCATTTAGCTTCCTTTAGAAGCTAAATCATTTGAAGCCATTTCGACCGAGACCGATAAATGTCTTCTCAGTTTTGTGAAAAACTCATGTCAGTGGTTGTCAAACATTTTCATGTCAGGGACCCCTTTCATGTCACGATTTTTCAAAAATAGCAGACCTACAAGCTCACAGCGCGGCACTCGTGCCGCGCTATGAGCTTGTAGATCTGCTATTTCTCAACAGCTAAAGCATAACATAATGCTTAAAACACCAAAAGGGGTGTTAAAACGCCCAGAATGGGATAAGTGCATGGAGATTCCAGTAATGGGAAAGAAAAGTACAGCGCATGCAGGCTTCTAAAGAAGTCTTGTAAACGGCCTTTTATTGACCGACGCTTCAGTGTAACTTTCTCATATTTCGTTTTATTGGAGCATATTCTTATTTTTTTATTCTCTTTAAACTCAATTCGTAGTTGTATGCCAATGGTTCTCAACCCAGTGGTCCGGAGACCACCAGTGGTCCTTGAGGGGGTTCCAGGTGGTCACCGATGCAGTTAAATGATGGAGAGTTGGTAACCAAATGGACCCTTATTAGATCTCCTCTTGAGCTCCATTGCCCCCACCGGCTCAGAACCTCTGAACAGCACTCCGCGGGTCGATGGAGACCCAATTGGTCTCCGGTTCCAACTCTGATGTTGCGGATTTTAAGAGGTTTTAACTACAATGTAAAATGAATTTCAAGCAACAATTAAATTAGTCGTTAAACATCTGTATATGGAAGTCTAGATCAGAGATTGTAGAAGAATTGTTTTATTTTTTCGATTTGCGTTTGCCTGTTATCTCTCCTAGTGGTACCACTGATTGATTGATTGAATTAAATATGTATTAACAGTGCATCAATACAGCATGAAATTTAATTGTGGACACAATCTTATCCAACGATAACAGATAAAAGTTTTCTTGTTTTGGGTATGAGAGGCTAAATATCATCAAACGGTGGTCTGTGGCTCAAATGCAGAATAAATAACGGACCTTGATGAAAACCACTGTTAATTGATCAAATATGAACACCAATATTATGCTTCCATGTTATATCATATGTATTATAAAACAATAATGAAAACCACAGCATCAACAAGAGCTTGTGACTAAATAATAACTTACATTCATTGGATCCATGCAGCTTCTAATCTAACCACATTAGTTCCTGCTTTTATATTTTTTGGACATAGATTATTTTCCACACGACACACGCAGTCAGGCACGCACACGCACACGCACACGCACACGCACACACACACACACACAACCGCTGGTTAAATTAAGTTGTTGTTGTTGTTGTGAACGTGAACCGCGGCTCGAGGTACAACAAGACAAGTTCCCCGGCCCACATCAGACGACACTATGAGCGGCGGTGGTGGTGAGGAGCCCCCCGGGGCTGGTGGCGACACCACCCCGGACACGTCCATGCGCGGCAAGACGGTGATCGTGACCGGGGCGAACAGCGGCATCGGCCGGGCCACGGCGGCCGAGCTGCTGCGGCGCGGGGCTCGGGTGGTCATGGCGTGCCGGGACCTGCAGCTCAGCGAGGCGGCCCGTCGGGAGCTGCTCGCGGACCTCTGCTCCTCCCCGGGGACCACCACCAGCCCCCATGATGACCTGGAGGGACGGGTGGTCCTCAGACATCTGGACCTGGCCTCGCTGAGCTCCGTGCGCGCGTTCTGCAGCGGCATTCTGGAGGTAAATAGTACTGAATGAATACACCATGACTGTCTGTCATAGACCTGTTTCTCTTTTTACGCACGGTCTCCATCTGCAGCCTTTCTTTCAGCTACATAAACGTTCACATGTCAAATATAAAGTGCTCACCCCAGAGGCCACGGATGTTCCTTAAGTCTCCGGGCGGGTAGGAGAACCCGTATCTTCTGTGTTGTTCAATTAAACGCATTTTAATCCGACCGGTGGCCATTTTCTCCCGTTTTAATCCGCCATGGATTCAAATCCACACTACACACTGATTACAGAGAGAATGGCCACCGATCGGATTAATATGTTTTTTATTTATTAATAAGGGAGGTACGGGTTCTTATATGCGCCCGTAGGGGGTTGTAACATCCGTGGCTCTGGGGTGAGACCTTTATATTTGGAATATGAAGGTTTATGTAGATGTAAGGGCTGTGAATGGAGGGAGTGCGACAACCAGGTTGAAGTTCCGCCATGACGAGCGTCGTGTGTGAACAATGGTTAACTGGGGGTAGCGTCGTTGCGTTATTATAATGGTTGTTTTATCAAACGTATTAATTATTAAACGTTTTTAGTAACTCTGAGAGGCTACAAATGGAACCAAACGGTTCCATTTGTAACCTCTCAGAATTACAAGGCGACCCTCCTCAATGAAGCAGAACACCACTTTGTTTTGTTTTGTTTTGGCGGAGACAGTCATGAGACCTATAGATCCCATAGCCCAAAGTGGACAATCGCGCTGTGATTGGCTAGTTTAGCCCGTCAGGTTGCCATGGTATCAGCCAATCGTCAAGATGTCCATTGAAGTGAATAGTGTTAAGTTATTTATGACTATAGATATGATTCTTGTGATAAGAGAATGTAATGTAATACATTATTTTATTATTCTCATGGTCCTCGCATTGACAAATTCTATTATACTTGTGGGGACATTTGGCATAGTAACGCCCACGCATGTACACACACACACACACACACACACACACACACACACACACACACACACACACACACACACACACACACACACACACACTCTTTTACGTTTACGTTTTAAGCTCTGCATCATTTCCATGCAGTCGGTCAATAAAAGAAAGAATCAAACAACAAACAAACAAAAATGTCGCACAGATGTGTGTCTGTCGAGGCCTTTTAAGATGCAAATAAAAATATATTTGAATTTTCCACACAAATAAAAGTCGGATTATCCACAGCAGAATAATAAAATGCGTGCAGTAGAAAAATAATAATAAATAAAACGTGTTGAATTTCAGATGGAAGAAGAAGTCACTTTGTGTGAGGCCGGCGGCCAGGCTCTTTGGAGCTTTCTTCTATCTAGAGCAACAGTAGGATTATAGAAATCCATATCCAAGGCTCTGCTTTGGACCAGCGCTGATTTTGACGACTAAAACAGTGACAAAAAAATGTTACCTTACTAAATAAAAACTAAGCTATGATGACTAAAACTATTGACAATTTTGTCCAAAAAATGCTGATCTACAAGCCCACACGACGTGTCGCGAAACGCACCCGTTCCTCGATGCTGGATCCGGTTCCTCCTGTTCCAGGATCAGAACCCTACACAGCTGTGTTCCGTCTGTCAGTATCCTCGTCATGGTAACATGCATGTTGTTTTCGTGGTTGGTTTTCCCAGGAGGAAGCTCGCGTCGACGTGCTGATCAACAACGCCGGCGTCTACCAGTGTCCCTACGGCCGGACGGAGGACGGCTTCGAGATGCAGTTCGGGGTCAACCACCTGGGTCACTTCCTGCTGACACACCTGCTACTGGACCTGCTCAAACGATGTGCGCCCAGCCGCATCATCGTGGTCTCCTCTAAGGTCAGTGTGTGTGTGTGTGTGTAGATCTGTTAAGTTTTTATTTCCATTTCAGATTCGGTTTCAATTCGTTTAACAAAAAAAAAACATTTAGACCCTGAGGACGATTCTACAAATGGCTTCTAAATCCCGACAGTTTCCTGGAAAACCCCTATGTTTCTATGGTTAGTTGTGCTCATGTTTATTCATGTCAGGGAACCCTAGAATTATCTGTATTTGGCCACCGACCCCCCCATCTGAAAATATTCCAGGGACCCCCCCAGAAGCAATGATTTGAGTTGAAATCACACCCGTGTGAACTGAGTGGTGCAACTCCACTCTCCCCCTGCCCCCCCCCCCCCCTCTCTCTCTCTCTCTCTCTGTAATTAGCAGGCTACATTGCAGCACTATCTCTCTCTCTCTGTTTCTGGCACAACAGCGCCACTTTTGCCCCTACTGGTACTCTAAACATAGTCACATATAGGTACATAGGTTAAGACGGACATTGCTGTTCCTTGGAGTGGTTGCACCACTCAAAAACGTTGAGCCAATAGGGGAAGGGGATCAACATCACGTGATTCTTTGTTTGACCCCACAACAACTCTGATGTGTTTCTCATAGAATATGATCTTTGCATTGTTGATTTCGTCGACTAATGTTAGGGAGGGACTAGTGGACAAGAGATCCAGTATAAGTCATTTTTATTAGTTGCATGCTGACGGGCATTAAGGCCCGCCGAAATACATTTTGTTCCGTGTGTGTGCGTGAAATAATTTGTCTCCTCCTGGCAGCTCTACAAGAACGGGGACATCAACTTCGAGGACCTGGGCAGTGAGCAGAGCTACGACAAGGCCTTCGCCTACAGCCGCAGCAAGCTGGCCAACCTGCTGTTCGTCTGCGAGCTGGTATACCACAATCATTGCCCCTTTATCACTCTCAATGACCCATTTAGAACCTGGGAAAACGATTCTACAAAGTGTCTTCTAAATCCTGACAGTTTTTCCTGAAAAACCCTCATGTTTCTTATAGTCGGGGATCCACAGGCCCAAAAGCTCTTGAAAATGGGTTGAACCTGTGATGTCATGCTATACTTTTTTTTGGTGTTTTTTCTATTAATTTGGTCATTAAGGTCCATAGAATAAGAGGGCTGCTCTGCCGGAAACATCGCGAAAAAAAGTTATGGCCATTTTAGTATAATGAAGCCTTTATTTTTTTGCCCATTTTCGCCTATTGTAAAAAACTAGGTTTCTTTTCTTAAAGTGCTCAGTAGGTTGTGTAGGCTGTCAATAAATGATTCCCAGATACACAGAACACATGTGTGAACAACACCAAGTCCAGAAATACACTCACAAAGCCTTTCCAAATGATTTATAGCCATTTTTGGTACCAAAAATTCATCAGTTTTTTGCATTTTTCCCAATACTTTCATCTTTACTTCAATAGTAATCAACTTTGCCATGGGTTATGACATCAGCCAATGTCTCATTCTTTTCATCAATCTTTATAGTCATTCCACATTTTTTTAAATTAAAATCAACCCTAAATTAAAGGAACTGTGGTGACTTTATTACCCTAATGCTCAAAATTCCCAGAGCCTTTTTTTTCTTGAAAACAACTGTACCCCCACAAAATAAAAGTGTAACACAACAAATTCAAAACAACACAAGTATTTTTTTTATTATTATAAAATAAACAGATGTGCACAGCTGATTCTTTATGTTAGTTGAAATATCACACCTAGTGTGAAGTGAGCTGTGCTATTTATGAATACTAATATATATTGTCTCTGTTGTGATCATAGTGATGCAATTGCTATCCTTGATCTTGATTGGCGTACATACAGTGTTTCCTGCAGGAAAAAGCTTTGGCATGGTGCTGGGCGTGGGGGGGGGGGGGGGGGGGGGGCTTATGCATACGCGCGTCGAACATTTTGATTAATTAATTAATAGGATTAATAAATTAAGATTAATTCGTATTATTGCTCTTGTATTGCGATTGGATACACTGGGGGGACACTGGGGGACACTGGGCAGGCACTTGGGAGGCACTGGGAAGGCACGGGGAGACACTGGTCAGGCACTGGGAGACACTGGGGAGGCACTGGGGAGGCACTCAGGGGCACACTGGGGAGACACTCAGGGGAACACTGGGGAGACACTGAGGGGACACTGGGGAGGCACTGAGGAGGCACTGAGGGGACACTGGGGAGGCACTGAGGGGACACTGGGGAGGCACTGGGAGGCACTGGGAGACACTGGGGAGGCACTGGAGAGGCACTGGGAGACACTGGGGAGGCACTGGGGAGACACTGGGGAGGCACTTAGGGGCACACTGGGGAGGCACTGGGGAGGCACTTAGGGGCACACTGGGGAGGCACTCAGGGGAACACTGGGGAGGCACTGGGAGGCACTGGGGAGGCACTGAGGGGACACTGGGTAGACACTGGGAGGCACTGGGGAGGCACTGGGAGGCACTGGGGAGGCACTGAGGGGACACTGGGGAGACACTGAGGGGACACTGGGGAGGCACTGGGGAGGCACTGGGAGGCACTGGGGAGGCACTGGGGAGGCACTGGGGAGACACTGGGGAGGCACTGGGAGACACTGGGAGACACTGGGAGGCACTGGGGAGGCACTGGGGAGGCACTGGGGAGGCACTGGGAGGCACTGGGAGGCACTGGGAGGCACTGGGGAGGCACTGGGAGGCACTGGGAGGCACTGGGGAGGCACTGGGGAGGCACTGGGAGGCACTGGGAGGCACTGGGGAGGCACTGGGAGGCACTGGGGAGGCACTGGGGAGGCACTGGGAGGCACTGGGGAGGCACTGGGAGGCACTGGGGAGGCACTGGGAGGCACTGAGGGGACACTGGGAGGCACTGGGAGGCACTGGGGAGGCACTGGGAGGCACTGGGAGGCACTGGGAGGCACTGGGAGGCACTGGGGAGGCACTGGGAGGCACTGGGGAGGCACTGGGGAGGCACTGGGAGGCACTGGAGAGGCACTGGGAGACACTGGGGAGGCACTGGGAGACACTGGGGAGGCACTTAGGGGCACACTGGGGAGGCACTCAGGGGGACACTGGGGAGGCACTGGGGAGACACTGGGGAGGCACTCAGGGGGACACTGGGGAGGCACTCGGGGGGGGGGGGGACACTGGGGAGGCACTGGGCAGACACTGGGGAGGCACTGGGGAGATATTGGGGAGGCACTGGGGAGACCCTGGGGAGGCACTCAGGGGCACACTGGGGAGGCACTCAGGGGGACACTGGGGAGGCACTGGGAAGGCACTGAGGGGACACTGGGGAGGCACTGCGGAGACACTGGGGAGGCACTCAGGGGGACACTGGGGAGGTACTGGACATTTCTTTTTTTTTTTTTTTTTTTTTAAATTTTTTTTGTTTGTTATATGATAGCTTGGCATGGCGCAAATAATTCCAGGCATGGCGCAGCGCCATGCCAAGAACATTGTGCAGGAAACCCTGACATACATGCTAAACGTCCCATGACGCTTGGAGCTATACTCCTTCCAGAAGCACAGCTCAAAAAAGGAAATTAAACATTGTCTGAATAAAATAATGTCTAATATCACGAAAATGAAAATTATCAGGAAAATGAAAACAACTAACTAATCAACTCACTCACTGTCACTGTCTTCGAGTGTGAGTTCAACTCGTGAACATCTTTTGGGGTCCCCAGTGCAGAGACAGGCAATGACATACTTGACACCGGCTCTTGCACAGGAGCATCCTCTGGCACACTTGCTTTTCTTGCAGTGGCAATATTTGGTGCGCTTGTATTGTGCAGGTTTTGCATCCTTCAGCATCATTGTTGCCACCAGCTTACCATTGACAAGCTCTCTGCCAAAGTTGGTTGCCACAGGGTAGGTTGGCTGAGACATGTGTGCCCTCTTACATACAACCAACTGATGCAGGGCTCTGAGAAGGTGTAATTTGAAGGCATCTTCAGTAGGTGGAAGGCAACGCATGTCTCCTTTGATGTTGCCAAAAAGATGGGCTCGCAGTGTATCCAAGTTACCACTGAAGTCACTCCTCTCATACAGTGAAGCCATGTATCATCTAGCCGCTGTCCCGACATCTTGTGTAACATCCAGACTTTCCCCAGAGTCACCATTTTGGCACAGAGGCAGAAGGTCTTTCAGGTGATCTACGGCAGCTTTGTAGGCACGTCTTTTTCCTCTTCTGTAAAGATAGCTCACTGTGTCACATCCAGTCAGTATGTAGGTGCTGAGGAGTATGGATGAAAGATCGGAAGCTTCAACATCATACTTCACTGCCAGGGCATCCACAATTGCATGAGCAGGTAGGTAGATATCCATCTTCTTTACCCATAGCTCCTGTAGGCCATCCATGTGTGTGATGTAATATGCACATCATGATCACATCTGTGTCAGTAGCCACAACTACAGCCCGTTCGTGGTGCAGATGTTCTACTGAGTATGCAATGTGGGCAAACATCCTAGTATCTGCCTCCTCATGCTTCTCACAGTTCTGGAAGTTCTGGAAGCTCAACCTGGCAATCTGCTGATAACAGAACAGTGCGACTAGGATCACGGAGCCAGATCCATCCCTTGACCAAGGTTATGCCATGCGAAAAGGGAATAAGGCTGACTACTTGGCTGCAATCAAGACATCCCTTGGCAGTTCATGGTGTGAAGTGGACAGATTGCCACCATTCGACAAGCCTGTTGTAATGTTGGTTGATGCCATGGCATTCATCCAGCGTCAACAACATCTTGGTTGCAGCACCTTCCATGAACTGCAAGAAAAATACCTGAAGCAGCTCCTTAGTGGTATCCCAGACAACTGTGACTGCATCCACTTTGTTGGTGATCGATATGATGTCTCCAGCAAGATGAAGGAGTACAAGCCACATGATAGTCTTGCCTTACCTGAATGGAAAGGCTTTGTTCAAAATCCACTGAATAAAGCAAACCTGTTGAACTATATGGGAGAAGCATGGGCTGCTCAGCACAAATCACTTCCTGCTGGATGCACACTTATTCTGGGTGGACTTTTCCATGATCCTAGTCGCACTGTTCTGTTATCAGCAGATTGTCAGGTTGAGCTTCCAGAACTGTCCTGTGAGAAGCATGAGGAGGCAGATACCAGGATGTTTGCCCACATTGCATACTCAGTAGAACATCTGCACCACGAACGGGCTGTAGTTGTGGCTACTGACACAGATGTGATCATGATGTGCATATATTACATCACACACATGGATGGCCTACAAGAGCTATGGGTAAAGAAGATGGATATCTACCTACCTGCTCATGCAATTGTGGATGCCCTGCCGGTGAAGTATGATGTTGAAGCTTCCGATCTTTCATCCATACTCCTCAGCACCTACATACTGACTGGATGTGACACAGTGGGCTATCTTTACAGAAGAGGAAAAAGACGTGCCTACAAAGCTGCCGTTGATCACCTGAAAGACCTTCTGCCTCTGTGCCAATACGGTGACTCTGGGGAAAGTCTGGATGTTACACAAGATGTCGTGACAGCGGCTAGACGATACATGGCTTCACTGTATGAGAGGAGTGACTTCAGTGGTAACTTGGATGCACTGCGAGCCCATCCTTTTGGCAACATCAAAGGAGACCTGCGTTGCCTTCCACCTACTGAAGATGCCTTCAAATTACACCTTCTCAGAGCCCTGCATCAGTTGGTTGTATGTAAGAGGGCACACATGTCTCAGCCAACCTACCCTGTGGCAATCAACTTTGGCAGAGAGCTTGTCAATGGTAAGCTGGTGGCAACAATGATGCTGAAGGATGCAAAACCTGCACAATACAAGCGCACCAAATATTGCCACTGCAAGAAAAGCAAGTGTGCCAGAGGATGCTCCTGTGCAAGAGCCGGTGTCAAGTATGTCATTGCCTGTTTCTGCACTGGGGACCCCAAAAGATGTTCACGAGTTGAACTCACACTCGAAGACAGTGACAGTGAGTGAGTTGATTAGTTAGTTGTTTTCATTTTCCTGATCATTTTCATTTTCGTGATATTAGACATAATCTTTATTTTATTCAGACAATGTTTAATTTCCTTTTTTGAGCTGTGCTCCTGCTATCATAAATAGCACAGCTCACTTCACACTAGGTGTGATATTTCAACTAACAAAGAATCAGCTGTGCACATCTGTTTATTTTATAATAAAAAAATACTTGTGTTGTTTTGAATTTGTTGTGTTACACTTTTATTTTGTGGGGGTACAGGTGTTTTCAAGAAAAAAAAAGGCTCTGGGAATTTTGAGCATAAGGGTAATAAAGTCACCACAGTTCCTTTAATTTAGGGTTGATTTTAATTAAAAGAATTGTGGAATGACTATAAAAATTGATGAAAAGAATGACACATTGGCTGATGTCATAACCCATGGCAAAGTTGATTACTATTGAAGTAAAGATGAAAGTATTGGGAAAAATGCAAAAAACGGATGAATTTTTGGTACCAAAAATGGCTATAAATCATTTGGAAAGGCTTTGTGAGTGTATTTCTGGACTTGGTGTTGTTCACATATGTGTTCTGTGTATCTGGGAATCATTTATTGACAGCCTACACAACCTACTGAGCACTTTAAGAAAAGAAACCTAGTTTTTTACAATAGGCGAAAATGGGCAAAAAAATAAAGGCTTCATTATACTAAAATGGCCATAACTTTTTTTCGCGATGTTTCCGGCAGAGCAGCCCTCTTATTCTATGGACCTTAATGACCAAATTAATAGAAAAAACACAAAAAAAAAGTATAGCATGACATCACAGGTCCTCTCAAATTTCCGGTGACTGGATCCCCGACTATTACTGTATGTCAGTGGTTCTCAAACATTTTCATGTCAAGGACCCCCAGAAATATTATGTAATTGGCCGCCGACCCCCCCCCCATCTGAATAATATGTTGTTCCAGAGACCTCCCCAGAAGCAAAGATTTGAGTTAAAAACATTGGCTCTGGAAGAATACACAGTCAAAGATTTGCACCACATTTTCACGATTTACAAGCTCGTAGCGCGGCACTCATTTGTAGATCTGCTATTTTTCATTGGCTGAAGTATAACATAATGCTTTAAAACACCAAAAGGTGATAATCATATCACAGAGGTTTACAATGTATTGTGAGATCTATCATACACTGTCTGGACCTCTGTTGGCTCCGTCTGTACTGCATATTTCCCGTAACCCTACACCGAATCTCTCTGGCCAAGAATAGCATATCTGTTGCCACACGTTGTGAACTAGAGTAGATCTGCAATTTATTTTGGTGGCTATTGCATGTATCCTGCCAGAATTATGGATGCTGGGGTGCGTTGTTGTGAGATTGTAGATCTGCTATCTTTGGCTAATGAATCCCCCCAGAATATGTTGGTTGGGGGGGATTGTTAATCAAAGCAGCATTCTAAGAGATTTAAGCATATTTTCATTATCGTTATATTTTCAACCCCATTAAGAACGGAGATGCATCTGTGTCGCCTTATAGCTTTTAACCACTTTGACCAATAAACTTTAGTTGTTGAAAAATAGCAGATCTACAAGCTCATAGCGCGGCACTGAATGCAACGAGCTTGTAGATCTGCTATTTTTGGGAAAATGTGGTGCAAATATTTGAATTTTTATTTGTTCACAGCGCAACGCTTTTTAACTAAATCTTTGCTTCTCGTGGGCCGGGGGTCCCTGGAACAACATATTTGCAGATGGGGGTCGGCGGCCAATTGCATATCATTATGGAACAGTTTGAGAACCACTGACATAGAAACATAAGGTTTTTCAGAAAACTGTCAGGATTTTGAAGAAGACATTTTGCAGAATCTGGTCCTCAGTCGACATCGAAATAAAAAAAAAATGACATTCTGACAGTTTCTGAAAGAATATATATTCAAAGATTTGTGCCGCATTTTCACGATTAAAAAAAAATATTTTTTTTTTTGTTCAATAGCTAAAGTATAACATAATGCTTAAAACACCAAGAGGGGTTCCCGCCCAGGATGGGTCAAAAAAAAGATTTAACCCATTTTGGGCGGGAACCCCTTTTGGTGTTATTCGTGTTATGTTATGATTTAGCTATTGAAAAATAGCAGATCTACAAGCTCGTAGGTCTACGAGCCTGTAGGTCTGCTATTTTTGAAAAATCGAAGAACGACTGACATAGAAACATAGCTTTTTCGGAAAACACTGTCAGGATGTAGAAGACATTTTTTAGAATCTGATCTCAGGTCAAAAAGGTCTAAAAGAGATTTAAGCTAATCTTCACGATCGTAACAATAATGTTTGACACGCTCCCGTCCCGTCCTTTAGGCGCGGCGTCTGGAGGGCAGCGGGGTGACGGTCAACGGCCTCACCCCGGGCATCGTGCGGACCAACCTGGGCAGGCACGTCCGCGTGCCCCTGCTGGCGAAGCCCCTGTTCAGCCTGCTGTCCCTGGCTCTGTTCAGGAGCCCCGAGGAGGGCGCGCGCACCTCCGTGCACCTGGCCTGCTGTTCCCCCGAGGCGGGGCAGCAGGGCGGCGCCCAGGGGCAGTGCTTCGCAGACTGCCGGCCGCTGGTCCTGCTGCCCAAAGCCACGGACCGCCGCGTGGCGCGCAAACTGTGGGACATCAGCGAGGTGATGGTGGGCCTGACCACGTGAGGAGGACTGTTAGGCGTTATTCATATATAGTCTGGATTTTCAGGTGGTTTTCAGGTGACCACCGAACTACAACATGGCGTCACTGGTGAAGAGCAAACCACCACCGCCACCGCCCTTCTCTCTGTTTTTACTCACCACCGGAGCGGTGGTCACCTCGCCACCGGAGCGGTGGTCACCTCGCCACCGGAGCGGTGGTCACCTCGCCACCGGAGCGGTGGTCACCTCGCCACCGGAGCGGTGGTCACCTCGCCACCGAAAATCCAGACTATATGAATGAGCCTTTATATAGGGTCGTTTGTTGGGAGGGACCCGGAAAGGCAACCGGTTCTGCTTTCGGAACCACGGTTCCCGAGATTGAAGAACCGGAGGAATCGGTTCCATCGTATGTTGTGGACACTCTAACCACAAAGGCCACTGAGCTGGTGTCTCAACCAGGAAAAGGAATAAACCATGAGAAGGATCAGAACACGGGTGGGGGTGAGGGGGCTTCCAGGGCAGGACATGCATGCGATAGACATAACATAAAACATAAAAAAATCAGTTAACCCATTTAGACCCGACATCGTTCTAAATCCTGACAGTTTTCTGACATACCTCATGTTTCTATGTCAGTGGTTCTCAAATATTTCATGTCAAGGACCCCCAGGCATCATATGTAATTGGGCCGTGGCCCCCCCCCCATCTGAAAATATGTTGTTCCACCAACAACGATTTGAGTGAAAACACTCGCTCTGAAAGAATTATATTTTCAAAGATTTGCGCCACATTTTCACGATTTTTCATAAAATAGCAGACCTACAAGTTCATAGCGCGGCACTCGGTGCCGGTATATGAGCTTGTAGATCTGCTATTGTTCAATAGCTAAAGTATATAAGATAATGCTTTAAAACACCAAAAGGGGTTCCCGCCCCAAAATCAGTTAGTTTTCTCCAGCGGCTATACCTACAGTGACAGTAACAAATTAGCGGCCAGTGGAGTCAACGAGGCAGCGGAGGTTTTGATTTTCCGTGAGCCAGAGCGGAACGCTTTCTTTCCTTGTCTGATGAACACCGTCCTCGACCATGTACTGTATGTACAGTATAAGCCCTCGGGCTGCATGGGAAACATGAGCGCACGTTTAATCATGAATTCATTATGCAACCGCATGTAACATTTGAACTGTGACTGACGGTAACAACGCACATTTACCTGAGAAGTGTACTTAAAGCTGCACTATGTAACTTTCCTCTCCCAGGCAGGATTTGAACACGGTTTCTTTTGCAAGTTTTGACTTTTTTTCATCAGGCTATCTTTGGAGGTCGAATAGGCACCTAGGTCGGAACATTTCGACTGCATTTGAAGACACTGTGCGGACCTGGCTGTCCTTCTCCTACTCAGGGGATATTAATTAAACCTGGGAATACATTTCTTACGCCAAGAATTCTCTTCGCCAATGTGTTGGTAAAGGTGTCTATACTAACATATCCCACATTGGTTCATATTCAACCACCCTAGGGGAATTTTTGACAGCTGCTGAAAGTTGGGGTACCATCAACAACCAATAATTATATGGCAAAAAATGTTCTAAATTTCATTCTAGGGGGTTTTCATGATTCTAAATCCATTCCAAGCATTAGTTTTGCACGAAAAACACTCCTTGGGCTAAACTCTGCGATACTGCCAAGTGTTCGATCTTTGGACCCTACACGAATAGACGAACGGCCACGTTTGAACCGTAGGCATAATAAACTTGATTCATGCTTTGTCATGGTACAGTATCTCGTGACGAGAACAGCCGATCTGCAAGCACCGACGCACTGCAGTGTGACACACCCTGAGCCGTGGGACAGACTTTAACAAAAAGAGAGATCATATCACTCCAGTCTTAGCCTCACTACACTGGCTCCCGGTGGTTTATATAATTGATTTTATAATCCTATTACTCGTTTATAAAGCTCTTGCACCTTCCTATCGCCATGATTGTCTGCCTATAGATATATCCCTAACCGCCCCCCTCAGGTCCTCCACTGCTGGCCTACTCGAACTCCCCAAAAAGGTGGCTAGTAAGAAATATGGCGAGGCAGCATTCTGTTTTTATGGCCCAAACAGCCTGGAATAAATCACCACTGTGGATCAGACAGGCACCCTCTATAGACGTTGTTAAGACACAGCTTATAAGACTCACCTTTTCACTCTTGCTTTTAGTTGAGTTTTAAAATATCTGTTCTTATCTTTGTACCACTGCCTTTGCCTGATTTGACACTGCGTTATTGTCCTATTGTTTTAACTGCATGCCTGTTTTTTATGCCGTTTTGTTTTGCTTTTGTTTTTATTATCTTTTCTGCTCTGTAAAGTACTTTGAGCTACATTTATGTATGAAAGGTGCTATATAAATAAAGATTATTATTATTATTATTATGAATCAGGCAATAGTAAAGCAGATCTACAAGCTCACAACATGTGACGCTTCGGTGCGTTGTGAGCTTGTGGATCATCTATTTTTGGTGTAGACGGGGAAACACAAAACAGCAGACCAGGTACAGATCTACGTAAAGGTCAAGTTTACTATCGTAACTATTGGGGATTTAATTTTAACATTGTAACATTTCAATCACAACGTGGCCTTAACTGTGGAACTTGAATAAATTATTTGACCTCTGTGAACCACTTATATAATACTATTGTGATTTGTATGTGTGTGTGTGTGTGTGTGTGTGTGTGCGTGCCTCAAATAACCTGAGAGTCAAAATTACCAAACAATATTGCCTCATTATTTTTAACGTGTTAACGTTGACATTTAAGCCATTCTGGGCGGGAACCCTTTTTGGTGTTTTAAGCATTATGTTATACTTTAGCTATTGAAAAATAGCAGACCTACGAGCTCGTAGCGTGGCACACGAGCTCGTAGGTCTGCTATTTTTGAGAAATCGTGAAAAAGGCGCAAACCTTGAATGTATATTCTTTCAGAGCGAACATTTTTAACTAAAATCTTTGTTTCTGGAAGGTCCCTGCCTGGAAGTACAGCATATTTTCAGATGGGGGTCGGCGGGCCAATTACATATAATTCTGACATGAAATAGTTTGAGAACCACTGACATAGAAACACATTTAGAAGGCATTTGTAGAATCGTCCTCAGGACTAAATGGCTCTATAACTAATCTAACCTCCGGGTTCCCTTCAGTCACGACTGAACCGCGCGCAGAAATCCATCCAAAGAAACGCGGTGGCGCACAGCGGCATGCGGTTGATTCTGCTGATTGTGTTTGCTATGAAGTCTCTCCTGTAACGAGCTGTACATAATGCAATAAATGGTCTCGGGTTTGCTTCATTAAGCAGACTGAGTCGTTTGCACACTGAGAGCTTTATGTACTGACTAGGAGGGGAGGTCTGTGTGGTTGGGTGGCTGCCTGGGTGGGTGGCTAGGTGGGTCTGCTTGCTCAGGGGATAAACTGAATCTTGACCATCAGGTCAAAACTCGTGTCAGATCCTGTGTCTACATGAGACATGACCTTTGACACCATCTAAATGTCTCAATATAGAGCTAGAGCAGAGAGACAAAAATACAACCACCCCAATTGTATAAATTATATTGTATTAACAATTAACATACTCTGTATTAACGTACAGATGGGACAACATTTCAATGTTATTGTTACATAGTGCAGCAAAGTGTGTACGTGGGTTTTATAAATACAGAGGCAATAGAACACTAGTATCAACAAGATCGAGCTTGTGACTATAATACAAGAACCTTTTTTCTTTTCCTGAAAAGAAAATAACAGTTTAAATTCAGACATGCAAGGTTTTCTGCGTCTCCACGTTAGTTAGCTCTAAGTCAAGCGTTGCATGTTGCTCAAGCAGAATGCGCTCATTAGCTGGGAATGCTTCGCTCTAACAGGACATTTCTTTCTCTCTCTCTCTCTCTCTCTCTCTCTCTCTCTCTCTCTCTCTCTCTCTCAGATGGTAGCAAACAACCTTTCCACTCAGCATCCATAATGTCTTTCCCACCTGCATCGTTTTCATTAGGCAGATTTTCTGGCTCATTTAAACGGCAGCTCCGCTGAAACAAGCTATATATATATATATACGGTAGAACCTTGGGCATGAAGGGAAACCAGGATTATCTAATCCATCTCCCTGCTGTAAAAACGGAGCGGCGCTGCGCTGCGGGCATCTTTATGGCAGTTATAAGAGTATTTAGCAAATAACACAAATGAGTGTAATTGCAGCAGTGTGTAATGCGTTTAGCTTGCGGTAGGCCTATACGGACTCGCAGCAGCAGCGGTGGGACTTCACTTCAGGAGGATCGGGTTTCGTACCGTAGGCTACGTGGGACCAGTCACCACATAACATAATAATGTTCAACTCAGACCCTTTTAAAAAGGAGCACTTGACCCGTTTTCCTCCATACATTTCTTAATAAATCGGTCCTTATTCATGCTCATAATAAGAAGACTCTTATTATGAGCATGAATAAGGACCGATTTATTAAGAGTCTTCTATGTTGACGAGAGCACAGAAACGACTTCTCTCATTATGGTCTGATTAGGCCTACAGCAGCAACAAAACGACACACCTGCATTTAAACATTGGCTAATTGACTAGTAGCCTGCACTTCTCCTTGAGAGAATGAGCCATATGAGGCACTTGCATCCCTGGCTAATGAGACGAATATGCCTTAAAACATTATACTTGACCTTTATAACTAAATATTAAAAAAGAAAAACACCTATATTGTATTTCTTTCATAAATAGAGAATCTTTCACTCAACAGGAACTGTCCCTGTCGCAAGTTGATGATGTCATATGCGTGGTCTGACCCTATGGAATGCAGTGCTAATAAAAAGTATTTAAAATATTGCTTTGATGCTCATATTATCCTTAGGAAGTATTAAGTTGTTTTTCATAAGCATATGCATTCCATAGGGCTACTGTATACCACACATGGACATATGATCATCAAGCAGATCCCCCCCCCCCCCACAACAACACAACAACAAATATGTAAAGCAGTCCATTCTCAGGCATTCTCAGACGCCACTCAAGAGATAAATGAATTCTCCACATTGCACTGCAGTGAGCCGTGCATGAGCCCGCTGGCATTCCTTTCCAACAGTTGGGGGCAGCGTTTCCCAGAGGTTTCTTATATAGCAGAATGTCAGAAGTGGTGTGCGCTGCTGGGCCGTGACACAGTCCACACTCCTCCACAGTCCACTCGTAGGACATGGAGGGCCATGCGGCCGAGGGGAATGGAGAGTGTCACTGCCGTTGATGAAAACACTGAGGGACGCATATCAGCGGGAGACTTCAAACAACCCAGGGAGGACATAGAACCCCCCCTGTGACATCACAGATGGAGGGCTGTATAGGGTAGAGAAGGGGTGCCCACACTTTTTTGACTTGAGAGGCAGAGCCACTTTCAAAATGACCAGCTCAACAAGATCTATATATACCCACCTGAAATTGCAGTGCAGTGAATGTGTGTCATGTGTTGCTCTGGTCAGACCAACGGAGTGGTCAGAGGCAGTGAGTGTGTGTCATGTTTTGCTCATGGTCAGACAACGGAGTGGTCAGAGGCAGTGAATGTGTGTCATGTTGCTCTCGGCCAGCAGGGAGCTCTCTCTCTGTTATATGCCTGCTGATTGCACTGAAAAGTGCAGACTGCACGATGTACAAAAAAAAAAAGAAAAGTTCCTCAAATATACACCGTGTCAGAGGAATGACCAATGAGACTGACCGCCCGCTAACCCACCATTCTGCTCATTGTCTTGTCCAGAAATAGACGTCTACACCATGTCCTCTCCTCTCCTCTCCTCTCCTCTCCTCTCCTCTCCTCTCCTCTCCTCTCCTCTCCTCTCCTCTCCTCTCCTCTCCTCTCCTCTCCTCTCCTCTCCTCTCCTCTCCCCTCCTCTCCCCTCCCCTCCCCTCCTCTCCTCTCCTCTCCTCTCCCCTCAAGTCTAGTGTGATGTGTAGCTTGTGCTGGACGTTCCAGAGGGGGATCGTTTTCCACTCGGTGGGTTTGTGTGGAAGATTAATGCTCAATTGGGGATGAGAAGTTTTCAAACACACTCCAGTTCCTCCACAGTTATATGCACTCTCTCCTCACTGTCTGAAACTACAAGCCAAAGTGGTGTGAGGCAACTAAGTACTCAAATAGTATATGACTTCAAACATCTCACTACTCCACTACAATAATTTGAAAACCAAGTCCATTTCATCCATCCATCCATCTTCAACCGCTTATCCGTGGTCGGGTCACAGCCCAGGGGCAACAGCTCCACCAGAGAGCTCCAGACTTTACTGACTTCCTCCTGGGGGGATCTCGAGTCGTTCCAAGGCCAGTGCAGGCCGCCTTGGTCTGCCCCCCCCCCACCCGGGGGTCTCCTCCCAGTGGGACGTGCATCGAGGACCTCCCTATAGGGAGACACCCGAGAGGTATCCTAACCAGATGCCAGAACCACCTAAGCTGGCTCCTTTCCAGGCAAAGAAGCAACGACTCTACTTTGAGTCTCTCTCGGGTGACTGAACTTAAGTTCTCACCCCCTATAAGGGAGATGCCAGCCACCCGTCGGGAGAAAACTCATTTTGGCCACTTTCCAAGTCAATTATACCAAGTTAATTTGTGGATATTACGAAACATACAAACATAACATAAGTGGGGTGGTTGTATTTTGTCTCCCTGCTCTTCTATTGAGACATATAGATCGTATCAAAGGTCATGCCAGGGACCTCCATAACAGAACATGAACGGCCCAACAGTGATTCTCAACACGTTTAATCTCAAGGACCCCCAGTTTGACATGCATTACTCTACGGGCCCCCATGTAATGGCATTTATATCTCTGTTCATTAAATTAACTATGAGAGTTTGGAACCATTTGGTTCCATTTGTACACTCTCAGAGTTACAGACCCATATAAGGGTCCATCTGGTTCCAAACTCCCTGGAACTCCTTCAAGGACCCCATGGGGTTCACTTTGGGAACCACTGGTAGGCTATAGATAACATTATTTTCCATGAGCTGAAATGCATTTTTCTATGTGTCGCCTCTGCCAAAAGGCTCGTTATTAATATTAACAAATTGAAGGGCCTTTCCTTATCAAGGCAATCTGTTGACACACGTGATAAAAACGATCACGTTTCCACATCACTCTTTTCCCTGAAAGGACCTCTCTTTCTTCCCCTTGTTTACTACACGCTTGTTGTCTTAATTTATCTCAAACTCGGAGCACAGATTCCAACAGGAGTCTGCAGCAGTGTTGTTTTCGTCGACTAATACTATGACGAAAAATGTTCGTCGACTACCTTTTTTAACTGACAAAAGCTACATTAAAAACTAAGCCATGATGACCAAAACTATGACTAAATATACTGACAATTTCGTCAACAAATAAAAACCAGACTGCATGCTGAAAATAGCAGATCTACAAGCTTGTATAGGCCCGCTTGTAGGACCGCCAAAATACATTTTAGTCGACTAAATCAACTGTAGATTTAGTCGACTAAAACTAGACTAACACTAAAACATTCCAGGTGACTAAAATGTAACTGAAACTAAATGAAAACTATTGAAGAGACAATGACTAAAATAAAAATGTGCTGCCAAAAACAACACAGGGGGAATATATTATGACAGACAGTATATGTTCTTTATAGTCACAAAGACAACACTTTTAGTTTTTTTAATA
The DNA here is from genome assembly GCF_963924005.1 of Protomyctophum bolini. Classification (NCBI taxonomy): domain Eukaryota; kingdom Metazoa; phylum Chordata; class Actinopteri; order Myctophiformes; family Myctophidae; genus Protomyctophum; species Protomyctophum bolini. The sequence goes on from NC_137876.1 coordinate 20,480,257, forward strand.
TCTGGGACTCCAATCTACATGTACAATGTAAAGCTGTTCATTTAACTCTGAGAAGGAGTGTACAGACGGTATACATTTGTACCGTACACTCTCAGAGTTACTGGCAGTAAGGGTCCATTTGGTTCCATTTGTACTGTACACGCTCAGAGTTACAGACCTGTAAGGGTCCATTTGGTTCCATTTGTACCGTACACTCTCAGAGTAAGTGTCCATAATAATAATAATAGTAATAATAATAATAATAATAGCACAAATAACAATAACCTAAAACATGAACCTTGGTTGAAAAAAACCAAAGTTGTCGACCCAACATTGAGAGAAAGCAGCATGATGCTGGCTAACGCTAACGCAGGTGCTGCGTGCGTGCGTGCGTGCGCCAGAGCACCAGGGGCGGGGCAGTCGGGCAGAGCCCTGTGGCCCCTGGGGGCCTCGTAATGACTGTATAGGGGTCACCGTGGAACTGCCTCAGGGCAGCAGGGGGCCTGTGGCCCCTGGGGGGCCTCAGGGCAGCAGGGGGCCGAGGGCAGACACTGTCCAGACGCATGCCAGCTCCAACAGCAGGGGTCACGGCAAGGTGACCTTTACACTAAACTAGTGGCATGGAAACAACAATGTCACAGTATACAGCCAAATCAGGGGGTTACTTTCAACCCTTTTCATGTCAAGGAAGGCCCATTATTGCAGTGGTTTTCAACCAGTGGTCCTTGAGGGGGGGGGGGTTCCTGGTGGTCCACCAGCTAAATGATGGAGACATTGGTAACCAAATGGACCCTTTTTGTTCTTCCTTATAAATCGCTCTGGATTAGGAGCGTCTGCAAAATGCCTAAATTGTAAATTGTAAATAGATCTTCAGAGTGCAAAGTTAAACCATATGGACCCTTAGGGGTCCATTTGACACGGCGGAGAACATGTGAGCGTATACCTAGTCACCTACCCTATAGGGGACATAGGGAGAACATGCAAACTCCACACAGAAAGGCCCTGTTGCCAACCCCGCCTCGGGTATGCATGGAGGGCACTGATGACGCGGAGGAGAGAACACGCCCCCCAGCGCCCACAGCATCCCCAGCGATAATGTAATAATTGTGACGGGCCTATATACTGTATATCCTCCTCCTCCATCCTTCATATGCGCACAGTCGCACACCAAGTTACAAGTCCATCATTCGGTCGGTGACTCGGTGCTGGAGATATGCAAGCGACTGACGGATTGACAGAGACAGAGTGTTCAGCTGATGGACGTTGTACTCTCACTTATACTGTACTGTAGTAAGTAGCCTTGCCGAGCCATGAGGCCCATAGGGCAGGAGCCTATCTCCTGTTTCTGTAGCGTGAGGCAGCTTGATGTACAAGTACACCCCCTGGACATGACGCTAGTATGTCGCAGGGACTTACCCCCAATCCAACCCTTGATGCTGAGTGTCAAGCAGGGAGGCACTGGGTCCCATTTTTACAGTCTTTGGTATGACCCGGCCCTGGGATCGAACCCCGACCTCCCAGTCTCAGGGCGGACACTCTAACCACAAGGCCTACTTGTACTGTACTGTACTGTACTGTAATAAGTAACTCTGCATGCAGGGCAAGAGGCAAAGAGCATTGATTGATGTGCTCTTTTTAAAGTCAACTTTCTTGTGGCCACCGCGCTCTGACTTATGGTGCGTTACCACCAGCTTAAATCAACAGTGTAGAACAGGTGAAGAGGTCGCACATGCCAAGAATCCATTTTCAGCAGGTTTATTTCTCTACAGTTCAGCACAAACGTTTCGGCTATATCCACATGACACTGATGAAGGCCGGACAGGCAGAAACATTTGTCCTGTTGTATAGAGAAATAAACCTGTTGAAATCTTTACCTCTTGAGAGTGTAAAATTAAACCAAAATGGACCAGTTGCGCGGGTTTGATTTGATTTGATTTTATGCTCTCAAGAGTTAAATTAATGTTAAACATTTGATTGTGTTATTTTGATCAACGTCTGTTATCTCTCCTAATGGTATACCAACATCAATACAGCAAAGGAATTGTGGACAAAATATTATTATATATTAACGACAACAACATATTCTTTAGGAATCCCCTCCTATGGTGCTGCGGCCACACTCATATAAGTGGATCTGACAAACAGTAAATGTAACATGATTCAATCTGTTATGATTAACAAGCCACATTTAAGTATGTTCGTTTACAAGAAAATGTCAAGTATTTCGATTATCATCTCTTGTTAAAAATACAAGAACGTGTGCATTTATTTATGCAATGGATTTATTCACTCAATTCTAACCAATATTGTTCTGTACCCACACACAATGGTCAAAATGCATTAAAATTTATGGGCAAATGGTTATTAAGAACAGTAAATGTAACATGATTAAATCTGTGATTAACAAGACAAATTTACGTTTTTTGTGTACAAGAATGTCACTTTTTTCGAGAATCATCTCTTGTTAATAATACAAGAACGTGTGCATGTATTTCTCAAATGGACTCATTTACTTAATTCCAACCAATGTTGTTCTGTACCCACACAAAATGGTCAGAATCCAGTAAAATATACAGAATTAAGCCTTGGAAACCTGGACACGCCCCTTCAATAACTTTTCCCCCTTCAAGTAGTCCTCCTGTGTCCTCACATCAGACGCCATTTTCACAGCACCTGCACATTGTGTTTACATTATGTTTTGTTTAGTAGCAGCTGCAAAAATAACGTACTGTTTGCTGCTTTACAACACACATCAAACTAAGCAGACGCACGTGTGACGCCAGTGACGGTTTTATTTCCACATAAATGCACCGAGTGTGTGTGAGTGTGAGTGTGTGTGTGTGTGTGTGTGTGTGTGTGTGTGTGTGTGTGTGTGTGTGTGTGTGTGTGTGTGTGTGTGTGTGTGTGTGTGTGTGCGTGCGTGCGTGCGCGCGTCTGTAATCCACACACCTCAACAACCAGTTTGCCCCACCGACTTCAAATTTTGACACCCCACCACCAGAACTGCCCCAAAAAGGCCTCTGCCTGCATGGACTCAGGACAGGCAAAGGGAAGTTACTATATTTACCCAGGGTAACTGGACTAAGCTCAAGAACTTGTTTACAGCCAGGCCCTGCTCATAGAACATTTCATGGTAGGGGGAAACGAACTAGCGACCTTCCGATATCAACATCGCTCCGCAAACCGTTCGGCCACCGCTGCCTCTTGGCAGAGAAACAAGAGTAGCAAATACAACTATTTACATGATGTCTTACGTTGCCATTTAGTGCCCTAAACAAACATTAAAGTCCATTCTAGTCCATGGACTTTAATGAAAGAAAGAAAGAAAGAAAGAAAGGACCTACATAGGGACATTCTTTGCCACCATGATGCCAGTCATGAACCAATACAGCCACCCTGTCACAACGACTCACAACGAACCTCAGTGACCACGCAACAACGTACATCAACTAATGTCAATCAGTCTTCTATTGAAAATTAACCATTGGAATTGATGGCTGTTATGTCAAAGCCCAAAAGCTCCATCTCCAACCAAATGGAAATAGCAAATTCACTCATGGGATTATTGAAGTGATCAAGAGCCACATACACACACACATACTGTTCCCTGGTACAACAACTGAACTCACATACTGTACAGCAGATACAACACAACAGACCAACTCTAGATTCACATGATGACTATAGCATTCAACCCCAGAGCCAGAACCAGTTCCATTGCCATTTTCCACCCGGTCAATGGGTCCCAAAATGACAGCAATAGCACACCAGCTTGAATCACACGCATTAAAAACACAAGCAGTAGCCAAAAAGCAAAAGACAAAGTTCATACCTTGAGCTGTCGACTCTTCCACTTGACTTCATAAGATAGTTGTAGTGATGCCAGGGGAAAACTGTGGCTCTCTCTCTCCAGTTCATGATGAGACCTCCAGCAGCTCCTCCAGACTCCAGTCATCTCCATCCTCCATACATCTGGCTGGCTAGCTGGCCATGCAGTACTTCTCCTCCCAGTATCAATGGCCCCCAACCAGCCTCATTATCCTGGCTGCCTGATCTTCTCACTCAGCCTTGGTCTGGATGTTTCGCACTACACAGCACATAGCAAGCATTCTGCTGTAGTGCCTTGGTCAGGGGTTTAGGGCATAGGCTCCATAGGGTCCAGCATTCACAGCATGTCGTGGTCAGGGGTTTAGGGCATAGGCTCCATAGGGTCCAGCATTCACAGCATGTCGTGGTCAGGGGTTTAGGGCATAGGCTCTATAGGGTCCAGCATTCAGGGGTTTAGGGCATAGGATATATAGGGTCCAGTATTCAGGGGTTTAGGGCATAGGGTCCAGCATTCACAGCATGTCGTGGTCAGGGATTTAGGGCATAGGCTCTAGGTCCAGCATTCACAGCATTTCAGGGCTCTATAGGGTCCAGCATTCACAGCATGTCAGGGCTCTGCAGCATTCACAGCATGTCAGGGCTCTATAGGGTCCAGCATTCACAGCATGTCAGGGCTAAGAAGAAGCTGATCTTGGGGATCTGGGGTCGTCACCCTGGCCCGTGTACCTGTGGAGCAGGTTGAGAGAGAGACCATATAAGCTTTGAGTATAAGTATTGGCTATTTCCCCATATATAAGCCCACAATGGGGGTTGGATTTTTGTGCTAATTCGCTTATTTCCATCAAAATAAGTAGTAAAGTGTGCCGCTTGGGATACTATTTACATTATGATTTGAGCAATGGAAATAAGCTAATTAGCACAACACCCCAATGCCCTATTCAATTCAATTCAATTCAATTCAATTCAATTCATTGGGGGTTTATGGTAGGGGAAATAGCCAATAATGCGCTTTTGCATAAAATAACACCTGGACCTCTTTGGTGGGGACGTAACAACTACAAAGAAAAGTAAGAAAGCCTTCTAGCATCAAATTATCCTACAGTACCATTTGTGTGGGAACCCCTTTTGGTGGGTAGCAGATCTACAAGCTCTTAGCGGCGCGCTATGAGCTTGTAGGTCTGCTATTTTTTGAAAAATCGAACAACGACTGACACAGAAACATAGCTTTTTCAGAAAACTGTCAGGATTTAGAAGACATTTTTAGAATCTGATGTCAGGTCAGAATGGGTTAAACCATCATTGGTAAACAGTTAAGAAGAATTCAGTTTTATACAAGGATTTGGTCCTGTGACACCCCAAACAAAACATTGTGTCTGTATATATTTATTCTATTTATGTATATATGGGACCCACATAAACACATACAGCACTTAATGCACCTTTGTTTTTTTATTTCAACACCCAGTCCCTCCCTCCCTCTCTCTCTCTCTCTCACACACACACACACACACACACACACACACACACACACACACACAGTATGCTTAGCATAGGTATAGCTAACTCAGGTTTGTGTGCAATTCAGGTAACACTTTACAGCACTTCAAGCACCTTTGTTTGTTTGTTTGTTTGTTAATTTCACCCACCCCCCCCCCCCCCCCCCTCCCTCACGGCTCACACACACACGCACGCGCGCACACACACACACACGCACGTTAATGCTCACTTAGCATTGGTAGCTAACTCACCTGCAGAATGAAAACAAACCCACCAGTTTGTTATTATGAAGATAACTTCTCTTTCAAGCTGTCACACAGTGTTGTGACTGAGAAGTTTTCACTTCCTAACACGCCAGACTACTCCACTTCATGGAGTGCAAAGTTACATTATAAGTTGTTTATATTTTTCACTCTGTTTAACAAACAAGTTTGCAGCCCGTGTGGGTGGGTGTGTGTGTGGAGAGGGAGGGGGCGTGGCTACCGGAGGGTTTTAAAGAGCGCGCTTGAAGCCTGGTTAGGGAGTGTCTGCCAATTCACTGGAGCGTCTACTTCAGCCATGTCAGACATACGGCCCGCGAGATGATTTAATCTGGCCCCCCACTTGTAGAGCATAAATGTACGAGTCTGTCCAAGAAAAAGTAAGTCTCTAGCACATTCCTGTCAAAAGTTATGATTTATTTTAAAGAAATATAAACCAAATGCTCAATCCCAGTTATGAGTTTCCCTCCCTAACTAGACTGATTTGCTGTCAGCTGTGCTCCAATGAATGGACTCGACGCATGCATAAAACCAAGGGTTGTGTATACATTTACACATTTCTGCTGAGACAGTATTTGAAATTTAAATATTCTATTTTCAAATGGTTTATTGGTGCTCCATAAATAAAAATAGCATCTCTCATAGCAAATGGCTTCTATAGGCTACAGGTATAATACCAATAATACTACCAATTCACTGGAGCGTCTACTTTCTAGGGCAGTATTTTTCAACCCAGCCTTTTCATGTCAAGGACCCCCAAATTAACCCTAATTACCCCCCATTTGAAAAGATATGTCAGGGACCCCCGTAAGAGAAGATTTTTTTATGGCTCTAGCAGTCATTCTCAACCCGTTTAATTTCAAGGTCCCCCCCAGTCTGACATGCATATATACCCCCTTTCTTGGAAAAAAATAACACGATTGGAACTATGCACAAAAACGAATATGACAACACAGCTGATTCTGAAATGTGCAGGTTTAACCTTACATAAATGGAAATAAACGTGAAGGTGACAAAAAACTGGTGATAGGAATAAACTCGCAGCGTGATATGGTTTAGGCCACACACATTGCATCTTGGATCCTAAACACAACATAAACACATGGGAGAGGGGTGGGGCCGAGAAAGGCCCTTGTTATTAATGCATATATAGGCCTTGGTATGAAAACAAGGGTTTGAAAACTGCTCTAAATGCTGCACAGTGTGATACAGTGACACCTATAAAGAGGTCCTATGGCGTCTCGGCTGAGCTCCTTTCCTCACTCTCTGCCCCAGTCCCGAACCGGGGCGTCACCTTTGTCGTCGCCATTCTTGAAATAAACCCTGCTTCACGTCACCTCGTGGGTGACACTTATGTCTGCAGTGAACCGTCCGTCGAGTCTGGCTTCATTTACTGCAGGGCCTTATATAACCCATTCTGGACGGCGGAAACCCCCTTTTGGTGTTTTAAAGCATTATTATGTTGTGCTTTAGCTATTGAAAAATAGCAGATCTACAAGCTCGTATAGCGCGGCACTGTAGGTCTGCTACTTTTTGAAAAAATCGTGAAAATGTGGGTACATTTTTGTCTATTCTTGACGTGAAAATGTTTGACGAACGACTGACACATGGAAACGTAGGGTTTTTCAGAAAACTGTCGGGATTATACGAAGACGTTTTGTGTAGAACCGTCCTCGGGTCTGAATGGGTTAATTATGTGAGTGCCTGTGTGTATGTGCGCGTGCGTGCGTGCGTGTGCTCCGTAGTGTGTATGCTTTGGGTGTGGCGACGTTGAAATAAAGCGGCTGCTGTCATCACGCGGTTGTCCTCTTCGTCGGCATGTCGTCAGCGGAGCTGGCGGAATGTGACCTCTTCACTATGTGGGCAAGAACCACGCTTTAATCAGGCCCGCGTTAATGTGCACCATATATATAGGTATAATACGTCAATGGCGTCGTATTTCAGTGACTATACGCTAGAGGGCGCTCTTCACCAACGTATGTGGACGATGCTATGTCGCTATAGGAGACAGATATACAACCGGGAATGAACCCAAAGTGAAAATAATTTCGTTATCAGATTTAGAAAAAAAATATATACATATATCTCGGATTCCCATTATTATATTCCCAGATTGCATTTTTGTTCAAAACATGATATTTTTTCTCTTATTTTTTCTCTTTCTCTCTCTTCTCTCTCTCTCTCTCTCTCCCTCTCCCTCTCTCTCTCTCTCTCTCCGGGGGAGAGAACAAAGGCCGATGTCGATGCATCGCACACGTCACACATCGGCTTCTCTGATTGGCTGGCTTGCCGCCCGTGGCACGCCGGACCAAATGGGAAGTGACATCTTTTAAAAAAGCTACCCTGTTGGAGTGATTTCACAGGGATAATAAATGCAGCCGCCGTAGATCCCCGGGGGAGATATATAGGCAGCCTGTTGCTCTGTGAGAGTGTGTGTGTGTGTGTGTGGGGGGGGGGGGGGGGGGGGCAACAGCAGGGACTTGCACACATAGACATCAAAGGGGGCTTCAGCCCCCTGCCCTTTATACCCGTCTGTAAAACAACTGCCCTCTCCAGACCACGAATGCAGCATTTACTATCGAGTAAATGCAAAACGCCACTGCTTTCCATTCCATATACTGTATATATAGGCAGCATTTAGGAGAATTGCTGCTCCTGAACTTGGAACGCAGAATTTTGTGTTGAACAAATTTGTTTTCGAAATCCATGTCGTCTCCACTATAGCCAAAGGGTGCTGGCTTGCATGCGCCACTGAAAACAGCTGATCTACAAGCTATATCAACGCGTCTCGGCGCGACGCGTTGTGAGCTTTTAGATCTGCTATTTTGGTCCAAAAGTGCCCTCTTACGGGATTCCTGCAGCCCCAGCCTCTCTAACACTCTCTGCACATCCTTGCTGTAATTCTACTTAAGTAAACGTATCAATACTTCAATATAGAACCATACTCAAGTTACAAGTACAAGTCTGGGATTCAAAATGTATACTCGAGTAAAAGTACAAAGGTATATATTGGCATCAACATGTAAACAGTAAGCACCAAAAGTAAAATGAGTACTCATTATGGAGAATTTTGTAATCTTGATGTAAAAGTTTTTTTTTTGAATGGTCGAAATGTATATAGGGCTGGAAGTGGTTAATGTATGTTTTGTAGTAATAATCAAAATCTACAAAGTAAAAAAGAGTGCAATCCTATAGACGTATACTGTGAATTGAGAATACTCGGGTAAAGTACTTTACACTACTGGCAGCAGCTGCTTGCAATTGAGACCAGAGAGAGAGAGAGAGAGAGAGAGAGAGAGAGAGAGGGGAGAGAGAGAGAGAGAGAGAGAGAGAGAGAGAGCGAGAGAGAGAGAGAGAGAGAGAGAGAGCGAGAGAGAGAGAGAGAGGAGAGAGAGAGGGAGTGCAGGAACTGGCAGCGAGAGAGAGAGTGAGTGAGCGAGTGAAGGAATGAGTGTCCCCAGTGGCTCTAAAAACCAGAACAGAACGCCACAACGCTACGTGAAACACCCATACGGGTCCATTTGGTTCCATTTGAACGCTCTCAGAGTTAAAGGGACACTTCACCCTTTTTGCAAAAAAATATATGTTAATGACGTTTAGAAGCTTTAGATCACTTTCCTGGGGGCATGTGTAATATGTGGTTTTAGATATTTTAGATTGTAGCAGTGAGCCTGTTGTCTCTGATGTCATGGACACTAGGGATGGCCAAAAGGAAAGATTGTATTAACCGGTTACCGCCAGCACTTGCCGGCTAATTAACCGTTAGCCGTTAAGAAAAAAAAAGCGCTGTTTTGCGCATTAAAAATAGACAAATACACCGTTTACACGCGGCCTGCTGTCAATCAGTGCACTAGTGCGTAGGCTACAGTCTTCTATACGCACATATGTATCGCGGACCGATCAGGAAGGATTAGAGAGAGAGAGAGAGAGAGAGAAAGACAGAAAGACGTGTTAGAGAGAGCGTCTCTCTCTAACGCGCGCGAGCGAGAGAGAGAGAACGTCAGAGAGAGAGAGGGGGGGGGGGTCCCGTTAGCAACAAGCTAACAGCATACCGGTACGTTCGTTCTATGATCCATAAAACGACAGATCTGCCGTTTAAGGAACCAACGTTCGTTGCATTAATCTGCGGGGCGCGCAATGCTGTGTGTGTTTTCGTCTTTTTTTCTTTTTCCCTCCTGCTTCCACATTCCACTAGTACTACATGCAGTTGCTTTGGTGTTTTTGTTTTGGGGGAAGTAAGTCACGGCACATGCGTGGTTGCACTGACAGTAAAGGTGGAAAGAGGGTGTGTGTGTGTGTGTGTGTGTGTGTGTGTGTGTGTGTGTGTGTGTGTGTGTGTGTGCTTGGTGCTTCGGCCGCAGTGCCCGCTCTCGGCGCTTCAAAATAAAATATATATTTTTTTATCGGTGAACCATTAGCCGTTAGTGTTGTCGGTAAACAAATTAATAAACGGCTAACGGCTAACGGTTGTCGATTGGACACCCCTAATGGACACTGGTCTCACTACCTTCCTGGACTACAATTCCCATAATTCTTTGGTGCACTGCTCATCCTTGTGGACACACACACACACACACACACACACACACACACACACACACACACGGTTGTATTATACAGAAACAGTCAGGGATTAAAAAGAAAAAGAAGAAAGCATAACCAAAGACAGAAGGGCACGATTTCAAAACAATGAATCATTACAATAACGGATACAGTATATTGTATGGAAAGTGGAGGACATGCATGATACAGATTAAATGTGACTCTTTTTGATACAGAGACAGTCATGGCGGCAAGACTAAAGGCCTATTCATAGTCTGGATTTTCGGTGGTGAGGTGACCACCGCTCCGGTGGCGAGGTGACCACCGCTCCGGTGGTGAGGTGACCACCGCTCCGGTGGTGAGCTGACCACCGGAGCTCCGGTGGTGAGGTGACCACCGCTCCGGTGGTGAGGTGACCACCGCTCCGGTGGTGAGGTGACCACCGCTCCGGCGGTGAGGTGACCACCGCTCCGGTGGTGAGGTGACCACCGCTCCGGCGGTGAGGTGACCACCTCTTCGGTGGTGAGGTGACCACCGCTCCGGCGGTGAGGTGACCACAGCTCCGGTGGTGAGGTGACCACCGCTCCGGCGGTGAGGTGACCACCGCTCCGGCGGTGAGGTGACCACCGCTCCGGCGGTGAGGTGACCACCTGCTCCGGCGGTGAGGTGACCACCTGCTCCGGCGGTGAGGTGACCACCTGCTCCGGCGGTGAGGTGACCACCGGAGCTCCGGCGGTGAGGTGACCACCTGCTCCGGTGGTGAGCTGACCACCGGAGCTTCAGCGGTGAGGTGACCACCTGCTCCGGTGGTGAGCTGACCACCGGAGCTGAAATAACGTTGAGCGGTGGTGAGTAAAAACAGAGAGCAGGGCTGGAGCGAGTGGCGGTGGTTTGCTCTTCACCGCGGCTCGTGACGTCATGTTGTAGTTCGGTGGTCACCCCACCACCGTAAATCCAGACTATGTATGAGCCTTAACTGTTCAGGAGAGGAGAAAAACTGATTTTATTTTTAATCCTAAATGAGTTAATAGCACAGGCAGTCTCTTCACATACTAGAGCATGTCTGAAATAAATGTCAGAGCTGAAATCGACATGTAAAATAAATGCTTAAACATGTAGCTAGGTGTAATGTTAAGAGTCCACAGAAGTGAACCTTTCAAGCCTGTTTTCTCAACTCTCTGTTTCTCTGCAAGACTTCACTCTATAAGCCATATCTCCAAAACTGGTGGGTCAAACTGAACAACCAATATGTCAATTTGAAGCTATATGATTCCAGTCAAATCTGGTCACATATTTGTTTTAATGAATTACGACTATATGCCTTTACCCAGCGGGCACTGTTGTGACCAAGCAATCTTTCTTAAACTTAAGCAACATCGAATCGAACCAGGACATGTACATCTGTAATTTATGTTAGGGAGCGGTCCCGTTAGGGTCCATCTGTGTGTTATAGGGAGCGGTCCCGTAAGGGTCCATTTAGTTAGTGCACACGCTCTCTACGCTCTCAGAGTTGATCAAGGCTGAGAATGAGAAAGGCGTGCGTGCGAGCGTGCGTGCATGCTTGCGTGCATGCGCGCGTGCGTGCGTCGTGTCCCAGCATTGTGTGAGAGGATACAGGCAGTTTGAAGCGCTAGGTGACAGAGGGTACGTCTGGAGCCGGTTAAGCCATTAAGGACCGGATGGCCGATTCTAAAAAGAAAAAAGGCTTCTAAATTCTAACAGTTTTCTGAAATATCTCATGTTTCTGTATATTTATTCATTTTATATTTCATGTCAAGGACCCCCAAAAATTATGTATGTATGTATTTGGCGGCCGACGTCCCATCTGAAAATATGTTGTTCCAGGAACCCCTCCGGAAGCAAAGATTTCGTTTGCTTCTATGGCTATGCGCTCTTTTTGAAAATATTGAAAAATAAAAAAATAAATAGCAGATCTACAAGCTCGTAGCGCGGTTGTAGATCTGCTATTTTTCAATAGCTAAAGTTTAACACCTAAAGGGTGCTCCCGCCCAGAATGGGTTAAGAGCAGATTAAAACACACAGCGCAGAGTGTGATTCCTTCCAAACCGTAGCAGGACCTGAACTTGGCTCCGACGATGGACGACTATATGATTGCTCAAAAAATTGCTCCAGAGATCTGCATGCATGCATGCAGGCAAGCAGCAGTATACAATCTATCTCCACATACGCACGCACGCACGCACACACGCACGCATGCACACACACACACACACACACACACACACACACACACACACACACACACACACACACACACACGCACACACTTTGGAACGAGGGCGAAAATTACTTTTGAGGTTTAAGTCAGAAGAGAGAGAGAGAGAGAGAGAAAAGAGAAGCTATTGTGCTCCACATTTCGCTCGGTGCTCATTCATCTACATTACGTTTATTATTCTTGCTTATTATCTCCGCATGTCAGCGCCGTCCGCCATGACACCTCGTATCGACCGTATTTTTTGGAAAATGTTTTCTTTTCGTTTACTCCTATATACTTCATCATAAAAGAGTGTCCCATGCACATGAGTAGTAAGAAAGCAGCAGATCTACAAGGTCACAACGCGTCGCCGTTAGATCTGCTATTTTCTCCATTTTT
>NC_137876.1:20493176-20535676 GCF_963924005.1 Protomyctophum bolini
CCGAAACGGTTGAGAAATGACAGAGTTATACCGTGTGGGGGGTCCCTCTATACTGTACTGTACTGTCACTGTACTGTACTGTACTGTACTGTACTGTACTGTACTGTACTGTCACACCCAAAATCATTATATACAGTTAATATGTGCGTGTGTGTTTGTGTGTGTTATAGGTTGCACACAGGTGGTGAAAAACAACCATGCTATTTTCGTGCTCAGAATAGCCAGGCACCCACCCACCCACACACATAGCTCCATAAGGGAGTGGTTTGCACCACTGAAAATCATTCTATTTACTGAAACAGTGAAAATAGCAGATCTATATAGCAGCATTTTTTTTTTAAGCCCGGCTAGTGAAAATAGCCTACTAGTATATGGCATTTCTTAAGATTTTTGGAGTGGTGTTATAGCCACTCCTATATATATACTCAGCTATGTGTGTCCCTATGTATGCATGTCCCTGTGTCTGTCCGAGCACGAACGCCTGAAACATCTCGCTAATACCACTGGGTGGCACTGTTGAGCACCACGCACGCACGCGCCAGGGAGGAGGGCTTGTACAGTACAGTACAGTACAGTACAGTACAGTACAGTACAGTACAGTACAGTACAGTACAGTACAGTACAGTAACAGTACCACTCACTTTAGGACTAGTCTGATTTATTTAAACTATTGACCTATTGAACTATTCAATAATGTTTTTCAAAATAGTATAAAAAGGCAAAGAAGTTTAGGGATGAGACCGGGGTTTAGCGGCGACGAAAATGGAGCCCTAAATGTAGTAAGAGACCCCTAGAGACGTAGTCCGCGACCCACAAAAGGACCCCGACCAGTGTTTAGGAAACACTGTACTAGAGCTTGTAGATTGGCTATTTTCATCTAAAGATGGAGTGCCGTGATTTTTTTCCACCTTAAAACATGATCACCAGGTCTTATTGTTATATAAGGAGGTATACTTTTTTCAAAAAGTGTACATTTGTTTTTATGTGGGTACGCCCACCAGTTCATTAAGTATGCCTGGTTTTGCCTGCATGGTGGGTGGTGATGGGTGGTGATCCACCTGAACTGAAGCCGCTCCCACAGCTGTAGTTGTATGATAAAGGGGGAGGGGTTAGGGGAGGGGCTAATAGACTGCTATTACTGTTTATTTCGTTTGACTGCCAAGGGTTCAGCCTCCAGGAAGAAACCCTAAATACAAAGTTAACACACCATTGCACATAAAAACGACTCCAGGGTGTCTAATGAAGTACTGTCACCTCATAGACACATGAAAAACTGCCTTCCTCTTTAACCTTTGCTCGTCACTAGTTGCACGACAAAGTATATATAAAATAAATATATATATATATAAAAAATATATATATTTTTTCTTTCCGGGGTCGGAGATACGAGGTTTCGGAGCCCCGACAGCGACACATTTTTGTCATTCCTGGACCATTACATGTATAGGAGCGCTTGATTAGTGATGTGATGTAAGCAATCTGAAATAAATGTCCCAGATGTGAGCGATCATCGCTGCCTGTCCTGCACCTCTCCTCTCATGTCCACGAGTGAGTGAGTGCTCCCCAGAGGAGCGTGTTTGTCCTAACTAGAAACCAAAGACCCCCTACACCCCCCCACCCAAACACCCAGCCCCCCCCCCCCCCCCCCCCCCCACACACACACACCCACCCAGTCGCAGCTCGTAATGACACACTGTAGTCCACTTGCCACAACGTGAACATGTTGAGTACACCAAGGTTTTATGTAGAAATGTTGAGTATGGTTCCCCAGCATGTAGAAACTGATGTTAGAAATGTTGAGTATGGTTCCCCAGCATGTAGAAACTGATGTTAGAAATGTTGAGTATGGGTCCCCAGCATGTAGAAACTGATGTTAGAAATGTTGAGTATGGGTCCCCAGCATGTAGAAACTGATGTTCTACATCATTCTTGAAATGATTCTTGAAATTAAAATCGATTTTTTGATGCATGCAGTTACTATATCGTTACACTTTAGCCCAATGAGTGTGTTTTTGCAAAACGAATGCTTGGAATGGATTCAGCATCATGAAAACCCCCTAGTTTGACACGTCACATGCTACATACATTATGGTGTTTTAAAGCATTATGTTATACTTTAGCTATATTGAAACACACACGCACGCACGCACGCACGCGCACACACACACGCACGCACGCACGCGCACACACACACACACACACACACACACACACACACACACACACACACACACACACACACACACACACACACACACACACACACACACACACACACACACACACACACACACACACACACACACACACACACACACACACACACACACACACACACACACACACACACACACACACACACACACACACACACACACACACACACACACACACACACACACACACACACACACACACACACACACACACACACACACACAGCCAGTACATGAGGTCAGACATAAGGTGCGAGATGCGAACCAATTGCATGGGGATGGATATGGTTGAAAATGGGTGCCCCGTTAAGAAACCCCCCCTCCCCAAATTGAACCCTTGTGGAGTTGACCCCCCCCCCCCCCCCCCCTCCCCCCTGGTCCATTAACTTTATCTTCACAAGGTGTCTCCTGACTCATGTTTATCCACGTTCCTGTCTGAAGAGAAGTCACTGTAAACAACGCAGCACATACTCTGCTGTCAGCCTGAAACCTCCTATCTCCCTTCATGGTAAATGGTGCATTTATAAAGCGCCTTTATCCAAGGCGCTTTACATAGATGGCACGCACACATTCACACACCTTTACATATATGGCACATGCATTCACCCATTCACACAGCTTTACATAGACTGTGCAGTATATTCGTCAATATAAACCCATTCAAAATTGGGGACCCCCAGACCGCCCTCACCTTTACTGTGGAATATAATGTCACGTGTTGTGTGTGTGTTTAGGCCAGTCCATTGTCTCACTAACTGTACAGTTTTGTCAGTCAAATCACGTAGTGACTTTCGTGGGACATGTACATTGGAGAATAAGTGTTGTACTTTGGCTAGTGCCATTACTCTGATTGCCTCCAGCTTAATGATGAGTGGTAGGGGAGATGCATGGATTTAATCAAGTCTGCTGGAGTACTCAGAAATGATCTCCTCGACCTGATCTTTCCACTCACCTGCAACATTAAACTTGTGACCCAGGTATGTGTATGTCTCGTGACGTGAATAGACTGTTAGGGGTTTATTGCCAATTGTGAATGCAGGTATTGTATCTGTTTCGGAGTGATACCAGCGGTTTCCCCTGCTCCGCCTCTCATAGAGAACTGCACATTTTGAGTCTTTGACCTCTAATCCTGACCACTCCAAAAAGGAGTCGGTTCTGGAGAGCATGCTGTTTATTTCAGCCCCATGATAGGAGGCAACCTGAACATCGTCTGCATACCCCTGTACACACACACATTCACACAGCTTTACATAGATGTGCATTACATTCACCCATTCACACACACACACACACACCTTTAAATATATGGTGCATTACATTCACCCATTCACTGCACACATTCACACAGCTTTACATAGATGGCGCATTACATTCACCCATTCACACAGCTTTACATAGACTTTACATTCACCCATTCACACACCGATGGAGGAGGAAAGGAAACCATTCAAGGCACCGGCCTGCTCAATGAGAGAAATGAGGGGTTCAGAGTCTTGCTCAAGGACACTTGGACACTAACTCTGGGGGAGCCCTGCACAGGGATCGAACTGCAGGGAACCACACGGTTCCAAACCTAGCATGCAGCCACTCTAAAAAAGCCACTGGAATGTTTTTTTGTTTTGTTTTTGAAACACACACGGTGTCCACTGGACAGCGACAGCATGTTGGGTCCTCTCAGGCAGCTCGGACTGTTTGCCCCGTCATTGACTCATTCAGTAGAACATAACAGACTGCAGCTCTCTTATCTCAGCAAAGACATTAAAAGACACTTCATATTTGTTTTTTTTTCGGCAAGTGTTTCTTCATCTTGCCGTGTGAGTGATTGAGCATATACATTGTGTGCTATAGTTGTTAGCTTGGGCCGATGGGAAGAAAGGTGGCTATAGGCTACTTGTTGACGTGGTGGAAAGTAATTGGGTACATTTACTCAAGCATTGTAATCAAGTACAACACTTTTGAGGTACTTTGTTTGTGCCTTTTTACTTTAATAGCGGCAATGGCATCACATAAGACTAACGCACTTGGAATGGGAAATAGATGGGGAACATTTTTGAATTGGTATAGTGTTATTTTTCTTCTTTGACTGAAACTGATGTTTCTGATATAAATCCTTGAAAACAAAGTACTGCATTGTGGGTATGGGCTGACAGGCCCTTTTTTGATCAAGTGGCAGATGCCCCTTTTTACATTTAAATAATATATTTGTAGGGCATGTCATGTGGTCTTTGTGACCTACTGGTAGATCCCACTGCAATTTTAGCGGAAGTATTGCCCAAGGAAATGACGTTGATGCTTTGCAAATCAGTTTACATTCTCCACGAATGAAACAAGTGTTGTGATTGGTCGGGAAAATATCGTATCCGGGGGAAATACATCTGACGGATATTCCGTGGCCCAATAGAGATAATTCTGGGGGTCCTTGACACGACAACAAGGTTGAGCACCACTGACATAGAAACATAGGTTTTTCAGAAAACTATTAGGATGTAGAAGCCTTACTATTAGGATTTAGAAGCCTTTTTTAATCGACATCAGTCCAAAATGCGTTAAATACAGTATATTGCCAATACTATTTTACCCGTAACAGTTTTTTTACTAGTATTTCTACGTTGTGATATTGCTACTTTTACTCAAGCAACTGAGGTAAAGTTTGAGGTCTTGTAATGTGGGAGAGAGAGAGAGAGAGAGAGAGAGAGAGAGAGAGAGAGAGAGAGAGAGAGAGAGAGAGAGAGAGAGACCTTTGACCGCACTGCGTTGGGTCAATAACAGAGCTAAGTAGTGTGCCCAGGGCTTTGGAGTGTTATTATGGTGCAATGGAGGCTGTTGTATGGACTCTGAAAAGACTTCTGGTGACAGCTTTTGTTTGGCCTTATCTGGCACTTAACATACCCCACATTAACATACTGTTCACTACTTCAAATGGCTGATTGAACACGTATCGGAACATGGAATTCTACAATGCAGACCTGGAAAACTTTTATTTATTTTCTGCTTTTGTTTTTTTCCATGAATCGTTGCCGCCGGGCAAAAAAAACATGATGTATCTCCAAATGTTTTTATTGTTTTTGTACTTTGGAGATTTAGTTTTTTTGTGTGTGTGTAGTTTTAGGTATTTTACTGTGTATTATGGATGTACCATTGTGGTCTGTTTTGTAAAGTATGATGTATATGTATGCCTCTTGGCCAGGGTTGCATTCTGAAGCGTGCTATTCCGACGCGCTCAATACCAACCCTGTCCCTAAACTATAAACTAAAACAGACGCTTCTTAAACAAAGATGGCGAAAGCAAACGTTCTTTGTTCTGTACTTAAGTTACAGCTACATAAAATTGTATGGTATAGGCCTACAAAACACAGAAGTCCTCAAACCAGAAACCTAAATTAATTTCGCTCCTATGCCACCAAAAAGTGGAACGCCCAACCAACGGTCATTCATTTAAGACATGCGAATCCCTTGACTCCCTACGGACAGCTGCAATTCAAAACTGGCCCCCGTAAAATCTGAATCCCCCACCGACCCCTTTTCCCCCCTCATGTTTTCTTTTCCCTCCTTTATGATGATGATTTCCTGTTTCTTTCCTCTATATAGAAGTGTATATATATGAGATGGACCCTCGTGTAAACAAGTGTATTGCTTTATTGGGTCGTCCACTCACAGTTAACAGTTATTTTGAATTGAGCTGCAGCTTGAAATGTACTGTAATTATGCAAACAGTTAATAAATACGCCAAGCATTCAATCAATAACCCTATAACCCACTAGCCCTGTCCTATAACCACAGACAGAAGCCATGTTTAGTCGCAGTGGCGGTGTGTCGGAAGGCAACTCTGTTCCCCTCGGCCAGTTCCCACTTGAAAAAGGAGACTTTGTCTCACTCTCGATGTGTTTTTAACTGAATGGTTAAAGGTGAAATTAAATACAATGGCCCAGAAGAGAAGCAGTGTTGTTTTTGGCAGCACATTTCTATTTTAGTTTAGCCCATTCTGACCGGGCACCCATTTTGGTGTTAGCATCATGTTATGCTTTACCTATTGAAAAATAGCAGATCTACAAGCTCATATCGCGCCACCGAGTGGCGCGATACGAGCTTGTAGGTCTGCTATTTTTTTGAAAAATCGAAGAACGACTGACATTTTTAGAATCTGATCTCAGGTCAGAATGGGTTAATCAGACCAGTGTGTGTCCTAGTGGAAACCTCGTATGAATCTGATCTCAGGTCAGAATGGTTTAGTCATAGTCTTTGGAATGAAACTATAATTCATGTAGTTTAAAGGGCCTTTCGAACGGGAAGCGAGGAACGCAGGCGTTGTTTTGCCTGTATCAACGACATGGTCTCCTCCGGGTCTGCTCAAGAGGGGCGCAACAACGCGGTTGGATTACTGTAATGCCTTGTACGCTGGTTTAAACCAAGCCTCCCTTGCTCGACTCCAGCTAGTCCAAAACTCAGCCGCTCGTCTACTCACAGCCACAGGGACTCGCAGACGTGAGCATATCACACCTGTCTTGGCCTCCCTTCATTGGCTCCCTGTCCGCTTCAGAGTGGATTTAAAATTTCTTCTATTTGTCTTTAAATCTATAAATGGTCTGGCTCCTCTTTATCTGTCTGAACTTATTGAGGTTTATACGCCTACTAGGTCACTGCGGTCTGAGGGCCAGCTAAACCTCAGGGTCACAAAGAAGACCCGCTTGAAGTCCAGAGGCGACCGAGCCTTTTCCGTTGTAGCCCCTAAACTTTGGAACGCACTCCCCTCCCACGTCAAATCGGCCCCCTCCATCGAGACTTTTAAATCTCGCCTAAAGACCCACCTCTTTACCTTGGCTTTTAACCCCGCTTGAGTTCCTTCGGTCCTTGTATATGTTGTATATAATGTATATTGTCTCATTTGTTTTCACTGTTTGTACTTTGTTTTTCTCGCTGTTGTTTTTCTGTGTGGTAGCTGTAGTGCATTTGTTTTTATTTTTCTCCTGTACAGCACTTTGTAAACTCTTGAGTTTTGAAACGTGCTATATAAATAAAGTGGATTGGATTGGATTGGAACAACGCAAGCGTAAAAAAAAGAAAAGCAAAATAGTATCCAGGTCTGGTGAGTCGCGGGCGTCTGCACGAAACGAGCATGCGCGCAACAAATTCACCGGACCACGCTGGTAACTAAAAAAACACGTCGTATGGATGCACCTGGAAAGTATATGCTCAGTGATGTTTCCTGAGGTCAACTGGGTTTCGGGTCTCTCAACATCATACCCCTCACACTCAGGCGACCCAGCCGGGGTTGATCAAATCCCAGTAGCTACCCTCGATCAGTCCATCAGGGAATGAGCAAGGAAACACAATCCGTTGCTCCGGAACTACTCTGCCGGGACTGGGAGAACCTAATTCTGGCGCGTGGAAGGACTAGGCTCTGTGGGTTGACTCCTGACCGGTCCCCTCCTACGTCTCACCAGGTCCACAGCACCAGGCACTCCATTCAGGAGTGGTGGATTATAATGGCCCTCTTAAAGGCCTCACAGAGGTTTGTTGGGCTTCCTCCTCACGGAGGACACAGGCTGGGGCGCTAACCCATACTGCTCACCTCCTCACGGAGGACACAGGCCGGGGCGCTAACCCATATACTGCTCACCTCCTCACGGAGGACACAGGCCGGGGCGCTAACCCATACTGCTCATCTCCTCACGGAGGACACAGGCCGGGGCGCTAACCCATACTGCTCACCTCCTCACGGAGGACACAGGCCGGGGCGCTAACCCATATACTGCTCACCTCCTCACGGAGGACACAGGCCGGGGCGCTAACCCATACTGCTCATCTCCTCACGGAGGACACAGGCCGGGGCGCTAACCCATATACTGCTCACCTCCTCACGGAGGACACAGGCCGGGGCGCTAACCCATACTGCTCACCTCCTCACGGAGGACACAGGCCGGGGCGCTAACCCATATACTGCTCACCTCCTCACGGAGGACACAGGCCGGGGCGCTAACCCATACTGCTCACCTCCTCACGGAGGACACAGGCCGGGGCGCTAACCCATACTGCTCACCCGGGTGCCGTCTAAATTCCGGCTGTCACCCGTCTCTCCGGTGCAGGCCACCAGACCATACCCGGCTGTCACATAGTCTATTCCTATGAGTCACTATAAGTAATGTCCTATACCTACTAGTGGACGGCAGAGATAAGCCCCTGCAGTGACCAGCATGGTGTTTATTTGTCACAACCCGGACCACTCCAGCTCACCGCTCAGAAACTGTCTAATCTGCAGCAGCTGCAATGACTTTTAATCTGTGTTTACTCGTGCAATTAGGGGCCCTTTAGGGGCCCCGTCAATTGCCGTGCATGTTTGCCTATTAAGTCCTCCTGAGAACAAACAATGATTAGCGCGTTAAGGAGAGCGAAAACATCCACCGTTTTTTTACACTCGGGCTGAGATGCAGACGGTGTCAGTGGGAATGTTTATTGATTGTCATTTAATTAGCTAATAAAGTCATGAAGGAAGTAAGGGGTCTTCAACTGTTGTTCAGACCAAGGACCCCTTTAGGTGAGAGAGAGAGAGAGAGAGAGAGAGAGAGAGAGAGAGAGAGAGAGAGAGAGAGAGAGAGAGAGAGACAGAGAGAGAGAGAGAGAGAGAGAGAGAGAGAGAGAGAGAGAGAGAGAGATGAAGCAGGCACTTCCCCCGGCCACTACACACATTGTTGTATAATTGTGTTGCAGATTAAACTTTTCTTTCCCCTAGGTTTTATAGATAGTTTCATAGGGCTTCATGGACTTCTATGGGGCTATGGGTTTTTTTGAGCCCAATGACAGCGCCACAACAGGCCATTATATGAACTTTCATTTCCTTAGTGGCTTCACAAAATATCTGTCTGACTGCCCCCCTGGCGCTAACCCATACTGCTCACCTCCTCACGGAGGACACAGGCCAGGGCGCTAACCCATACTTGAGAGCGTCAAAATAAACCAAATGGACCCATTTGGTCCATTTGGTTTAATTTTTACACACACACACACACACACACACACACACACACACACACACACACACAGGTGTTCTGCGTGTTCTCCGTGCTGCAGGTACATGCAGCTTCCTGAAGGGGGGGCCCCACCCCATCACAACGTCTCAATGCATCATGTCACCTGTTCATTTGATACCTAGTTGAGGACCAGCGGTGGAGAGTAACTAACTATACCGCTATGAGTACATTTACTCCCTGTTGTACTGAAGCACTTCTTTAAACCATTTAGACCTGCGGCGATTCTACAAATGCCTTCTAAGTTTTCTGAAAAACCTCATGTTTCTGTGTCAGTGGTTCTCAACCTTTTTCATGTCAAGGACCCCCAGAATCAATTGTATTTGGCTGCTGACCCCCATCTGAAAATATGTTGTTCCAGTTAACTTGATCTGATCTCATTCGTTCTACATCGCTATATACAGTATATATGTGGCCTTTAGGTCTGCTCTTATATGGCGCTGACCATCAGAGCAATGATCAGCAGGTGAGGATGGGCTTAAATAAAAAAACATGTATAGCCTATACATTAACCAATTAAGCCCTATTGTTTACTCTGTCTATTCGAAAATTCTAATAATATACAAGCTGAAAACACAAAAGAATGACATTAATTATGATAACTTATTTTGGTAAAGTATATCTATTGCCTGCCTACATTGCCTATACACACTTTTGTAGCCTACTTGCGTGTACTATTTTGAATACAGGACTTTTATACTGGTCTCAACGTATTTCCACACTGCAGTATATTTACTCAGGTTAAACAAGCGGAATGCCGCTGCGCTGCGCGTGCTAATCATTGACCCAACAACGGTGGAACAAACAGCGACACCTCCAAGGTGTTCAGCTCGTTACAAACAACACAAAAGCTTCCAATCCAAACGTGTCTGGTTTTCAGAAGAAGAAGAAAAAAAAGGCCCGGTCCGCTTATAGCTATAGCTACCTCGCACCTGATCCACATTACTGATTAACAGGGCCTTTAGAAAACAGCCCCCCTTGCATGCCAGCTGGAACTTTCCAACAGCAAACGCAAATAATTCAAACTCCTTTTTATCTTGTTTACATATCAGATAAGCATTTTCTCCTCCATTCATGTCGAGCAAATATGTTCCCTATTGACTGAAGTAGTGGAGCTGCTATTACACGATCGGGGTCATTATTAAATATTGAGTTTTAACCACAAGCTCACGTTCCTTACACTTAAGGCTAAACACATGGAAAAGTACTGCAGTCATTCAACCAGTACATTTTTTTTTTGATCGATTGAACACTTCATTATATAATGCGAGACATTGAAACTGAAAGGATAACAGAAACAAATATATTGTTTCCATATACCAATAATACATGTCCTGAACAAATACAAAAGATTACATGAACCTGTGGTCGTCACGGATGCAGACCGAGTTGAACCCAAATGCAAAGTCACAACAAACTAGAGTAGATGATATTATTATTAGTATTATTATTAGGTCAGAGAGAGAAGGAAAGAGGCTGGCAGGGCACTGGTGGGTGTACTGTTTATCTGACGCAATAGTCAGACACCCAGCTGCCGCCCCCAAACCCTAACCTATATCCCTAAATCTCACACGCACCAAGCCACGGCCCTGGTGAGTCTTAACCGACCACACGTGTCGGACTATTGGCATGTCGGTCTAACGCAGGGGTGGTGAGCAACTTTGACGATGGCGAGGGCCAATATATGTCCACACTAAACTCCAGAGGGCCACATGAGTGACAGTGCATATTACTCTCGTAGCAAAAAATAGCCGCTCTACAAGCCTGCTGTGGAGGGTCCCCTGTGTCGTGTTGGGTGTTGGCTACAGAGCGCACTCTCTCACATCTCATAGATCGGCTATGTTTGATAAATGTCGTCCCCCCCCTGCCCCCCCCCCAGAATAGAGACGCTATGGTTCAAGTGGCTAAATGGATCGGCCTGCTACAAATCTGTTCTCTTTCAGCACGAGAACCTAAAGGTCATACACCCACACACACCCCTACACACGCACGCTACACACACACACACACACACACACACACACACACACACACACACACACACACACACACACACACACACACACACACACACACACACACACACACACACACACACACACACACACACACACACACACACACACACACACACACACACACACACACACACACACGCACCCACGCACCCCACACACACACACACACACACACCCTGGGAACGTCCTTCACGGGGCGTCCCGTCGGCCAACAGGCACAAAGTGAAAACAGTCTTTCTTGAATCACAGAATGATTGTGATGACGACAACATGTTCATTTCATTCCCCCCTCCTCCTCCTCCTCCTCCTCCTCCTCCAGGAATACAGATAATTATACGGCGTTAAGCCAGTCAGCACGGGAACCCCTTTTTGGTGTTAGAATTATTATGTTATACTTTAGATATTGAAAAATAGCAGATATACAAGCTTGTATATAGATCTTCTATTTTTGAAAAAAAAAAAAACGTGAAAGAAGTGCATGGCGCAATTCTTTGAATATATATTCTTTCAGAGTGAACGTTTTTAACTCAAACTCTTTGCTTCTGGTGATCGTCCCTGCATGGAACAACATATTTTACATGATGGGGGGGTCGGCGGCCTACATCTAATCTACAAATGGACTCAAACCCACACCAGACCTACTGCTGGACAAATGGACTCAAACCCACAGTTATACTTGTTACAGAGTCCAACAATGTGCTTTTAACCGATTCGGGGCGGGAACCCCTTTTGGTGTTTTAAGGATTATGTTATACTTTAGCTCTTTAAAAATATCAGAAGCTCAAACTACAGCTAAAAATTGTGAAAATGTGCCGCAAACCTTGGCCAATTACATAATAGTTTCTGGGGTCCTTGACAGGAAATAGTTTGAGAACGACTGACATAGAAACAAAGGTTTTACAAGACATTTTGTATATAGAATCTGGTCTCAGTCCTAAATGGCTTAAAAGTACGCAAGTATATTCAAATGTTATAGATACAGATGCAGGGTGAAAGGGTACTGGCGCTTTAACGGTGTTATTTAACACAACCGGCAAACTCCGGTAAAACACTGTCGTTAAGGAGATGTATAGAGCAGCTGCGGGAGTATACAGCAGCTGCATGTCTCTCAGTGCAGTGACATTCTGGGATCATTTGCCATAATCATATATTATAAAATATATATAAAAATTTCGGCCAAACACGACGAGATTTAGCATTGGGGGGTGCGTCAGGTAGAGGTCAGGAGGTAACAGGGCACACACAAAAAAAGTTAAAACATGGAGATAAGAGGTTTCTGCCCGACAGCAGCTATTTCTACCTTGTGGCATTGCTACCGTTACTTAACTAAAAAAGAAAAAAGAAAAAAAAGAGAGAAAATTGGAGTGCTTCTTGCGCCACTAAAACATCTCTGTGAAAGGGTGGAGCTCTCATGAACTCCCTTACATCACTGCGAAAGGATTTGTGAGATTTTTTTCATTTTTTTTTCTTCATGTGATCTGGCAATTTGATACGGCACGGCCAGGGCCTCGCGCGGGAAAGAGCCAGCTTTCTATCATGTTTGCTGCTGCAGAAGGCCAGCCAGGGCTTTCACTGTGAGAATGAAGGAACATTCAACTTCCTATCACGTCGTTGAGGAGGCCAGGGCTTTCACTGTGAGAAGAACTTTCACACGAGAGAGAGAGAGAGAGAGAGAGAGAGAGAGAGAGAGAGAGAGAGAGAGAGAGAAAACAAATATGTCGGGAGCGGCTTACTGTCGGTATCAGCCAGTAACACGCAGGAGTCTCTGTTAAAAAGTCTGTTAAAAAGTCAAAGTCGTGCGATTTTATCACACACGTTACCCGCAGTGACATTTGTTCTCCGCATTTGATCCATCTCTCGGATTGATTGATTGATAATTTTATTAGACAATAAGATGCAAAACAGTACAGGGATACAGTAACGCACATTTGGCCAATAGGACTTCCCCGAAGCATGCATGCAAGCACTCACTGCGGTGAGCCACGCCCGGGAATCATTTGATTAGTTGATTTGACCCCCCCAATCCACCCCCATTGATGCTGAGTGCCAAGCAGGGAGGCATTGGGTCCCATTTTTTACAGTCCCTCGGGAACATGACCTGGCCCGGGGATCGAACCACAACCTCCCAGTTTCAGGGCGGACACACTCCAACCACAAGGCCATACTGTCCTGTCTGGCCACTATATCAATGCACTACTAGACCTCTGCAGGGAGATGGATGCTGAGGTGGAGCAGCACACCTATGCCATCAGCTCTGAATACTTACGCACGACTTGCTGCCCCCAAGCCGTGCTAAACTCATACTTCTGCAAAAGGCGAGAGCTACTATAGCTATACCGACTGACTGAGCTATACCCGGACACATGCAGGGACTGGGTGTATAGAGGCAAGATATTTTCTATCATGGCCAGCGGGTTTTTCAGGGTTGTGTGTGTGTGTGAGAAACGACACATTTTCACACGGGGAGTCATGGAGAATACATCCTGCATTGTTGAGGGAACGTGGCTCATCCACGGTGAGGAGTGATGTCTGTGGGGGCGCGTTCAACGGAAAAGGACGACGGTGATGATGATGATGATGTACACTACAGGATGGGATATCTACTGATGTAACTCATGGCATCATCGCCGCGGTCAGCGACCAAACCCTGTATCTCCACATTTCAACATGCGTTTTGCAACGGTGTTTCGCCCCAAAAGTATAGCGAAAATATAGCTCACAAAAATGCTCTTTTTTTGTGATTAATAAATAACTTACAGCGCTATAGCATGTATTGACAAATTGTGATATAATTCACGCCAGCATTTTCAGCCCTGTTCAGCTCTTATTTTGAAGAGCCCAAAAATCTAGACCGGATGTGGTGAACTTATGTTGGGTATCCCCGGTTTGCCGCGGGTGCTGCTTTACCATGAACGTGCAGATGCGGATCACATTGTCAGCTCTGGGCCCTGGAATAAACCTTGTTTTGACCAAAAATGCCATCTGGGACAAGGAATAGGAGATTGAAAGAAACAGATAAAAAAGGATTATTATGGCGACGACGATCTAAGATGGGCGACACCCAGTGTTATGACAACAGCTAGCTACCTGATGCTTAACGGAAGTAGCATTATGGCTTGATCGATCGACAGCGCTATAAAAGCGCAATTGCCGCTGAGGGTTTTATTAAATAATGAGATTTAATAGACCTAGTAGATCTATAGTAGATCTCGGCCAATGGCGGTATAAGTGTTAAGTGTGTCAGTGTGTGTGTGTTTGATCAGGTTCTGGCCTCCCTATAGTTATTCCTGCCATTCCCTGAAAAGTAAAGGGTTTGGTGGACATACAAGGTTTCAACCTGACACTGACAACATGACTACGCTGCTGTTCAGGACGAGAAGAGAAGCAAGATCACAGGATGTGAAAACAGGAAGAACGGCCTCCATGACAGCTGATTTGTCTTTGGCTTTTTTTTTCTTCCAAGTGCTTACCTTCCTATTTGGATTCTGTTTAGTCCCACTATTCCCTGGTGAGCCTATATACGGCTGTCAGCGGGCTAATCTCACACGGGGGTCAACACCAGCCCGGTGGTGTCCGTCCAGCCCTGAGACTGTGGGGAGGGCCGTGGGGGTTCGGTCATACCAAAGACTATACACTGTACAAACGGGACCCGATGACTCCCTGCTTGGCATTCGGAATCAAGAGTTGTGTCTGGGGTTAAGTCCCACTGAATATACACAAGTAAGACGCGGGAAGCGGACGCAGATCGCAAATTGCAATAACAAAAATGTTCAGTTAAGTTTTTTTATAAGTTAATTTTTTTTAAGTTAATTTTTTTTAAGTTAAGTTTTTTTTAAAGTTAAGGTGTGTGTGTGTGTGTGTGTGATACAGCGGTGTAACAGCGGGACAGACAGACACACAGACAGACAGACATGATCTGCAGGGTCTCATAGTTAGTGTTCACTGCGTTCGCAACTAGCGTCCAAGAAGTGTGTGTGTGTGTGTGTGCGTGCGCGCGACAGACAGACAGACAGACAGACAGACAGACAGACAGAGGCACAGACCTTGCGGATGCAGTTGTATCAAGTTAACCGGGGGGGGAAACTGGCACAAGACAGACGCAATTATTTCATGGAACACGCAGACTTCTGCCAAAAAAATAACTTCATGTTTAGTATCAAAGTCAAGGCTGCAGACATCCCCCGATCTCATCTCCCGTGGACATAGTCTGGACTATAGTCGGGACAAGATAAGTCTATGTGTTCAGGTCATTATACACTGATAGAGGTGTGACAGTTAATCAAAGTAATCGACTCAATAAGAATGCAAAGGACGGTGTAAAGAAATACCCATTTAGGCCTTCTAAATCCTGACAGTTTTCTGAAAAAATTATGTTTCTATATCGGTGGTGCTCAAACAAATTCATGTCAAGGACCCCAAATATATATAAGTTAAAATGTTCACTCTGTAATAATATATATTAAAAGATTTCAGGCACATTTCCACGATTTTTCAAAAATAGCAGATCTACAAGCTCATAGCACGGCACCGAGTGCCGTGCTATGAGCTTGTAGATCTGCTATTTTTCAACAGCTAAAGCATAACATAATGCTTACAACACCAAAAGGGGTTAAACTGTCTTCTAACCATATGGCATGCTTCAAAGAAATGAAAAGAAGACAATGACGTAATCAATTAATAATCAATCCCTATTATTTTGGGGGCGAAGAGTTTCTAACAACAAAAGCCAATTAATCTTTAACCCATTCTGGACGGCGGAACCCCTTTTGGTGTTTTAAAGCATTATGTTATACTTTAGCTATTGAAAAATAGCAGATCTACAAGCTCATAGTGCGGCACCGAGTGCCGTGCTACAAGCTTGTAGATCTGCTATTTCTTTTTAAATCGTGAAAATGTGGCGCAGATCTCTGAATATAATCTTTCACGCACGTTTTTAACTCAAATTGATTGATTTGGAAGACATTTGTAGAATCTGGTGTCAGGTCTAAATGGGGTTAAGCTCACGACGCACTTTTTGAGCTTGCAAACAGTTGTGATCCGTTTTTCAAGACACCGCTGGGAAGGATACAATTGGACTTATAAGTGGCTAATTGATTGTTTAACAAATTTAAAATATATATATGTATTTAAAAAAGTGCGTCTCAGAAAAGAGCAATCTATAGACTAATGGCTGAGAAAATAATTAGGCCTAAAAGTGGCCATACACTGCTGAATCCCAGTGTGATTTTAACGTATACAGTTCCCACAGCTAAAAACACAATGGTTGACCTTTGGCTGCCAACCTTCTGTAAGAACTTGAATGAGATTTTGATAGCTGTGATTTATAAAGTAATAACGTTTATTTTGTAATGGAACAAGTTGTTGGCCCCGTACATTACCAGGCAGACAGCTACCAGTTGGCCCAGCACTGTACTGTACTGCACTGCACTGCACTGTACTGCACTGTACAGCACTGTACAGCACTGTACTGCACTGTACAGCACTGTACTGCACTGTACTGCACTGCACTGCACTGCACTGTACTGTACAGCACTGTACTGTACTGTACTGTACTGTACTGTACAGCACTGTACTGTACTGTACAGCACTGTACTGTACTGTACTGTACTGTACTGTACAGCACTGTACTGTACTGTACTGTACAGCACTGTACTGTACCGTACCGTACTGTACCGTACCGTACCGTACTGTACTGTACTGTACTGTACAGCACTGTACTGCACTGCACTGTACTGCACTGTACTGTACAGCACTGTACTGTACTGTACAGCACTGTACTGTACTGTACTGTACTGTACTGTACTGTACTGTACTGTACAGCACTGTACTGTACTGTACTGTACTGTACTGTACTGTACTGTACTGTACTGTACTGTACTGTACTGTACAATCCCTCCTCCCTGGCCTGTGTGTGTCTGTGTGTTAGGCTGTGCAACAGTTACACTCGGTGGTGAACAGACGCTATAACGCTATTTTCGTGCTCGGACAGACAGTTTTAGGGACAGACTCAGGGACAGACTCAGGGACTGAGGGACAGTCTCAGGGACCCAGGGACAGTCTCAGGGACACAGGGACAGACTCAGGGACAGACTCAGGGACCCAGGGACAGTCTCAGGGACCCAGGGACACAGGGACAGACTCAGGGACAGACTCAAGGACAGACTCAGGGACACAGGGACAGTCTCAGGGACACAGGGACAGACTCAGGGACAGACCCAGGGACAGGCTTAGGGACACAGGGACAGACTCAGGGACCCAGGGACAGACTCAGGGACACAGGGACAGACTCAGGGACCCAGGGACAGTCTCAGGGACAGACTCAGGGACCCAGGGACAGTCGCAGGGACCCAGGGACAGTCTCAGGGACACAGGGACAGTCTCAGGGACAGACTCAGGGACCCAAGGACAGTCGCAGGGACCCAGGGACAGTCTCAGGGACAGACCCAGGGACAGGCTTAGGGACACAGGGACAGACCCAGGGGACAGTGGTTGCACCACTAATAATAGAAAACAGAAAGATACAAAATAAATCATGTGGGGGTCCCGTGTCCCGGCCCACAGGTTCAGAACCACTGTAGTAATGTCATACATGTCTGATGTCATATAGAAGATGATGTCACAGCCTGGTGGTGATCCACACAGTTCCCACATGGATCCTAATATTCAATGATTCCTTTTTTTACATCTGATATTATACTCCTCCCTACACTCAAAAGGCACTACATAAATAAATCACATTATTATATTGCTGGATATGGCTGCCTTGACCACTAAACCATGGATGGAGACATAAGAGATTAACCCATTTTGACCGATAATTCAAAAAAATCTTCTAAATCCTGACAGTTTTCTGAAAAAACATATGTTTCTGTATCAGTGGTGCTCAATATAGTCAAGGACCCCAACAATTATACGTAATTGGCCGCCGACCTCCATCTGAAAATATGTTGTTCCGGCAGTTTCTCCCCAGAAACTGGAAAAATGTTACCTCTGAAATAACATATATTCAAAGATTTGCGCCACATTTTCACGATAAAAAAATAATAAATAACAGATCTACAAGGTCGTAGCGCGGCACTCGCGCTATGATCTTGTATATATCTGCTATTTTTCAATAGCTAAATTATAACAAAATGCTTCAAGCACCAAAAGGGGTTCCCGTTCAGAATGGGTTAATTTTGACATGCTGTGGCTGGACATTCGGAGCATGACCTCAGAGTGGAGGTTGGAGCGCTCGCTCGCTGATGGAGAGACTATGGGGTTTCTCTCACTGGGTATTTGGAGACGCAGTCCCTCCAGTTGATCTGGAGACACTTCAGTATAGTGTACATCTACTCCAGTACTGTACTTAAGTAACATTTTAAGGTACTTATACTTACACATAATTGTATGTTTTTCTCCACTACAATTGTTTGACAGCTTAACTTATACTTCATAGATTACATATTATTACAAGAACCACTAATAATGGATGAATGCATGCATGCATGCATGAATTAATTAATTAATTAATCATGGATGAATGTGCACGCACACACACACACACACACACACACACACACACACACACACACTCACAAGTGTGTACGCATGCATGCACGCACGCACGCACGCACACACACACACACACACACACACACACACACTCACAAGTGTGTACGCATGCATGCACGCACACACGCACGCACGCACGCACACACACACACACACACACACGCACAAGCGTGGACGCACGCACACACGCGCACACTTCCAAAGCCGTCGGGGCCCCAACGAAAACAAAAAAGAAGAAAAATACTATAGTGCAACACTGATAATTGCACATTCCATTCCTGAAATAGCAGGCAGTTAATGGTTTTTAACTGCCTTACTGTACTTACTGTAAGCTCTGGTTTATATACAGTAAGCCCTATAGTTTATACTTTCTAGCTTACCTATATACAAGCGAGCGTTTATGGAGATCGGCTATTTTGTCCAGTAAAAATTGTGTTTGACTTTTACTTCACGTACTGTAAGTAACATCAAGAGTAATAGTGTTTCATCAGTGCAGTAGCCTATAGCTATAACGGTCTGTGTTGAGCGGTCAGGAGAAGCTATAAGTGCCGGTAAGACCAGTATCGTGTTGAGCTCCAGCCTCCAGCCTCGGCAGCAACAGAAAGGCCTGACATTGAAGAGCAAATTAGCGGCCCGCGGGCCGCAGAATTGCCGAAAGAATTGATATAAATGGCTTTAAATGGGGGTCAGTAGCCTCTGCATGTCAAACTGGGGGGTCCTTTTCAAATGGGGTCTTGCCCTGAAAATTAATTTCCAGGGCAAGACCTCGACCTCGCGCGTGCCGACGCGGCCCCCAGATGGTACGTATGTACCTAGTCAAAATATGGCCCTTGAGGAAAATGAATTGGGGAACCCTGTCCTAAACCAAAGCCCTGTCATCGTGTCCCGCGCACCACCTCATCACATCAGCGCCCCGCGCCGCACTATAGCTGTTACCAAGGCTGTGGCAATCACTATATACGCCACGCAGGGAGAAGATAAACACAGAAATATAACGAAGCTGTTAACCATGTCTATGGCAATCACTACACCACACAGGGGGAAAACACACACACACACACACACACACACACACTGCACACACACACACACACACACACACACACACACACACACACACACACACTGCTGACCATGATTCGTGTTGTTATAGTCCTGCCAGTGGCGTGCACAGATAGACACTAGGGGGTGCTAGAGCACCTGCTTTTCCCTCTGGACAGCCCATTTGAAGAAGAAAAAAACATGTTTTGTACAGTGTGTAGTCGACCATGGTGACATTGATCAGTTCTTGATAAAAAGCTTCTAATACCTTATTTAGGACCCAAAATCTATAAATCTCATATAAGGCAACCGGCCGGTTCCACGCGCTGCACAAGGTGACCTTTTTTTTTCACTTTCTCCTCTAAATGTCTGTGCACGCCACTGAGTCCTGCTATATTTATCCCCCCAGTTATTGGTAGCAGACGTATAACTTTTACATTTTCTTGGTACAAAAGCTATTTTCTTTTGCCAAATAATTCTGCTACGTCGTAGGCTATACACTAATTTGTGAAAAAGGCTGATCTACAAGGCAAGCTAACAAGCTCACAATGCGGTGTGAGCGTGCATAATTATTGTTCGTCTTGATTGTAAAGCACTGTGGAGCCACTCCTGTTCCTCCAAATGTGCTATACCGATTAAGGTGAGTTGACTTGACGATTGGCTATTTTGAAGTTGTTGTTTTTTTTATATCCATTTTTAACAATAATATACAATGAACGGCCCAAAATAGAGACGCCAGCCGTTAGAACAGTGGAAAGTGAACGTTGACCCTAATTGAAGTAACTTTACACTTCTGTGCGTTCTTCCAGAGCCAACCTCTTCTCTCCCATTCCTATACTAATGTCTGTTTAAATGAAGAGAAAACGCTACAGATCCAGTACAGTCCACAAATGTAAACAAGAAAACCTATAAAAACAGGAAACAAAACCACCATCGATCTGTCAGAACCCCCCCTCTTAACGCAACAGGGAGAGAACAAAAAATATCCCAGCACCTCTCACAGTCCACGCTTCTCAGAAAACACAACTAATTGGGACTTATTTTTCCTTCTCCTTTCTTTTTTTTTGGGGTTATTTTTCTTTTGCGGTTTTTCTTTTTCAGCCCCAGCATGCATTTCCAAATTCAGATTTATGTCGCATTCTGATGCGCTTGGTGGAGATTTTCCACGACTTGGACGAACGAGGGAAAACACGTAACGTTTAACGGGAGCGGCCCCGGCCCGGCCCGGCTCGGCTCGGCCCGGCCGGCCGGCGGCCACCAACACAAACAGCCCCACTTTGAGGTCATTGTTGCTGTTGGACGCGGCGCGGCCGAAACGTGTCAGGATAGCAGCTTACGGGGATTATGGAGTGGTCCGCAGAGCGGGGTGCATGAGTTCCTGGTGGCTTCGTCGGCTTGTCTTATGCAGGGGCTTTAATTTATCATCGCCATAACCCGGCCTGCTCCAACACATGTCGTAAAACAAAAAGAAAAGTCTCTCTGTTTTCAGTTCGCTCAGAAGGAACGGGGGCAAGGTGCGCAAGGCTATAGAGCGCCTTTTTCACAGCCCAGGGAGAGGCTACTAGGCCTACAGTATAATATGAATGTTGATAACTCTTGCCAGTGTACTAAATTGTATTTTTTATTATATACTTAGTTATATATACTAGTCTAGTTTTATCTAGGCAGGAGCCTGTACAAAAACATGTAACAGACGCTAGACAAACTGCAATAGGGCCTACGCATTCAAATACTTGCAGTGGAGTACAAGAGATATGATGCCAAGTTGTTTGTGAGACTATTGCCTCGCACGCACGCACGCACGCAGTTTGTAAAAAACAAAAAATCC
The DNA here is from genome assembly GCF_963924005.1 of Protomyctophum bolini. Lineage (NCBI taxonomy): Eukaryota > Metazoa > Chordata > Actinopteri > Myctophiformes > Myctophidae > Protomyctophum > Protomyctophum bolini. The sequence goes on from NC_137876.1 coordinate 20,514,856, forward strand.
CACATTTCGGCCAATCACTTTCTGTCCTCACTTTTTATCCTCACTATTTAAGCCCTCAGCCAATCAAATCTCACGCACACGCGTGCACGCGCACACACACACACAGGAAAGTATACAGTTCAATACAAGGTCTGCCTATTGACCCAGCATCCATATTCCATTGACCATAAACATCAGATCTACAAGCTCACTGCAGTCACAACACATGGCAATGCAACGTGTTGTGAAGCCGTTATTGGAGTTCACATTATGGCTGCAATCTCTTAACAGCTTCTTCTGTAGTTCCAATTAACCTCTCTGTTTCAGTCCATTTCCACCAGGAGACTAGAACAATGTGTTGATAAATGATAATGTATCTCTTCCTAATAGGTCACTCAGATGTGAACATGATTACACTTCTGAGTGATATTAAAGGTGCTCTGCACTATACTTCAGGCTGCACACTAGCTCTTTTCACCCCCAATCTGATCACTTGCTGGAACTTTTATTTACTTCCCCCTGCATTTCCTGTTGCTCGTTACATCACTTCCTGGTTATCACCAAGGTTAATTAAATAAGGCCAGGAAGCGAAGACCGTACGGTGGACTCCATTTGGCTCCCTGGAAGGAAAGAAACAAGCAATTGAGACCAAGGAAGCTGAACGCGAAAGTGTTGGCTGCATATAGCCCATTGCTCATGTTTCTTTCCTTCCAGGGAGCAACATGGAGTCCACCATACGTCCTTCGCTTCCTGCGTCCTCATGTAATAGTCCTTGGTTATCACTTGCTGCTTTCTGTCACAGCTTCCCCTAATGGGCAGTACCTGAAAGCAACATTTCCTGAAAAGTAAAATCTTTGGGTGGGCATCCAAGGTTTCCACTCAACAGCGACTATAGTTACACTAACTCAAATTCTATTTCAAATACTACAGTTTTCAGATTGCAGTAACGACTTCTGCACGCAGTTCAGTTTCATCTCGTCGTACTATACAGAATGCATGCGACTGTGCGGCTGTGAAATAATAACACAAAGCTCTGTAACTGGAATGTAAAAGAATATTGGCAAAGGATGACATAGCTCTACATTAGAGCCTATTTCCTTCTTTTGCACTATAGTCTCTGCTAAATCACCCTGCCATGCTGCCGTTCTCATCATCGCTGGCTCATTGAGTCTTTGGCTACCGTCGACTTATAAGCTCCTATAAATCCGTGGAGCTCCAACAAAGCAACTTATAAGTGATGTCTGTTGCAGTCGTTACGCCGCCTTTATGGGGGTATCATGGTGCCTGCGCCGCTCTGCCTCCCGTGGCGATCACGTCTTTATGACGGTATCATGGAGTCATGCGTCGCTCTGCCTCAAGGGCGATCAAATCTTTATGATGGTATCATAGAGTCATGCGTCGCTCTGCCTCAAGGGCGATCAAATCTTTATGACGGTATCATGGAGTCATGCGTCGCTCTGCCTCAAGGGCGATCAAATCTTTATGATGGTATCATAGAGTCATGCGTCGCTCTGCCTCAAGGGCGATCAAATCTTTATGATGGTATCATAGAGTCATGCGTCGCTCTGCCTCAAGGGCGATCAAATCTTTATGACGGTATCATGGAGTCATGCGTCGCTCTGCCTCAAGGGCGATCACGTCTTTATGACGGTATCATGGAGTCATGCGTCGCTCTGCCTCAAGGGCGATCAAATCTTTATGATGGTATCATGGAGTCATGCGTCGCTCTGCCACAAGGGCGATCACATCTTTATGACGGTATCATGGAGTCATGCGTCGCTCTGCCTCAAGGGCGATCACATCTTTATGATGGTATCATGGAGTTATGCGTCGCTCTGCCTCAAGGGCGATCACATCTTTATGATGGTATCATGGAGTTATGCGTCGCTCTGCCTCCCGTGGCGATCACGTCTTTATGACGGTATCATGGAGTCATGCGTCGCTCTGCCTCCCGTGGCGATCAAATCTTTATGAGGGTATCATGGAGTCATGCGTCGCTCTGCCTCAAGGGCGATCAAATCTTTATGATGGTATCATGGAGTCATGCGTCGCTCTGCCTCAAGGGCGATCACATCTTTATGATGGTATCATGGAGTTATGCGTCGCTCTGCCTCCCGTGGCGATCACGTCTTTATGACGGTATCATGGAGTCATGCGTCGCTCTGCCTCCCGTGGCGATCAAATCTTTATGAGGGTATCATGGAGTCATGCGTCGCTCTGCCTCAAGGGCGATCACATCTTTATGACGGTATCATGGAGTCATGCGTCGCTCTGCCTCAAGGGCGATCAAATCTTTATGCTGGTATCATGGAGTCATGCGTTGCTCTGCCTCAAGGGCGATCAAATCTTTATGATGGTATCATAGAGTCATGCGTCGCTCTGCCTCAAGGGCGATCACATCTTTATGATGGTATCATGGAGTTATGCGTCGCTCTGCCTCAAGGGCGATCAAATCTTTATGACGGTATCATGGAGTCATGCGTCGCTCTGCCTCAAGGGCGATCAAATCTTTATGACGGTATCATGGAGTCATGCGTCGCTCTGCCTCCCGTGGCGATCAAATCTTTATGACGGTATCATGGAATCATGCGTCGCTCTGCCTCAAGGGCGATCAAATCTTTATGATGGTATCATGGAGTCATGCGTCGCTCTGCCTCAAGGGCGATCAAATCTTTATGATGGTATCATGGAGTCATGCGTCGCTCTGCCTCCCGTGGCGATCAAATCTTTATGACGGTATCATGGAGATCATGCGTCGCTCTGCCTCCCGTGGCGATCAAATCTTTATGACGGTATCATGGAGATCATGCGTCGCTCTGCCTCCCGTGGCGATCAAAGCTGATCAAAGATGGCCTCCGTCACGGACCACACGCTCTCGACGTTTATCATACGATTTTAGTCGACTAAATCTACAGTTGATTTAGTCGAACAAAATGTGTTTTGGCGGGCCTCGACGCCGTCGCAATGACTTTTCACTTGCTGAAAATAGCTGATCTACAAGTAGATCAGCTATTTTCAGCGTGACGCTTTGTGGGCTTGTAGATCAGCTATTTTCAGCATCCAACCAAGTATAAAACTAGAACTGCACTCTGTCGAGTGCATACTGGCTTGTTGCACACTAGTAGGCCATTTTTGCTTTCTCTTACTGTGGATTCCGTCCTATAGCCAAGCTCACTGGCTGGTCGATGTGCGGGTTCTGGAGGGATGCTGGTATATTTTCCTCATATATCAATCTTCTTTTATGAGCCGTCCAAGTAGCATGACTGTACGGTTCTTCATTAGCAATAGTGGTTAGGAGGAGTCACGATCTGCAGCATCATCTTCTGTTGAAGTAGTATGTGTTCTGGCACTTAATATATACAGTATAACCTAGACGTAGATTGTCATTGAATGAACACACACACACACACACACACACACACACACACACACACACACACACACACACACACACACACACACACACACACGCATACACGCACACGTGCATTAACATCCACACCACCACAACGTCCTAATAGCTATGTAGGTTAATACGCTACGGAGCTGCACTAATTAATATCTGTTAATTTATGTCACTAGAAGAGTGACACAAATTCAACGTTTGCCACCTGAAAAGTACTACGAAAAGAGGTTAATCAAACAGAAATGACAACATTTTGGCCAACCTGGCGGGAAGGAAAATACAAGATAGGGAAAACATTTGGCCAACCTGGCGGGAAGGAAACAAGATATTCAACAGTTGGTATACTTTGAAGAGATGTGAAGAGATGAAATCTGAAACCTGAAAGTGAAACTAGAGAAGAGAATAAGAAACTAGACTAAAGACCTTGGTACGGGAGGCCGGGTATAGCAGAGCACAATGGACGGGGGTCGCACGAGGGACCGCTGGGTACGACCCGGTTCCTGCACAACCCAGTTCCATGCACGACCCGCCTGCCCATTATGCCCGCTTATCCCAGATTCAACCCATACCCCGGGGAGAAATACACTATAACTAACGTTGGGATAATAGTCATAATCGCTCCCATGTTAGAAAGTAGTGGAAGTAGCAGATATAGGAGCTCAAAACTGTTTTGATCTCATAGATCTGCTACTTTCACAATTCATGTATTTGTTTTTGTAATTTAAATAATTTATTAATACTTGTGACGGGCCTAATGTACCTCGATGTACCAGCTTGAGCGGTATACATTTGCATGGGGATTCCAGACAACATAGCGCGCCCACTATCGTTGACCGGGCGGGGAGACCCCCAGGCATCTCGACCCTATCCCCGGTGTTCGGAGGTCACTCCCCTGGTGTTCCCAAGGAGCATTCCAGACATCAAGGGCAGCCGGCATAATTTTCCTTAATAAATAATGCCTATAAATAAATAAACAAAAAAACAACAAAAAACAAGTGTTAGAAATGACTACACCTGTACGTGCCCATCGGCCTACTTGAGAACGATGCAACTAGGGAACCTGATAATACCCGTTGTCAACTTGTCATAGCACCCGTTTTAACGGGTCCCTTTTGTGCCCATACTGTATATGGAGGTCTCTGTATCTGCCTGTGCCTGAAGAGTGCAAACTGACTGGGAAAAGTGGACTGGTTAAGTAATCAATTGGCAGGTGTGGGGTTGCCATGGCAATCAATTGGCTGAGGCAGAGGCTGGAAATTGCACAGGTGAGGCCGGGGACTGATTAGGCCCACTGGCAGAGCCTGAACAGGTGTGCTATATGACAAGTTGAATGTTGAAAGTTAATGTACCCATGAGGCTCCAGGGGTACATTTGGGGATTCCAGACAACATAGCGCGCCCACTATCGTTGCCCCGGGCGAGGAGACCCTCGACCCTACCCCCGACGTCCCAAGATCACTGTCCTGACGGGGAGACCCTCAATCCAGCCCCCGGTGTTCCCAAGGAGCATTCCAGACATCAAGGGCAGCAGGCATCATTATCCTTTAAAAAGAAAAAGACAGTGTAATTTTTTTTTTTTTTCAAGTGTTAGAAATGACTCCTCATGTCCCCCATATATGGGGCCCAGGTCGGCGAAGGGTGTGTAGAGCCCAGGACACAAGTGAGGGGATTTAGGCTGATTAAGCCCACTGTCAGAGCCTGACCAGGTGTGCTATGACAAGTTGAAAATAGCCGATCTACAATCTCACAACAGCTCGCAGTGCCAAGGTATTGCCACTGCAATGCTGTAGCTACAAAAAATACAATCTTTCTAACAGCAATACTATTTAAAAGTATTTATAAGCAGTGATAAATACGGTACTCTAATTTCTGACTTGAAGGATAACTTTCTTTCTTTTCAATGTTCATGTCTTAGGTTGTGATTAGAGAAAGTAAAAGATGAGTGTTCATTTGTTTATTTTCATTTGCTGCCTTCTTCGTTTTAGCGATTTTAGCTATTTTTGAAAGGGGGGCGGGGGCATTCGAACATGGGGCTAAATACTTTTTTTTTTTTTACAAAATGTTATGACGATTTCTTTAATAATATTTACTATAGCCCTACTAGACCCCAGGAAATTACATCTGGCCAGAGAAGATCACAGGATCAACTGAATGTGAAGGAGGAAACTGGGGGGATGCCATACTGTGTGTCATAGGCTCAATATGTCAGTTTGTCACCTCACCCTTGACATTCAACAGATCCTGTGATCTTTTGTGGCCAGTGTCACACTTTGTCCTAGTGTGAAGGTAGTGTGGGCCCAAAAATGGCACTGAACCAGCTCAAAAATAGTGAAAGGTACTGAAAACAAGTCTTTTGATGAACAATCAATATGTTTTTATTCACCTTGCAGAGTTCACACGAAAGAGTCGTTCCAACAAACAGCATACCAAAAAAAAGAAGTATATACAGCCCACTGGCCAGGTTGGCTCTATCTAGGTCTGCTCTGCACCCTGCTGTGCAATCCTACATTGATTGCCCGGGCAGTGGCAGGTGCTCCTTATGAAGGCTAGGCCCCTCCCATGGACCAAACCAACCCTGGATTGATTCCACAATCATACCAGTGCAATTGATTCCACAATCATACTAGTATACCAGTGCATTCCCAATGTCCAGAGACATCACAATTCACAACATATTTTAGTGTCACATAATATTATAAATTATCTACATAATATGATTAAAGAGTTCTCTAAACAAACCCTCCCACTGTTGGCATGTTCCCCATACCCCACAGTAGTTGCTCCCTTCAATGAAGTCAACAATCAATTATCAATCAACAAATGCACAATAAATAATGTCAAACTAAACTCATTTTCTGCAAATTCAAACTCTGTTGGTTATCTTCAGTCTCAGTGGCAGGGTGAACTGCCACAGCCAGATGTAATTTTATGGGGTCTAGTAGGACTATAGTAAAAGAATCGCTATAACATTTTGTAAAACAAAAAAAATAAACATATTTAGCCCCATGTTCGAATGGCCCCCCCGCCCCCATGTCAAAAATAGGTCAAACGAAAGAAAGCAGCAAATGAAAGAAAATGTACACTTATCTTTTATCTTTTAACTTTATAATAACCTAAAACATGAACCTCGGTTGAAAAAAAAACTAAAGTTGTCCTTTAAGTAAAAGTATAATACTGCTGTATAGAAAATGTACAATTATAGGTCGGCATATGTTTGAAAGATTTTGACACATTTTGAAAGATTTTGAAAGACATTCTTCTGCATAACGAATACTTTTGACCACAATGGCAATACGTTAAAAACTTTACTCTCAGTAGAGGACTGCAGTATTTCTACATGGAGGATTGGAGGTATTGCTATACTTACACTTAAAGGTATATTCAGTGATTTCACTCAAAAAACCTTAGGTTTCGTTTTTGGCTGTGGGACCTAAGCCTTCGTCCAATCAGGATAGAGAGTCAAAAACGAAACCTAAGGTTTTTTGACCCCCAGGGGTTAACTGGGGACAGGGAGGAACTGCTTATATGGTCAGCACACTCTATAGTAGTAGATAGGATTATCACAACAAAACAAAAAAATAAGTGATATTTGAATTAAGTGAAATCACTGAATATACCTTTAACAGAAATGGAGAGAGTATTATAGGGCCTATACTTGACTCCAGCACTGGTGGGGAACTGAGCAATGTGAGCGCTGCATGTGCGCATGGGGCCAATATGCTCATCAGCATTAGCGCTAATGTCTTTGGCAGTACAAATATGTAAAGCGCTTCCAATTTGGGTTCCTTTACAGCCGCGGTTCCTTTACAGTAATCTCTCTCTCTCTCTCTGAGAGAGAGAGAGAGAGAGAGAGAGAGAGAGAGAGAGAGAGAGAGAGAGAGAATAAAGTGCAAACTGGAATGGGAGCACTGAGTGAAAGTCGCCGTGCCATGAAGTTTGTCTTTCTGTGTGATTCCCGTGCAGCGCCAGCGCCAGGGTCGGCCGTTTTGATTCAGTAATGGAAAAGGAATGGTTCCTTCCGTGTTTTTTGATGGTTGGTTGCACACATGTGGGATCCCCATTAATTCCGTGTAGAGCCCCCGTGCTGCTGCAATGGCCCAGAGGGTCTCGTAAGGACATGTCATCATGTGTGTGGAGCCCCGTCGCTACACAAGGTACAATGTTGCTTTAACCCCTTTGGGCCTGAGGACGATTGCACTAATGTCTTCTGAATCAGTTTTCAGAGAAAAAAAAACATACGTTTCTCAAACTATTTCACGTCAAGGACCCCCAGAATTACATGTATAATTGCCCCCCCCAATCTCAGTCAAGGACCGCAAAAAAAAATCTGTAATTGGACGCCGACCCCCATCTGAAAATATGTTGTTCCAGTGACCACCCAGAAGCAAAGATCTGACTTAAAAACGTTATATATTCAAAAGGATTTGCGCCCACATTTTCACGATTTTTCAAAAAAATAGCAGACGTACACTTTTACAACATAGCTAAAGTATACAACATAATGCTTAAAACACCAAAAGGGGTTCCGCCGTCCAGAACGGGTTAATGATCGTTTCTAGCCGCAGCCATCATTACCGGATGGACCCTCGCCAAGACCACGGTGCCGGTACAACAAACATGTTCATGTCAAGGACCCCCGAGAGGATACGCGATATGTATTTTGGCTGCGGAACGCCACCTGGAAAGATGCTGTGCCACGGGCCGGGCGCCCATAAGACAAGACTTAAGAGGTTTGAGCCGCTACGGGACTTTAAAAAAAAAAAATGTTTTTCATGTCATATGAAAGCAGTAGCTTCAAATTGACATATTGGGTTGTTCAGTTTGACCCACCAGTTTTGGAGATGTGGCTTATAGAGTAATGTCTTGCAGAGAAACAGCGAGTTGAGAAAACAGGCTTGAAAGGTCCACTTATGTGGACTCTAACATTACAGCTATACATGTTTAAGCATTTATTTCATGTTTTCAGCTCTGGTACTTATTTCAGACATGCTAGTATGTGAAGAATAACTCATTTATCCTCTGGTGAAAAGCTGGAATTTGCGCGATGGTTGCGCTCAGTCAAATCTGGTCACATATCTATATTTTGGACTGCTATGGGACCCTCATATCTATAGAGATTGGACTGCAATATGGGGCCCTGGGGAGACACTGGGAGGACACTGGCTGGGGAGACACTGGGGGGACACTGGCTGGGGGGACACAGGGGGGACACTGTGGAGACACTGGGGGGACACTGGGGAGACACTGTCCGCCCAGAGTCCCCACAGCCAGTGTGCCAGTGTCCCCCCAGTCTCCCCAGTGTGCATAGAGTCCCCACAGCCAGTGTCCCCCTAGTGTCTCCCCAGTGTCCCCCCAGTGTCTCCCCAGTGTCCCCCCAGTTTCCCCCCAGCCAGTGTCCTCACATTTGTGATGACGGCTATGGGTCACGATACATGGCCAAAGCATTTCCGGGGGTCCCCAGCCAAAAAGTTGAGAACCCCTGCACTGACTAATAAATATGTTTAACTTTTCCAACACATACAACAGCAGTATACCGAGTCTACCGAGCAATCTTCGTTCCTACTCTCACCTATTGTCATGACGTGTGGGTCATGAGTCATGACCGAAAGAATAAGGTCGCAAATACAAGCGGCCAAAATGAGTTTTCCTCCGACGGGTGGCTGGCATCTCCATTAGAGATAGGGTGAGAAGTTCAGTCACAAGAGAGAGACTCTCTTCGCTTGGAAAGGAGCCAGATTAGGTGGTTCGGACATCTGGTTAGGATGCCTCTCGGGTGTCTCCCTAGCAAGGACCTCTAGGCACGTCCCACTGTGGGAGGAGACCCCCGGGGCAGACCGAGGCGCAGATGGAGGGATTACATCGACTCACTATAGCCTTGGAACCTGGGGGATCCCGAGATCCCCCAGGAGGAAGTCACTAATGTTGCTCTGGAGAGGGAAGTCTGGAGCTCTCTGGTGGAACTGTTGCCCCCGCGACCCGACTACGGATAAGCTGGATGGACAACAGCAGTACCAAGCAGCAGCAGCAGCAGCAGCAGCTGTGTGACTGTACTCGACATGGTACTCATGCACTGCAAGTGGAGAGACACACGCAGTACTGTAGCAGCGAGCGACTCTGTTTCTCCTTCTGTCGGGGACGCGTCCCATCATTCTTAGTGGAAGAAAACCATTTCAGAGAGAGAGAGAGAGAGAGAGAGAGAGAGAGAGAGAGAGAGAGAGAGAGAGAGAGAGAGAGCTTCCTGTGCATGCTGGGTGACCCCGTCCTGTAAATCTACTGCTCCTCTCCACCACTGTGTTTAGACTGAAAACGCTGCGTCTGCTGCGTGAAACGGGGGCTGACGTGACCATCTCTGCTACCGTCCGGACCGAACATCCTCCCTGAGCCACTGTCTCTGGATTATTTTAACAAGGCTCCCACATATCATCACAAAGCGACAGAGAGAGAGAGAGAGAGAGAGAGAGAGAGAGAGAGAGACTACCACATATCATCACAAAGAGAGAGAGAGAGAGAGAGAGAGAGAGAGATACTTCCTCCGCTCTGCTACCTGCTATGGGGTTTTGTTTAAAAATAGGACGAAGAACGAGCGGAAGGAGAAGTGACATTTTGTGTATAGACTTAAATAACAAGTAGCAGGCTATAAGGCTCCACATCTGACCTGGTAATACAGTACTCTGACCTGGTATACAGCCCTCTGGTCATTTGCACACATACAGTTTGAGTCGAGTTGAAATCAAACCTGCCGCTGGTTTGGTTATATCATGTGCAGCATTTCACATTGACGTTGTCCAATATGAAGAATCTAGAATCTCCGCCGAACCTGCAGGCTCAGGCTGGCTGTTTTATATTGTTTTATGTAGGCCTGTATGATTCAGCCGCGCACCTTTGCAGGCCGAATAAGAAGCCAAAACACGCCAGGTCTTTTTTTAACCCATTTTGGACTGAGGCCGATTCTAAAAAAAATGGCTTCTAAAGTTATCTGAAAAACGTATATTTCTATGTGAGTGGTGCTCAACCTTTTTCATGTTAAGGACCCCCAGAATTATCTGTATTTGGCCGCGGACCGCCCATCTGAAAATATGTTATTCCAGGAACCCCCCCCCCCACCAGAAGCAAGGATTTGAGTCAAAATGTTCGCTGTGAAAGAATATATATATTATTCAAAGATTTGCGTCCACATTTTCAGGATTTCTCAAAAATAGCAGACCTATAAAGCTTGTAAAGATCTGCTATTTTTCAATAGCTAAAGTATAACATAATGCTTAAAACAAGAGGTTCCCGCCCTGAAGGGCCTCTCTAACACCGGGGCTCCACCGGGCGCGTTGCGTCTCCGTGCCGTCCCGTCGCGCGGGCAGTGGAGCCACCCTTCATTGATTAAAAAAGGTAACATTCCCTGACGGTGACGGAGAGGCGACGCTGACGCGCCTGCTGGAGCCCCGGTGTAACGGGGGCATGTCATTTTACGAGGACCACACGGCCAAAGAGAGGGGCAACGTTATGAGGGCCAAAGAGAGGCCGTGGCTGTCGTGAAATTCCTGCCCTGTTCAGAAGAATACTCAAGAATGTCCCATTTCATGGATTCCGTTAAAGAAATGTTTCATACTGTAAAAAAAAAACGGGGGGAAAAACAACACAAATTATATTTCTTTAGCGGTGCTACCTAGAGTATATCTCTGCTGTTGGGAGGAAACCTCATAACTCCAAAATGTTCATTTTTCAGGAAATATATGAGTTATGAGGTTTCCTCCCGACAGCAACGATAGCTATTAGTGTAGATTTTTGTCTTGCACAAACATTACATTCCCATTGACAATGAATGGAGAATGTACGTCATATGTTTACGAGCAAATCGTGTTGTAACTGATGTTACGTCATGATGATGTACGATGATAAGAGTGCCCCTCACTTCACACGGGTGTGATTTTTTTTATATTTAAATGTTTTAAGAAACAAGAGGGAAAAATCATGGATATTTGTGACTCTTTTTTGATGCAGAGTCAGTCATGACGGCAAGACTAACAACTGTTCAGGAGAGGAGAAAAACTGATTTTTATTTTATTTCGTTTTTTATTCCAAAATGAGTTAATAGCACATGCCGAATCTTCACATAGTAGAGCATGTCTGGGATAAATATCAGAGCTGAGATCGACATGTAAATATGAAATTGTGCAAGACATTACTCTATAAGCCATGCCTGTATATCTCCAAAACTGGAGCCATGATTCCCTGCTTTCATATGACATGAAAAAACATAATCTTTTCAAATAATTCTACGCCTTAGCCTCGGTCAGAAACGGTCACATTTACTCGGGAACTATAAAAATGGGTTTACGACCACAAAGTGGGTCCAGACTCAGGGTTTGGGAAACAGTAACCCGATGACATTACATCATCAGTAACCCCATGACATTACATCATCAGTGACCTCATGACATCATCAGTAACCCCATGACAAGACATCATCAGTGACCCCATGACATTACATCATCAGTGACCCCATGACATTACATCATCAGTGACCCCATGACATTACATCATCAGCAACCCCATGACATTACATCATCAGTAACCCCATGCCATTACATCATCAGTAACCCCATGCCATTACATCATCAGTGACCTCATGACATTACATCATCAGCGACCCCATGACATTACATCATCAGCGACCCCATGACATTACATCATCAGTGACCCCATGACATTACATCATCAGTGACCTCATGACATTACATCATCAGTGACCTCATGACATTACATCATCAGTAACCCCATGACATTACATCATCAGCGACCCCATGGCATTACATCATCAGCGACCCCATGACATTACATCATCAGCGACCCCATGACATTACATCATCAGCGACCCCATGACATTACATCATCAGTAACCCCATGACATTACATCATCAGTGACCCCGTGACATTACGTCATCAGTAACCCCATGACATTACATCATCAGTGACCCCATGACATTACGTCATCAGTAACCCCATGGCATTACGTCATCAGTAACCCCATGACATTACATCATCAGTGACCCCATGACATTACGTCATCAGTAACCCCATGGCATTACGTCATCAGTAACCCCATGACATTACATCATCAGTGACCCCATGACATTACATCATGAGATGATGACACCACGTGACTCATTCACGTCTCCAAACTGTGTTACTATGTATCCAAATGTGTGTCCCATCAATTAGTGCAGTGTGTGTTTGTGTGTGCGTGCATGCTTGTGTGTGTGCGAGTGTGTGTACACGCGTGCGTGCGTGTGTGTGTGTGCGTGCGCGTGTGTGTGTGTTTTTTACAATGCAGGTATAATGATCTAACTCACCCTGGGGGGGAGAAGAGAGAGAGAGGCAGAGAGAGAGAGAGAGAGAGAGAGAGAGAGAGAGAGAGAGAGAGAGAGAGAGAGAGAGAGCCACACGCACAATGAAAACACAGGTGCGTTGGGACGCTTCCAACGCTCTCTCTCTGCTTTACCACTTAAAAGGAGCCCAGTACACACATACACACACACACACACACGCATGCATGCACATGCACATGCACATGCACAGGCACATGCACATGCACATGCACATGCACATGCACATGCACATGCACATGCACATGCACATGCACACACACACACACACACACACACACACACACACACACAAACACCCCCACACGAGCGCTTGAGCTACTATGCCTCATAGTACATCAACGTTTTAGGACAGCATTGAAAATAGTTGCATGTCTTAAACTCCCCAAATCCTTTTTAACCGTAAAACAACAATTCCTCTTGTGAGCACCAGGACGATAATCAGTCCATCGGCACAATGTCCATTTCTCAAAGTGTGGAGACATGTAAGGCCCCACAGCTCTAGACACGCACGCACGCACGCACACGCAACAGGGATCATTTCAGTACAAGGCTATATAGACTAGAGGACGTGGAACACAGGAATGCCTCTGAAACAGTACTGTAGCCACTTTTATGAGGCCAGCAGAGCATTGTGAAATGCAGAGAGGGGGCCCTTTAACACAGCACGACATGTATATGCAGCACGCATGCACGCATAGCGCTTTATAGCGCACGGCACATCGCTGTACGATGATCTGAACACACAGCCCAGCATCTACAGTATACATGTGCAGTATATGAATGATCTGAACACACGGCCCAGCTCTATACATGTACAGTATATGAATGATCTGAACACACGGCCCAGCATCTATACATGTACAGTATATGAATGATCTGAACACACAGCATCTATACATGTACAGTATATTGATGACCTGAACACACAGCCCAGCATCTATACATGTACAGTATATTAATGACCTGAACACACAGCATCTATACATGTACAGTATATTAATGACCTGAACACACAGCCCAGCATCTATACATGTACAGTATATGAATGATCTGAACACACGGCCCAGCTCTATACATGTACAGTATATGAATGATCTGAACACACAGCATCTATACATGTACAGTATATGAATGATCTGAACACACAGCATCTATACATGTACAGTATATTAATGACCTGAACACACAGCATCTATACATGTACAGTATATGAATGATCTGAACACACAGCATCTATACATGTACAGTATATGAATGATCTGAACACACAGCATCTATACATGTACAGTATATTAATGACCTGAACACACAGCCGTTTTCTCATGCAGATCGGCTACTTTGTGTGTGTGCGAGGAGTAGGACACACACACACACACAAACACACACACACACACACACACACACACACACACACACAGGTGCTCGCTATTACGCTGCGGAGCCGCTGAGGATTGTTTTATTATGAGCGTCGGCTTGGCACTTTTTGGCACATTTTGTTGCCCCCCTCCCCCCTTCGGCGTGTTGCCCTATACTCGCAGTGCGCGTATATATAGGTAGCGACGGTGCTGCATTCAGTGCATTGATAGCATCCCAAATGCCGCTGAAAACAACTGACCACAGACTATATAGCCTTGTTTATAGAGTCACACTGACCGGCCTTCTTCTTCCTGAAAGCTATAATTCTTTGAAAAAAAAAATAGGTTTTTTTTTTAAGAGACACGTGTGCATGTGTGATCATCACACCACGAAATAACAACTACAGCATCTGTGTTGAATGCAGAGTACACCCACGGCCACAACACAAGAGAGAGAGAGAGAGAGAGAGAGAGAGAGAGAGAGAGAGAGAGACCCTCAAAAACAACAACACCCAAAAATAATAATGATGGGACTCCACAGTAACCTATATCCAATGCAAATAGCAACATGCCCCGCCCCCCTCAACCTGCAGCATGGAAAGCACATTTAATCAAGGATTGTACCGTATTGTATTCCACTATAATTATTTGACAGCTTTAGTTAGTATAGTATAACTTTGCACGTGTATAGGTTATAACAATCTATTCCGAACATAATATAGACAACCCACACGCTGCATGCAATACGCTGTCGGCTTGCAGGATTGGCTATTTCAAAAAATAAATAAAGCAATCCTTTGACATGATGTTTTTTGGAAAATAAATGTGAAATATAGGCCACATTGTATACTTTTATTCAAGTATACATTTAGTAAAGCTTCTATATTGTGGTATTGCTATACTTTTACTGCAGACGCTGCGGCTGGGAGCTTGTAAATACTGAAGCTATTATACTTTGCAGGAGTGATGATGGGGCGAAGTGCGCGTGCGTGCGTGCGTGCGTGTGCGTGCGTGCTAGAGAGAGCCTGTGGTGAACAGCGGTGCTTCACACATGCTCTCCGCTCCATGCTATACCCAGCTCAACAGATCGTGTCGTAAAACGTCGAGAGGTGCTCTCCATGTGGCGAGTCTGGCAGCGTTATACCCGCTACCCGTGCGCGCGCTGACACTTTTTACCGCCCCACAATACAAGACAGGTGGTCATTTATGTTTACGGCACACATGCCATCCTCTTCTAATCGGACACATGTCCTAGTATTATACGACTTTGCTAGTATCCACACACAGTGGTGGAAAGAGAACGATATACGTCTTCCTCCCCATTTTGTCACGTGAGAATAATGCGACGCTCCCATGTGCTCGCTGTATGGGAGCGCATCAACCCTGATGCCATCGACAGTAAACATCTTTATGAACGCACATTACTGATATTTATATAGGAACGCGTCTTGACACAGGACGCACCCGGCCTCCCGGGTATAATATAAGCCATACTGTATACATGCTTCCTCCGGGACCTCCACTGCAGGCTCCCCGTTAAACATGCAGGATGGAATTCAAAGTACTCCTCGCCACCCACAAGTCACTGCACAACCTGGCTCCCCCTACCTCCCCGCTGTCCTCGAGCCACACGCCCCATCCCGCTCCCTCAGGTCCAGCGACGCCGGCCTCCTTGTGATCCCCCAAGAAGATCAGGGGCTGTCTTTTGCGTGTCTTAAGTAAGTACCAGGTCTTATTACTTAACTTGCAGTAAACTAAAGACCTGGAGGCGTGATCAATGCTCTTTGGCCACTCAGAATAGCCAAATGGCATTGATCACGCCTCCATGAGGTCTTTAGTTTACTCAAGTTAAGTAATAAGACCTGGTACTTATAAGACACGCAAAATACAGCCCCTGAGAGGCTCTAAACCTATAGGGTTACATGTGGACATGTACTGTTTTTATCGGTTTTTATTCTTATTTTACTGTTTTTTTTTAATAAAGTTGTCCTATTTTATGTTCCCCCCCCCCCCCCGGCCCCCACACATATTTGGGTATTAAGAAAAGCTCTATAAGTCCCAGATATTATTATTATTATGGACAACTGGCGGCCCGGGGGCCACATGCGGCCCTCAGGTAAATATCAGAATACTGATATATTATTGATTTGCAAACATGACACGCTTTAATGACTTCAGTCTGAATTATATAATAGCAGAAATAGCTGACCTATAGAACTGGTTTCCTTTTCCACCAGAATAACTTTGATTCTAGAGCTGGTTCCGTTCTAGACCCTTTGAACCTTTGTTGTTGTTTGTGGAACCAGTCGAGATCCGGATTGCCAGTTTATTGACAACATATTGGAACCAAAATATAGCCTATACCAATAGTACCAATTTAAAAGTGGATCCACAAGCCCACAACGCATCACATCGAGCTTATATGAAATCTAAAACAGGGCCTTAATTGGTCGATGTATATGTTTTGCAATAATAATTATAAATCGACACAAATCATTAAATAAATATAGTGGCTTAAAAAAATATATACGCCTCTGAGATGTAATGAACTAAGCAGAAGTAATGAAAAGTATAGAACTCCAGTAAAAAGTATATAGAAGTACTACTACTTGTACTCCTGTCTGTTCACTATACACTACTCAGACGAGGCCCAGGGACGAACGCGGCTAAAGTGCGTGCGTGCGTATTCTTTTTTCCCCCCCTTGTCCTTCTTTTTGGTCTTTTGATGTTTATCGTGAGGGGGGAAGCATTGGGGATTTAAGGGGGAGGTTGTGTCAGAGAGGGGGGTTCTGTCAGAGGGGGGGGGGGGGGGTCTGTCAGAGGGGGGGGGGGGAGGGGGGGTCTGTCAGAGGGGGGGGGGGGGGAGGGGGAGGGGGGGTCTTGTGTCAAACACAAGGGAACATGAAAAGGGGAATCCTTCCTGACATGACACGGAACACACGGAAGCACCGCTGGAGAGACAGTAAAACATTTACTTGAAGACATGATACCTAAACCTAACCTTATTCCTAAACGTGACCTCATGTTAAACTATGTCGAAACCTAACCTTATTCCTAAACGTGACCTCAGTTAAACTATACCTAAACCTAACCAACCTTATTTCTAAACGTGACCTCAGTTAAACTATACCTAAACCTAACCAACCTTATTCCTAAACGTGACCTCAGTTAAAGGTAGAGTAAGTGATTTCACTCAAAAAACCTTAAGTTTCGTTTTTGGCTGTGGGACCTAAGCCTTCGTCCAATCAGGATAGAGAGTCAAAAACGAAACCTAACGTTTTTTGACCCCCAGGGGTTACCTGGGGACAGGGAGGAACTCCTTATACGGTCAGCACACTCTATAGTAGAGAGGATTATCACAACAAAACAAAAAAATAAGTGATATTTGAATTAAGTGAAATCACTTACTCTACCTTTAAACTATACCTAAACCTATAACCTAACCAACCTTATTCCTAAACGTGACTACAAGAACTGCATGTGTTTTGAGGGCGAGACTTCCGGTTATACCCAATCACTTACTTATAAGACTATGTTATACATTGGGACCAAGTCGTCCATACACCATGGACTCCACTGTGAGCTGCATGATGGATCAGATATATTATTCTAATGTTTGTCTCCTCTATTTGTGCAGAAAGAAGAGTTTAGTGAAGTGTAACTATCAAGCAAGTACTGATTACTGAGAGAGAGTGAGATAACACAGTGATAACACAGAGAAAGATAACACAGAAGGAGAGACTGAACGAGATGACGAGAGACAGAGTGTGCGTGCGTGCATGCATGTATGTGTGCTGTGCTGTACGTGCGTGCGTGCATGCGTGCGTGCCACGGCTCATTGGGTGCAGTAACAGCGCTGATAAAGTGCAGGGACAGTGCTCTGTCCTGTACGGCTACTTTAGCAGAGCGACTGGACAGTGGTGTAGTTAAAAACATGCTTAATACACATTATCTGGCTCATTCATCACAGCAGGATGACAAGACCCCCGCCCAGCCCTCCCCACCAAGACAAACCAGGCAAGATGGAGAAGTTCCTTTATTAAAGCAAGCTCCCGAAAGAAAGAAAAAAAACCTGTCTGCATCTTGTTGCCGAGACCTTAATTATGACAGCTTGTCAGGCCGGGCAAACTGAAAACATGCAGACTGCACGGCCCGAGCACTTAGTCTAGCGATTCACATGCTTTTAGAGAGAAACGCACGCACGCACGCACGCACGCAGCCAGCCAGTCATCCAGTCATCCAGTCAGCCAGCCAGCCAGTCAGTTAGTTAGTCAGCCAGCCAGACAGATGGAGGGAACAGAGCAGCGCTGCGGTGTGGGCCAAACAAGTGGCTTCAATAAAGCAGAGAACAGGGAGAGATTGAGTCTTTGGGTTCTATTGAACATCACAGATTGAATGTTTTTTTTATATGCAGTATACATAAAGAGAGATTCTTATCTCATGATGGCATGACTTCAGTTCTGTCCGGTATGCTGCTTGTGGACATTTTGCTTTTAGTATAGCCTATACTTAAGTAAAATCAACAAGGCCACAACATAAAAAAATAGTATAGTATAGTAAGAGCTCTGTATTCAAAACTTTTTTTTTTACATAGATATCATGAATATACTTACACTATCAATGTAAAAGTATACAGACATTTGTCGAAAAACAAAGTATATGCTTTGTGCAAAGTACCTATATTAACTAATTAAGTTGTCAAATAGTAGTTTTTATTTGTTTTCATATTCGTACCTTTTACTCCAATATGAACAAACTACAAAAGTAGGCTGAATCAACAGATGAATGAGAATTAGAGTGAGAAATACGTGATTAGTGGTAAGGCGTGTGCGCGCACGTGCGTGCGTGCACACACACAAACACACACACACACACACACACACACACACACACACACACACACACACACACACGGCTCCGTGACATAATTGACATTTCATCCACATGTATCGCCAACGGTCAAATGTTTCGGTGCTTTATATTATGCTGACTTGAAAATAAAATCGACATGATTTATGCATAACCCATTGAATTAAAAAAAACAACAACAGTAAGATATCCATCCACCTTACCGTCCGTTTTGATACAACATTCTTTACAGTTTACAGCAGGCAGCCAGGCTTATTCACACACACACACACACACACACACACACACACACACGTGGACACACGCACGCACACACGCGCACACTTCCAAAGCTGTCGGGCCCCAACGAAAACAAAAAAGAAGAAAAATACTATAGTGCAACACTGATAATTGCACATTCCATTCCTGAAATAGCAGGCAGTTAATGGTTTTTAACTTATTTTATGGCTCTAACATCTTTTATTTGCACAGATGTAGTACGGTACGGTGATATAAGCGGGCTGAGTGAGGCCTGCAGGCACAGTGTTCCTTCTAATGTACCAAACATGAAGAGACCTTTAAAGGACCACTTCACCACTTTTCAACTTATCTTCATCTAACTCCTCACGAATAATCATGATGAAATGGCGCAATTTAGGAGGGCTGTGGGCATTTCAGAAACCGTCCTCCAGTGACATCATCGGTGGGGAATGCAAGCTAATAGAAACTGCAGGCTTTCTAGTCCTGGAAAGTTGCAATGCGGAAATGGAAGCCATCGTTCTCACGATATATATATATATTTTTTGTAAAAAGAATCTTGTTTAAAAAAATCTGCCTAATTATGATATCACTGGAGGACGGTTTCTGAACTGCCCACAGCCCTCCTATGAGACACAGACTGAGTAGAAAAAAATCGTGCCATTTTATCATGATCATTAGTGAGGACCTATTATAATAAGATAGGTTGAAAAGTGGTGAAGTGGTCCTTTAAGATCCACATTTAACTCATGTCAAAAACACTGTTCAGGGCCATGACAATAAGTGACCGTTTCATTGACATTTTCATGACATCTCATGTCATTTATATCATATTTACATGTTGATTCAAGCTCTGACACTTATTTCAGACATGCTCTAGTATGTGAAGAGTCTGCCTGTGCTATTTACTCATTTTGGATTTAAAAACATGTAAGGGGCGCTAATATATTAAAGTCTAACTCTTGTCGCTATATGATTAGGTGATGCAATGATCATTTAAAACAAACAATGGACAAAACAAACATTAAATAGTATCCCCACACGGTACAGTAGCACCGCTCACTTCACACGGGTGTGATTTTTGCTGTAAAATTAAGAGAATGTGAAGCATTTTGCCTTAATCTGTTAATTGGTCAAGGTTGGTTAATAGCTGCTCTTGCCATTTGAGATTTAAACAATGAAACAATATGAAAAGATAAAAAAATAAAGATGTTTCCAGCACCATTTGTGTCCTGTCAGATCCTGTCTTTCCTCCAAACCTGGCTTGACATCAGCAACACAGTAGCAACAGCGCTAGCTAGTGGCCACACATGTCAACACATGATGGACATTAACCCATTCTGAACGGGAAGAGGGGAACCCCTCTTGGTGTTTTAAAGCATTATGTGTTATACTTTAGCTATTGAAAAATAGCAGATCTACAAGCTCATAGCGCGGCACCCAGAATATTACAGTTCAAAAGTAAGAGAACAGTTTAAATTCCCCCCCAAAATAGCCTAAGATCACAGCTTGAGTGGTAAATATATGTTTTGTATTAACAATAAAAAATCTCCTAAATTAAGATAGATAGTGGATAGTGGAGAAAAAAAACAAAAG
>NC_137876.1:20538176-20678176 GCF_963924005.1 Protomyctophum bolini
TGCCGTGTGCACGACATGGATTTAGAAACAAATTAGCTCAACGCAAAATGCTGTGTTCAGGGGAAAAAAAGCAATTCTCCTGAATGCTGCCTTCCGGTATATATGGCACGGTATACTGTATATGGCATGGAAAGGAGAGGCATTTGCATTTATTTTATAGTAAATGCTGCATTCGTGGTCTGGAGAGGGCAGTTGTTTTACAGACGGGGTAAAAGGGCACGTCCCTGTACACACGCACACACACACACACACACACACACACGCACACACACACACACACACACACACACACACCAGTGTGCTACGCGTGCAGGGGCATGGGAGCGATATATGTCTGTGTATTATGGAATACACACAAACATTCTAGGGCCTATGTTTCTGTCAGCGGTGCTCAACCTTTTTCACGTCAAGGACCCCCAGAATTATCGGTATTTAATAATAATTATAATGAATTGCATTTCTATAGCGCTTTTCTAAGTGCTCAAAGCACTACAACGGTACAACGGTTCATTCATATACATTGGGAGGTGAAGCGGCGCAAGCTATACAAGCTCGTAGCGCTATAGCTATTTTTCAACAGCTAAAGTATAACAACACGATGCTTAAAAACACCAAAAGGGGTTCCCGTCCCGAGTGGTTTAACAATAACAATAACACAGGACGACCACACATCTATATAAGACCACATCCACCCAGTTAATAAACAAAACGATGAACGATAGATAATACATCAGCAATGGAATTAAAACCATTCCAGATTCCTGTAGAGGTCAGAGGAAGCAGCTTGTCACTGCTTTCCATTTCCCCCTTTCAGTAAAAAAAACGGCCTCGGGGCAGGACGCTCCTGAAGCTGCAGCTATAGGCCCATCATTCCCCCTCCCTGTATAGTGGGCTGTGTGACGACCAGCAGACCTGTATACTAGCTCTGTACTGCACTGCACTGCACTGTACTGCACTGCACTGCACTGGCTGACCAGTCGCTCCTGGTTGTGCCCAGAAGAACTAGACACACGGCCCAGAGTGACCGAGCCTCCACACTTCACTTCGGTTCGAACAGGGACACCTTTCATTTATGTACTACTTTTCCTGGGCTGTGTGTGCTCCAGTTCCTGTCGATTTGATCCAATGAAAGCCAATGCAACTGGTCAGATGACCAATGATATATCCAATGAAATCAACAGGAACTGGAGCGCACACACAGCCCGGGAAAAGTGTGGATAGACTATAGACCTGTATACGTGCTCGTCGGCCACCGGCCTATACTCGAGAACGATGCGACGTGAGAACCTACAGTAACAATACGCGTTGTCAACTTGTCATATTCCGTGTTACACATGGAGACCTCTGTATGAGTGGTTAAGTAATCAATTTGCAGGTGTGGGGTTGCCGTGCAGGCAATCAATTGGCTGAGCCTGCAGGGAATTGGCAGAGCCTGACCAGAGCCTTTTGTGGTGGTTCTGGAGAACCGTGCAGGGTCCGACCGACTCGATATACCTGGCACTGCACTCCAGGGTTTGGGGGCGTGGAGCGCCCCGTGTCGAATTTGAAGTCGGTGGGGGGGGGGGGGGGGGAATGGTTCTTGACTTATACGTGCAATACAACCCCCGTGGCACGGCCGGCTGGACCAGTCCGCCCGCCATGAGCGACCACATCATATTGAATATCCGTTTTTTAAACGGCCGAGTGCAGGCATTGTACAGCTTCAATAAAAACACGGCATTTCCTTTTCAACTGACAATGCCAGTGTGTCTCTATATATTCTCCATGGCGATTGACCTCCTGGGGGGTCCCTGTAGCTGCTTAGCCTCGGAAACCCAGGCGTTTTTATTTCCAGGGAGAGGGGGGGAAAAAAAGCCTGTGTGGACCGAGTCCACTTCAATTCGGCATAGAGTATAGCGCAAACGTCGATCACTCTCTGCTGATTTCTGATTGTCTGCACTTTTGTTAAATCGACGCACGCACGCACGCACACACACACACTCAGAAAGCATGAGGTGGACCTCAGGCTATATAGCTGCTAGACCCCTTAGAGTATATATTAATAGAGACGGCACCCGGAGGAAAAACCCTGAGGCCAAATGGACATAGTGGCCGAATTCGGTATTGCAGCGCTGGGCCAGAGCTGGTCCGTTGACTATATCATTGCGCACGTTCACGATGACACGCGTGAATGCTATTATGTTTCATACGTGAACGCGTGCAATGATAGTCAACGGCCCAGCGCGTTCATGTGTTTGGGCCCCAATCCAACCCAGAATGCACTCTGTTCCTATACCCGGAAGGAAGAGTGAAATCGCCTCATGCGCTTTTGAGCAACTTAATGCAAGTGGATGGGAGGAGAAATCCGGTGCCGTCTCTAAGCTATAGACCCACGTTTAAAAACCACTGGGTGTACATGCATGTTACCCATGCATGTACCGAGCATAGAGTAATAAAAGGGTAGAGACCGAACCGGAGCGTTAGCCCCGCCCCCAAGCTATTCATTTCAGTGGAAGTTGCTCAGTGGCGTTTTGAGTTTAGCCCGGAACTCAAGCGTCACACATGACGTCATGGACGTCCGTCCACCTCCATTAAAGTGCTGCAGTTCCTCTTTTTGCCAGTAGGCAGTACAGCAGCTTCAACGTTGGATATAAGCCTTACTATGGGGGCTTGGCACCGAGGGGCACATTTTCATACCCTGAATAATCCAGTCAGGTTTTGCATTACGCGTTTAGGTTTGACTGTAATGATGAATGATCCTCAAAAGCAGTGGCTCTCTAAGTGGCTCTCCTAGCAGAGCACAAGCTCATAGCGCGGCACCGAGGTATAAAAGGTATAGTCCACGATTTTTTTTGTTGTCATAGCAGGCTGTTAGTCGACAGAAATCAACAGTGGAACAGCCAATAGGCCGGCTGCCGCTGCCTATTGTCCCCCCCCCCCGTCTAGACAAGCACCTCCTTATCAGCTCTTTGGAACGCTAATCAGCCGGGCCTCTCCTCTCCTCTCCGTCCAGTCCACAGGCAGAGCGGGGGGCACCGGTCCTCCCTCCCTGGGCTGCTGCATGGAGGACTGAGAGGAGAGGCCTGGTGCCTTTTGTCAATCCAATCCACTTCGTTTATGAAGCATCATTTTACAACTCAAGAGTTTACAAAGTGCTGTACAGAAGAATAAAACTAAATGCACTGTAGCTAAACACAGAGAAGAGCAGCAAAGACGCAAAATACAAAACGGATACAAAACATGGACCATAGAAACTCAAACGGGGTTAAAAGCCAAGGTGTATAGAGGTGGGTCTTCAGGTGGGATTTAAAGGTCTCAATGGAGGGGGCCAGTTTGACATGGGGGGGGGGGGCGCATTCCATAATGTGGGGGGCTGGGGCTATGATGGAATTTAAGCGAGTCTTCTTTTTGTCAACCTCCAGCCATGCAGGGCTGCCACTCTGCACTGTGGTGACTGGTGAGAGAGACCACGCAGAAGAGAGCTCCCCGCAGCCGGCCACTGGCCTTCTGCAGATCCATATTGCTAGTGTTTTTATCAGCAGCATATCCTATCCTAGCATAGCCTATGACTATAGCCTATAGTGTCTGGTGGACATAAACTCCTGGATGTCTCAAAACTTTCTTCAATTAAACTCAGATAAAACCAGAAATAATCATCTTCGGTCCTCCAGAATCCACCCAAATTCTGAAAGACAATCTTGCCAACCTCTCCATAAATGTTAAATCCACTGCAAAGAACCTATAGGTGTTCTAATAATGCACTGGTTCCCAACCTTTTCATACTGAAGTACCACCTCAGAAACTATTTGGCTCTGCAAGTACCACCATAATGACTGATGTTAAAATACAGGAGCTTATATACCTGCCCTTTTTGTTCCATTCCTAAGCATTCCCATAATGCTGCTGCTCTGACGAAACAAAACTCTGTCTAATCACTAATCAGCACAACTGATGCTATTTCTAATGTGATTAATCCGTTTTCAACTCTTCTATTAATGGCTAGGTGTGCCGTCATGCTCATTTCAGCACGGCTGGAGAAAATATTTCAACCAATTGCTTGGTCAGAAGAACTATACATATAGTAATAAATAAATATGTCATTCCACTTTTGTCTTTTTTCTCCATTTTTGGGGCGACTTTGCACCAGAGGGGGGCTCAAGTATCACTAGTGGTACAAGTACCAGTGGGGTATGGAACCTCTGTTCTAATGGACTCATCAGACCTTCATTTTAATCCACAACTGTTACAAAACCATATGTCTAGGGGTAAAGGTAATGTAATATATGAGAGAAAACGGAAACCAAGGCCTTAATACAAGGATTTATTCAATAGTATAATGAATAAATTATAAGAATCAACAATAGTTTACAAAATAAATGGCTCTTTAACTCGCATGAACATAATAAACGGAATCCAAAAACAAAACTAAAGTTATTCCTTTCCGAAGGGAATAACTTGTCTAACAAAAGTTCAGCTTCACAAAATAAAGGAACAAAACAGTTGGCGACATGTAGGAGTAGTACGACGGATGGGGGAAAGACCTTGGAAGTGTTTCCCCAGCGCTGGGCTGGGCATGAATGGGCTATGTAGTGAGAGAGCCGCGGCCGCTAGCTCGCTCACGTGACCGTCAGCCAATCAGGGAGGTTGATCAGACCTCCATGGTCATGGCCAACAGGGTTACCCCAGCCACACAGCTGATGACAATCAGTCTGTCTGAAAACCCATTAGTATCCTCTGCATGGGAGGAGAGTTAGTCTAATACAGGTTCATAACAACTGCTGCACAGATATAGATATATATATATATATTAGAAGACATCTAGGCCTAAGATAATCCACATACATATATATATACTATAACAATATACCACCATATAAATATATATATACTATTAGCAATAAACATATATATATTTATAATCCAAAATAACACTCATAAATCATAACACTCATAATTAATCATAACCACACACGACCATAGTCGTGACACCCCCCTTCCCGAAAAGAAGTTATATCCCCAAATAACTTCTTCTCAAAGAAGAGAGCACCTTAAACCCGGGAAAGGGCATCCGCAAGGACATTGTCCGTCCCCTTCTTGTGGCGAATTTCCACTTCAAAGTCCTGTAGCATCAAGGACCATCTCATCAGTCTTTGATTTGAATTTTGCATCTGCCTTAGGAACACAAGGGGATTATGGTCAGTATAGACAACAATAGGCAACGGGCTTGAGCCAACATATACCTCGAAAAATTGTAATGCAAGTAACAGGGCGAGAGCTTCCTTCTCAACGGTACTATAGTTACCCTGCGCTGAATTAAATTTCTTTGAATAGTAACAGATGGGATGATCGATATCCTGAAGATCCTCCTGGAGCAGGACAGCACCGGCGCCACAGGCGCTGGCATCCACCTCCAGCTTGAACGGTTTGGTGAAGTCGGGCGCAGCCAGGACTGGAGTGCTGCAGAGGAGAGCCTTGCAGGATTCGAACGCTAACTGACAGGCAGGCGACCAGATAAATACTCTTTTGACGCTAGTCAGCGTAGTCAGCGGCGCAGTGACGGCAGCAAAATTTTTGCAAAACCCCCGGTAGTAACCTGCCATGCCCAAAAACCGGCGGAGCTCACGCCTAGTCCTCGGCACAGGATATTCTAGAATAGCCTGGATTTTTGCATTAATAGCACGTACCTGGCCCTGACCAACCTGCTTCCCAAGATACGTTACGGTCGCACAACCAAATTCACATTTTGACAAATTTAATGTCAGGTTAGCCTCTCCTAACCGCTGAAAAATCTGTCTCAAAGTGTGTATATGCTCAAGCCAAGTATCATTATATGCCACAACATCGTCCAAATAAGTCTCTGTATTGTCCACGCCTCTTAGTACATTATTCATTAATCTTTGAAATGTCGCTGGTGCATTTCTTAAGCCAAATGGCATCACTGTATATTGGTATAAACCGTCTGGTGTCACGAATGCACTGATCTCTGATGCACGGGGTGTCAAAGCCACTTGCCAATAACCCTTTAGCAAATCCAATTTAGTTACAAATTTAGCAGACCCCACCCGATCCACGCAATCCAACATCCTCGGGAGCGGATAACTGTCAGCCTGCGTTATATTGTTAACCTTACGAAAATCTGTACAAAACCGCTGGCTCCCGTCAGCCTTAGGCACCAGCAAGCAGGGGCTAGACCACGCACTGCTGCTATGAACAGCCAGCCCGTTCTCTAACAAGTAGTCAACCTCTTTTCGTAGTAAAGCACGCTTGGTTGGATTAACCCGATAGGCATGTTGCTTAATAGGAGGGCAATCCTTCTGTACAATTACGTCATGAGAAAGGGCTGATGTGCATGATGGGTTATCTGAAAACAGATTCACATTATTTTCCATCAAATCAATAATGTCTGCTTGCGCCTGGGGACCCAAATGTTTTAAATACCCCGGTAAATCATTCAATATTTCAGAGTTCTGTAGACGTGACCCAGACGAACCTTTTACACGCAGCCCATCACTCTCAGGGGAATAAAGTGACGGCGCTGCTGCAGAAAGTGAGGCGACAACTGCGGGAATAACAGGAGTATCTGACTCGGTGCGAGCCAGATACGGCTTGAGCATATTCACATGACAAACCCTTGTCTTTTTGCGACGATCGGGCGTCAAAATCACATAATCCGTTTCACTTATTTTTTTGTCAATCACATAAGGACCACTGAATTTGGCCTGGAAGGCTGAGCTTTGCAGTGGGAGCAGCACCAACACCCTCTGACCCACAGCAAACACTCTATGCACAGCCTTCCTGTCAAACCATGCCTTCATTTTACCTTGAGCTTTACTCAGAAAGCTGCTAGCCATCTGTCTGGCCTTGTGCAATCGCTCGCGAAACCCCGCAACAAAATCCAATACATTAGTCACCGGCGAGTTTGCGTTGGCTAATAAGCCCTCTCGAAACACACGCAACGGCCCGCGCACCGTATGGCCAAACACCAGCTCCGCTGGGCTAAACCCCAGCGACTCCTGTACGCTCTCTCTTACTGCCAGCATAAGATAAGGCAAGCCCTCGTCCCAGGCTTTACCAGTTTCGTGACAGTATTTCTTCATCATCGCTTTCAACGTCTGGTGAAACCGCTCAAGCGCGCCCTGGGACTCAGGATGATAAGCGCTAGAGTGTCTGTGTTCTATGCCAAGGGTGGAAGCAACTTGAGCAAATAATTTTGACATGAAATTTGAGCCCTGGTCACTTTGAAGATACCGGCAAAAACCAAAAGTAGAGAAAAAGCTAGAAAGCGCTTTAATAACTGGTCTCACTTTTAGTGTGCGTAATGGGAACGCTTCTGGGTAGCGCGTTGCACTACACATTACAGTAAGAAGGTATTTGTGACCAGATTTTGTGGTCGGTAATGGACCGACACAGTCAATCATGATGTGCTCAAATGGTTCACCCACAGCAGGGATCGGTTTCAACGGCGCGGGCGGAATAGTCTGGTTTGGCTTCCCCGTCATCTGACACACATGACAAGTGCGGCAGAAGTCAGTAACAGACGCATTCAAACCCGGCCAGAAAAAATAGCGTAGGATGCGGTCATAAGTTTTACGAATGCCCAGGTGGCCAGAAATGTTGTCGTGAGCCAGACTGAGAATCTGGGAACGGAAACCCTGAGGTACCACAACCTGACGCACCACATTCCATTTCAAGTCACCGATAGCCGCTGGAAACCATTTACGCACAAGGAGGCCATCCTCTACACTATATGCACTCGGCCCAGCAGCCTCACCCACTTTGGTAACTGCCTCCCAGCACACAGAGAGAGAGCGATCGTGCTTCTGCGCATGCGCAAATGTTTCCCTATCGATATCAAACCCAAAATCACTTTTAGTAGCCAGCAAGCTTTTCCTAGCCCGCTTACGCGGTGTCTGTGGGGCATCACCCACTGGTCGCTCGGCACACAAGAAAGTGTCACACAACGTAGCCTCGTCATCAAACTTTTTCAATTGTGCGCGAGTCACAGCACAACCCGGAAACACAGTGGGTGGGGCTCCCAGCGCAGGCATAGCTACGTTAGCCACAGGCTTTTCAACCACTTCTAGCGACGCAAACACTTTGTCCCCAGCTATGTCGTTGCCAAGAATCATCCCCACACCTTCAATGGGTAAACTTTCACGTAGCCCGATCTGCACAAGACCAGAAACAAGTGGAGAGCGTAGGTGGATCATATGCAATGGAGCGCGAGAGGATATCATTTCCACGCCCAAAACCAATGCATCGGAACCACAAAAGGTATTCTCCGCAAATGGCAGTACACTCTGTAAAATAAGGGACTGTGAGGCGCCTGTATCACGCAAAATGGTGATAGGAACGCGCTCATTTTCCTTATCAGACAGCGAGACTGAGCCATGCAAAATAAAGGGATCAAAACACTCCTCTACCTCCGCCCGGACAGCCATAGCTGTCTCGGAAGCAGACCGAGGAATAGTATGCACAAACCCCACACCCTTTGGTTTTTTTGAATACACATTTCCATTTCCATTCTCTTTCTGCTGCTTATGTTGTACTTTAGGGCAGCGAGAAACCAAATGGCCCACTTCATGACAGTAAAAACAAGCACGATTGTCAGGCGCTGCACTTGCGCCCCTCGGTGGACTTTTCGGTTGTGACAATTTGTGCTGTTTTTTCTGCATGTTGAACAGACCCTCCCCGCTACGCACCGGAGAAACACCCGAACGGTGCGTCAGATCATATTCATCGGCCCTCACAGAGGCTTTAGCAATTGAGTTAATCTTTTGTTCCTCAAGATAGACAACAATACGATCTGGGATACATGATTTGAAATCTTCCATCACTATCAGCTCAGTAAGCTGCTCAAAAGTGTGTACGTTGCTCGCGTTGCACCATTTCCTAAACAATGTGGCTTTTTCACGGCCAAATTCCACAAACGTTTGAGTAGAGGATTTTTGAGCGGCCCTATATTTTTGCCTATAGTGTTCAGGCACCATTTCGAAACCGCTAAGGATAGCCGCCTTTACGACATCATAACATAGGCTCTCATCCACCGTGAGTGCGCTACAGATATCCTGTGCTCTACCTGTCAACTTACATTGGAGTAGCAAACTCCAGAATTCCCTGGGCCACTTAACAGCACCAGCAATTCGTTCAAAAGCACAAAAGTAGTTATCCAACTCACCCTCCTTGAACGCAGGTACCAATGCGATTTGTTTGCTTATGTCGAACGCTGCCACTCCTCTGGAACCTGGGGGTGACCCGTGTCGCTGCTGGGAGGCGGGCGCCCCTGCGGACGCCTCGTCGGGGTAGGTCTGGCCTCGCAGGCGTGCCATGTCGAGCTCATGTCTCTGATGCTGTAGTTTGCACTCCTCGCTCTTCAGCGTTGTTAGTGCTATTTCCAGCTCAAGCTCCCGGAGGCGCAGAACCCCCCCTATGTCCTGAGGACTCCCCCCAGTGCCCCGTGGGTAATCATGTGGGGCCTGAGCAGACGGGTCCCCCGCGGGATCCTCGCCCTGCTCTAACACACCCGTAGTGTCAGACTGATTGGCCCCACTAGAACTCGGTTCTGCGACAATGAGTGATACGTCTCCCCCCTCACTCTCATCTGACAGCATCGTAATGACTCCCTGTGAAAACAACTGCCGTGAGACAGCTGCGAGAATCGCCTCTTTCTTTTTGGTACCGTGCGGTAAAGGAACGTTAAATTGTTTGGCAATACTGTACAATTCCCAATATGAGCACTGTTGTAGCTCCTCAAGCGACAGGACATCCGTACTAGCACCCTGGTCATCAGAGGCCATACCAAATACAGGCCATATACAAAATCCGCTACTCAAACTGGTACGAGCAACATACTCACCATTAATACTCCCCAATCCGTCTACCACCAAAAGCAATACTAGCAAAACAAAAAACATAACCAACTGAACAACTGAATCCTTAATTTGTTTTTTGAAACGGACGGGCTCCCAAATATGTTACAAAACCATATGTCTAGGGGTAAAGGTAATGTAATATATGAGAGAAAACGGAAACCAAGGCCTTAATACAAGGATTTATTCAATAGTATAATGAATAAATTATAAGAATCAACAATAGTTTACAAAATAAATGGCTCTTTAACTCGCATGAACATAATAAACGGAATCCAAAAACAAAACTAAAGTTATTCCTTTCCGAAGGGAATAACTTGTCTAACAAAAGTTCAGCTTCACAAAATAAAGGAACAAAACAGTTGGCGACATGTAGGAGTAGTACGACGGATGGGGGAAAGACCTTGGAA
Organism: Protomyctophum bolini; assembly: GCF_963924005.1. Taxonomy (NCBI): domain Eukaryota; kingdom Metazoa; phylum Chordata; class Actinopteri; order Myctophiformes; family Myctophidae; genus Protomyctophum; species Protomyctophum bolini. Next base: position 20,548,435 of record NC_137876.1, read on the forward strand.
GTGTTTCCCCAGCGCTGGGCTGGGCATGAATGGGCTATGTAGTGAGAGAGCCGCGGCCGCTAGCTCGCTCACGTGACCGTCAGCCAATCAGGGAGGTTGATCAGACCTCCATGGTCATGGCCAACAGGGTTACCCCAGCCACACAGCTGATGACAATCAGTCTGTCTGAAAACCCATTAGTATCCTCTGCATGGGAGGAGAGTTAGTCTAATACAGGTTCATAACAACTGCTGCACAGATATAGATATATATATATATATTAGAAGACATCTAGGCCTAAGATAATCCACATACATATATATATACTATAACAATATACCACCATATAAATATATATATACTATTAGCAATAAACATATATATATTTATAATCCAAAATAACACTCATAAATCATAACACTCATAATTAATCATAACCACACACGACCATAGTCGTGACAACAACTTAAAAAAGTGGTTCAAGTGGTTCAAACCTGTTTTGTTTTCTTCAACTTAGATACATCTACAAAATCAAGTTAGAAAAGGTCATTCACGCATTTATCGCGTCCCGTCTTGATTACTGTATAACGCTCTCTATTCAGGCGTGACCCAGAAATCCCTCTCCCGCTTGCAATTAGTGCAAAAACGCAGCCGCTATAGGCTTTTAACCAACACCAGTACGTTGACAATGTATGAACACAAATTAATGAATGAATGAATGCCATCCATTCATTCATGAAATAAATGCACGTGGGAGTGTATGATTGTGTGGTCAGCCATATCAAACCAGATAATGTGCTTAATGCGATGGGCTCGTGGCGTATCGTGTATAGAACAAGATAAGAGGTGAGATTAACAGCGGAAGGCAACGGTCTGCCTCTGGCCAAAAGCAACATCGTTAAGACTGCCACCACCATTGTTGTCACATGTTGACCCGTGTCAACACTGGTGCAAAGTATATAGCATTACATTTACTCAACAACTGTATACTTAACCCATTCTGGGCGGGAACGCCTGTTATACTTTAGCTATATTAAAAAATAGCAGATCTACAAGCTTGTATAGGTCTGCTATTTTTGAAAAATCGTGAAAATGTGGCACATATCTTATTTATTCTTTCAGAGCGAACGTTTTTAACTCAAATCTTTGCTTCTAAGGGGTTCCTGGAACAACATATTTTCAGATGGGGGTCGGTGGCCAAGTACATACATGTTTGGGGGTCCTTGACATGGAAATGTATGAGAAAAACATGGATTTTTCAAGAAAGTTGACAGGATTTAGAACACATTAATCGTAGTAGAATCGGCATCAGGTCTAAATTGGTTAAAGCACAATTTTGAGTTACATTTACTTTTACTCGAGTGTGTGTATTCCATTATTCCACTTCGGAGGTAAATATTGCACTACTACAATCATTTGAAACTTACATTTACATGAGTTACATGTTACTTTATAGATTTATATTGGTATTTATACAAAACTTTTTTTTTTTTAAATACTTTGGCTATTTGAAAAACAGCTAATCTACAGGCTGAAAATGTGTCGCATGACATTATGCATTGTGAGCTTGTAGACATTTTCACATTTTCTGCATTTTTGCATAATGGAAAATACAGTTTTGGTCAATTACGTATTAGACCTGAGGACGATTCTACTAAATGTCTTCTAAATCATGACAGTTTTCTTGAAAAATCCATGTTTCTATGTCAGTCGTTCTCAAACATTTTCATGTCAAGGGCCTCTAAAAAATATATGTATTTGGCCGCCGACCCCCATCTGAAAATGTGCACCATTAGTTAAAAACACATGGCAAAGGAAGAGAAAAATAAAACAGCTTGTTAAAATGTCAGGATAAAAAAAAAGAGACAACAAGATGACATGCCAGAGAGGCCAAAAAACCCACTTAGGAGCTTGGCTTCTAAATGGTGTATAGGACCTTTAACCAAGGCACTTTACACAGACTGTGCAACACACACACACACACAAACGAAACCTAAACTCCTTATATGGTCAGCACACTCTATAGTAGTAGATAGGATTATCACAACAAAACAAAAAAATAAGTGATATTTGAATTAAGTGAAATCACTGAATATACCTTTAAATGACGCCTGATTGTGCATTACATTCTCACACCGATGGCAGAGGAGACCATGCAAGGCACCAACCTGCACATCGGGAGCAATTTGGGGGTTCAGAGTCTTGCTCTGAACTCCCACTTCAACACTAACTCTGGGGGAGCCCGGGTTCGAACCGGCAACCTTGCGGTTCCAATCCGGCCACTCCTAATGAGTCCTAAAAAAAAGAAACCCCATCAACAACAAGTTAAAGTACTAAAGTAGATGTTCACAAGTGTGGTGTTGCTATACTTTATTTTTTATTTTTACTTAGGTAAAGAAAAAAAGTAACAATCAGAGTATTTCTTGCACACCGGCGCATGTCAAACCTTTTGCTATTGACCGACTGAGCATCAAAAGCAATCACCCGTGGCTGAGTATGCGGTGAATGCTGCAGGGGCTGAGTAAACTCTACATCCCAGCGTATTGACTCAGTGTTGACTCAGTGCCACTGAAAGTCAAACAACATCAGTAGGATATGAAGTGTTGAATGCCGCTTCGTCTGTGCCCGCGCCCCGATGACGCCCTAATGACGCCTGGCCACAAAGCCCAGGCTGCCATGACTCAAAGCCTACGCAGTGAAAAGGACACGCCGCTCTTGAAGAGCATACCGCCGTTAGCCAGTCAGAGGAACACATCAAGGGCCGCTGCGCTGCCTGGGGCGTTGGCAGCTAGCGCCGCACAATTCATCGAGAAAAATACCGTGATCGAGATTCAGACACCTATATATGCGATCTAATTTCTGAATTTGAGCAAGTGACTCTTGTGTTTTTTCCTACAACAGAGAGACTTTGAGAGAGGTTTAAGTCAAGCACATTGATGTCGTCTGTTTAAAGCCACAGTAGTTATGTCTCCAGGTGCCACATTTTGAATCAGAATGTAGTAATGTTCAGCAAATACAGACTGAAGACAATACATATTTTCATGGCAGGGGCGGTATTGCAGTCGCTGTACCACACAACGAAAAGAGAGTTCTCTGTCTACCGAGAAATCTTCGTTCCTAGTCTCACCTATTGTCATGAAGTGTGGGTCATGACCGAAAGAACAAGGTCGCGAATACAAGCGGCCAAAATGAGTTTTCTCCGACGGGTGGCTGGCATCTCCCTTAGAGCCGAATGCGAACAGAAATAAAAGCCTGGGGTTTCCGAGGCTATACCCGCACACAACCAAACGTTACATTTTGGTTAAAGATAAAGAAAAAAACGTTAAAGATAAAGTTCTACGGTATCTCTCTAAGAGTCACAGACCTGTAAGGTTCCATGTGGACTCTCAGGTTGGACCTCATGTTGAGACCACTGCCCTACGGTGCCGGGCAGAGGGAGGAAATCCAATCCTCGCTTTATTAGTGACCCTAAGTGGGCAAAATATAAAAGGAACATTTGCATGCTATGCATCCAAAAACGGCACAAATTGCTCTCTCGTTGGAATGGCGTTGCGGGCCGTGGCTTTAATGCCACCGTGACTTTCTATACTGGACATCAGGAGATTCCATCATTATGGGTTTCAGTGTCTCAATGACACTGTATTATTATTATTATTATATTACTACTGTTACTGTATTCTCTTCTGTTTATTATAGTGGTGACATGACATCACTGGATCGCTTCCTGGGGTTTTCCCGTCGCGGCACAGGCAGACTGGGGGCGGAGTCACCACTGACCCCGTTCGTAACCACAGAGAGAGAGAGAGTGTGTGCGTGTGTGTGTCAGTGTGTGCATGGTAAATGGTGCATTTATATAGCGCCTTTATCCAGACCTGCTCTACCTCTTGAGCCACAGTCGCACAGTCAGTGTGTGTGTGTGTGTGTGTGTGTGTGTGTGTGTGTGTCAGTGTGTTTATGTGTGTGTGTGTGTGTGTGTGTGTGTGTGTGTGTGTGTGTGTGTGTGTGTGTGTGTGTGTGTGTGTGTGTGTGTGTGTGTGTGTGTGTGTGTCTGTCTGTCTGTCTGTGTGCGTGCGTGTGTGGTGTGTGTGTGTGTGTGTGTGTGTGTGTGTCGGAAAGCACAGCTAATAAAATGATTACAAGAACCACCTCCTGCTTCTGCACAGAATAGTCAGTAAAGTAACTAATTACATTTATACCTAAGTAGTACCAATTGCTGAAACGCAATTGGTTTTGACAGCTCATCACAGTATTCTGGATGCAATCCTATACCTGGTGGAGGTGAACAGAACACTGTCCCGTCCTCCCCTTCCAGTGAGCTGTGGCGTTCCACAAGGAAACATATACTAGGGCCTTTATTGTTCCTAAGATATGTAAACGACATGACTCATCAGCTTGTTGTGACTGCAACTTGTTCCTGTTCGCAGATGACTCGGCACTGCTGGTCTCAGACCAGTGTTGATTTCGTGGACTAAAACTAAGACGAAGAAATGTTCGTCGACTACCTTTTTTCACTGACGAAAACTACAAACTAAATATGACTAAATATGTTGACAATTTCGTCGACAAATAAAAACTAGACTAAAATGTCTGGAAGGCACTAGTGGACAAGAGACCCAGTATAAGTCATTTTACACTTGGTTGCACGCTGGAAAATGTAAAAATCAGTCATTAGGACGGCATCAAGGCCCACCAAAATACATCTTAGTCGACTAAATCAACTGTAGATTTAGTCGACTAAAATCATATAATATTTAGTCGACTAAAACTAGACTAACACTAAAACATTCCAGGTGACTAAAATGTGACTAAAACTAAATGGAAGCTATTAAAGAGACTATGAAAATGTGCTGCCAAAAACAACGCTGTCTCAGACAGGAACAAACTGCAGGTTGAAAAGGCCCTCGATCAGCGTTTAATACATCTTCAATCAATCAATAAAAGCCTATACTGCAATTTTGAATACTTTTACTTCTACTACACTATATACGTTCCAAAGGCAAATATTGTACTTTTACTCCACAAGATTTATTTGAAAACTTTAGTTACTACTACTTACTTTTCTGCCCTGAATCGCCAGCCACGCCCATTAAAAAGATATATGTTCAGCACATTCTGCATGGGCGGGAACCCCTTGTGGTGTTTTAAGCAGTATGTTAAATACTTTAGCTATTGAAAAATAGCAGATCTACATGAATGCATGCAGGTCTGCTATTTTTGAAGAATCGTGAAAATGTGGCGCAAATCTTTGATTGTATATTATTTCACAGCGAACGTTTTAAACTCAAATCTTTGCTTCTGGGGGGTTCCCTGGAACGGCGGCCAATCACATATAATTCTGGGGGTCCTTGACACGAAATTAGGGATGCACCGAAAATTCGGCAACCGAAAATATTCGGCCGAAAATGGCTAAAAATGTATTTTCGGCCTATTCGGTTTCGGCTCAAATAAGCCGAAAAATATCACCGAATAGTAGTAGTGGTCCTAAAGTTGTGAATCGAACTAAACTGCGAGGAAAACACAGATGTACAAGCCCAACGCGCTATGCATTGCGACGGGTAGATGGAATGTAGATCTGCTACTTTCAGCGCAGGAAGGGCGCATGCTTATGACGCTCTTTAACTATGCATCATTCAGCCGTCAGCGACAGTCGCAACACAACACACGAGCAGCAGTCACGGGCAGTAGCAGATCAGCAGATCCGACACAACTGTATTGCACATATCTGTGCTTTCATCCACGATTCCATAGCCTTCTAAATCTTATTTCCCATCCACGGGCACAAGCAACGTGATATTAGCAGCTTCCACCCGATCTGTGGTGGTGTTCTGTTGACAAGGGAAGCTAGTAGCTAGCATGGGAGCTAACGTTAGTTTTAACACTATGTACTTTGCATCCGTTCCCCAACCCCTCACACTCGCTGCTGCGTTTACACGGGCAGACACAAAGACGAATGGGAATATCATTTGGAGCTTTAACAATGAAAAAGACATGCCACCACCTATAAATTCAAACCCACCTCTGGAATATTGCTATCTCATTCCACTTTAATTAATTTTATTCCATAGTCTTAGTTTTTCTCTAATAAAGTTGTTTTTATTTGTTTTCTCATGTTCTCCTTGAAAAGTGTCTTTAGGTACTCAACTTTATATAAATAATATTATCACTATTATTATTACTACTTGTTTTTATTGCCTATGCTTATGTTGAAAAAAAAGCTCACGGCTCAGGTCAAATAGGCCTATTGATATGCGATTCAAATGTGACTAATTGAGATTAATTAATCACAAAGCCTCCAATTATTTAGATGTTTTTCAATGGACCCATAAGTGTTTATTATTTAAGTTAGGTTTTGCCATAATCATGTCTTTTGCCATAATCAGGTAGCTTTACAACAAAGATGTATTCGGCTATTCGGTATTCGGTTTTCGGCCAACTGTTTCCCATATTCGGTATTCGGTTTCGGCCAAGAATTTCCCTTTCGGTACATCCCTACACGAAATAGTTTGAGAACCACTGACATAGAAACAAGGTTTTTCAGAAAACTGTCAGGATTTAGAAGACATTTTATAAATGTCCACGTCAGGCCTAAATGGGTTAAAACAAAATGAAAATTCAGACTATAGTGTCAGGCTACTTACTTGTATTATTATTACAAAACATACATTCACCACTTCATATAGCCTATATTTATTTTGGCTATTTGAAAAAAAAAGCAGATCTATGGCACAAGCTCACAATGTGTGATTGTGGACTGCATGGTGCAACACATTTGTGCCGCGTTCTGACGTGTTGTTTGTGAGCTTGTAGATCGGTAATTTTTTTGGCAAAGGAGGTTTTGTTCGGTGGTCCGTCAAATTTTACAGATCACTTGATTGGAGTGTAATATTTGACCCCATGGCAGTATCTGTACTCTATGCTCGAATAGTACCGACTACTTTGTTTGTCTTTGACCAACTTTGGCACATGAGGGGTCTGATTTGGATCCACGCCAGGCTCCCGTCAGGAAAAGGTGTAAATGTGGAAGTGGTCCCCGTCTCTACTCGTGAGGGGGGGGGCGAGGGGTGAGGTGAGGGGCGAGGGGGGGCATATTACAATTGCAAAGCCATTTTTTAACGTGCTCTGATTCGCATAAAAGGGAAACGGTTCTGACAGGCGCGCTGCGGGACATTAGAAAACACAGTTACACTCTCCAAAATACACCTCCCCAAAGTCCACCAACATAGGCTTTTTTTACCCCCCTTCTTTTAACTCCATTACAAGTACTTATGGTTACAAGTTACTTTGTAGATTTTAGATTATTAATACGAAAACGCGCGTTAAACTGACGAAACGTCATTTTGTTCTTTGCATGTGTTGAAAGTTAGCCAGTCTGCTAGGCCTATATACAGCTTGGAAATGGCCCACTTATATTTATCTTTTTGTTGACATTTATACGCAAGTTGACATTTATACTTTTACTCAACTTTGAACACAGAGGCTTTTCTTTTTGTTATAAAAGTACCTCTGCCTCAAATAATGGATTTCTGGATCAAATTACAGTTTAATATTTTTATTGTAAAGGGCCGTTGCGTTGGCGAAGCGGGGAGCGGACCCTCGGTTGAACCAGTGGAGAGAACCACAAATCACTGTCGTAATGTGATGTTAACGCGTTCCGGACGGGAAACACTTTTCGGTGTTTTATTGAGCATTATGTTATACTTTAGCTATTGAAAAATAGCAGATCTACTTGTAGAGCTTGTAGATCTGCTATTTTTCAATAGCTAAAGTATAACAGAGCTTTGTAGATCTGTTATTTTTTGAAAATGTGGCGCAAATCTTTGAATATATATTCTTTCACAAATTCACAGCGAACATTTTTTAACTCAAATCATTGATTCTGTGGTGTCCCTGGAACAACATATTTTCAGATGGGGGTCCTTGGCCAAATAGAGATAATTCCTTGACATGAAATATTTTGAGAACCACTGATACAGAAACATAGGGTTTTTCAGAAACCTGTTTAGAAGATATTTGTAAAACCGAAATTGAATCAGGTCTAAATGGGTTAACCCATTCTGACCGGGCACCCATTTTGGTGTTAGCATCATGTTATGCTTTAACTATTGAAAAATACGAGCTTGTAGGTCTGCTATTTTTGAAAAATCGAAGAACGACTGGCATTTTTAGAATCTGATCTCAGGTCAGAATGGGTTAATCAGACCAGTGTGTGTCCAGTGAAAACCTCGTATGAATCTGATCTCAGGTCAGAATGGGTTAATACACATAAAAACAACCTCGCTATGACTCTTAAACTAACATCTGACCATAGAGTGCCAGACGCACACAGCATGCCAGTTCCCACACTGGTCAAAACCATTTGTCCCACATTTCTCTTATTTTATTTTATTTTATTCCCCCTCCACCACGATTTACGTTTTCACCACTGAAAACTAAAAGGAAGCCATATAAAGTTTTATTTCATTTTATACCGAATTATTGTGACGTCGACGTCATAACTCACAATTTCACAAATGTGAGATATGCAACAGTGAGAGGAAATAATGTATAATTCATATAATTGGTCCTCACTAAAGCTCATTATAAGATCACTATTTACCTGTCTGCACACATGCTGTATAGGGCTCTATTTAGGTCCATGCTAAATTATCCCTCAACGTATTTGCCTTTTTCTGCCAGGTGAAACTTATATGATCGCTTACGGTGACTTTTGCAGGACCTATACTGTAGTCATGATTGGCTGATTTGGAGATACTTTGAAACGCTGCCTAAGCCAATGGGAGTCTGACCCCATACTCTGAAACTCTGCGCGAAAGTCAACCAAGCCCTGCGACTTCCATTGAAGCGAATAGCAGCCGCTCAAGTGGCCGGCTATAGTTAATAGCTCAAATCGGCTATTTGAACTATTAAAAAAATGTTTTAAGGCAAAGAAGTTTGGAGCCCTATGTGTCTCATTGGTGAGCTCCGGACAGCTCAGACACCTGCCTATAGTGCCTATAGTGACATCATCGATATGGACATTACAAGCCAATAGAAACTACAGCCTGCATTGTGAGCATGTATAGAACGGACATTTTCTAAATGGTTTGTATACATTTTGAAAACTTCAGAGTAAAATCTACCTCATCTGCTGGGCCCTCTAGCGCCTTATCCTATGCGTCTCTGTGTGTGTGTGTGTGTGTGTGTGTCTGCGTGCATGTGTTTGTGTTTGGTTGTAATGCACGTAACTCGAGAACTGTTCGCCCCGTCGACTTCACATTCGACACACGCGTTCCACACCCCCACAGGGAGGGCAGTGCCCGGTATCGAGTCGGTCGGACCCACGGTTCTCCAGAACCACCACAAAAGGCTCTGGTCAGGCTCTGCCAGTGGGCCTAATGAGGCCAACTCCTTTCACCTGGGCCAGGCTCTGCCAGTGGGCCTAGAAGTAATGAGGCCAACGCCTTTCACCTGTGCAATTTCCAGCCTCTGCCTCAGCCAATTGAGGCTCAACCAATCAGGCTCTGCCACTGGGCCGAATTGATTGCCAAATACACTTTTCAGTGTGCAGTCTTCACACACAGGCACATACACACGGATCTCCATGTGGGACACCGGCTGACAGTTAAAACGGGTGCTATGACAACGTATATCATTAGGTTCCCAAGTTGCATCGTTCCCAAGTAGGCCGGTGGCCGACTGCGACGGGCACGTACAGGTCTAGTTATGAAAAATAGTAAAGAATGTGAGTATACTTCTTCCATCCACTGGCCCAGAGTAGGTACTTCCCAGTTCCCACCAGGGCTGATCAGATGCCACATTGACACGCGCACACAAACACACACACAGGCACACACACGCACGCACACACACACACGCACACACACATGGCTCTCTGGGTATACAGCTGTCTTACACAAGCCTGGTGGATATATATACGAGGTGTTGTGTAATAATAATAATAATGTATTCCTCCACCTCATCCAAATAAAATGTAGAGGGTTACAAATCCGTCCCGGACCACACAGACCATCCAGTATGCCACGCCTGGTTCCAATTAACACATGTAGGACCCGCAGAGGCAGAGTCCAAAAAAATAATACAAAAATTCCAAATCAGTTTTCTGGAAGTATGTGTCAGTGGTTCTAAAACCTTTTTTCACGTGGACCCCAAAGATGATATATTTTTCGGGCCACGCCGGACCGCCAATCTGGAAGTATATATAGTTCCAGCAGGGACCCACACGGAAGCAAAGACTTGAGTTAAAAAAAATCGCTTTAAAATGTAATTATTCAAATATTTAGTTCATCATTCAACATTTTGAACTAAAGTTCATGGTTCCAAAAAATTTACATTTTTTGTTATTTTAGCCTGCAGCCCAGTAGCTATAATATTGCGTTCGGGGGAGGGTTAGTGTTACTTTCTGTCATGTCAGACGGCACACCTGGACATATCAAACGACACACTAAAGTGCCGCGGCACACAGGTTGGGAATCACTGCCCCCCTGCTTTGAACGCAGGGCTTAGCATTGAAGTGGATGCGCGCGCATCTTCAAAATGGCCACGGCCACTGTCCCACTTCAATGTTGTTGTTGAGTTAGCAATATAGTAGCTAGTAACGATGCGATCGGATTAAAACTTGGATTAAAGAATACATCGCTTAAAATGAGAATTCCGGGTTTGGCGCGGCAGGGTATACTATATAACTTAACCCTATACGTTTTATATGTTCCGGACAATTTTGTCATCTTGACGTGACAAAGTTGTGAGCACACACGTGACGCACTCAGTACAGAAACTGGATTCAGAAGACCGTTTTGTGGAATCAGCCTCAGACCTTAATGGGTTAACGGGCGCTGCGTGGCCGCTTGAACTCACCTCGTCAGCGACTGAAGCACGATGTGTTCTTTTAGACACATTAATATGTACACGCACGCACACACACACACACACACACAAAACAGTACATTTCAAACAGTGGTTTCTTTCAAAGAATTCCTTGTCAAAACACAGGGGTGGAAGGCGGTGGGGGGGGGGGGGGGGGGTGTAGGGGTGGAAAAGGAATCTTTCCGGATGCTATTGCATTGAGTGTCTTCCTCTGCCAGAAGCTGTGTGTGTCGTGTGTGCGTGGTGCGTGCGTGTGTCTGTGTGCGTGTGTCTGTGTGCATGCGTCTATGTGTGCGTACGTATGTGTGCATGCGTGCGTGCGTGCGTGTGGGATTCAAAGCAGACAGGCGCTCAACACTGTGAGAGTCACACAAGCTGATTCAGTATACTCGAGTACATTCACTCTGTACTTGGAAGTACAATCCTATACCGCATCTCAGAGGCTCTCAGAGGTACATATTCGGAGTGGCAAATATTGTGTATACTTGCATGCATAAATATGCAAATGTTGGACTTTGTGTTTGCATTTCTGTCTAATGAAGTATTCAATCAATCAATCAATCAATGAAAACGCACTGTGACAATTTGACTAAATAAGCACACATGCACACACACACACACACACACACACACACACACACTCCGATACACACCTGTATGGGCACACAAACGCTGCAATGGACTGACATGAGAATAGTAACACAACAAACTACGTTGCGCACACACACTGGGCAGCCATTATCTGTTAATTGCTCCTCATCTCATTCTGCTATTACTGTACAAAAGCATTATTCAGCCTGTTCTGTTGCACTGCTCCGCATGTTTCTGCACCATAATGAATTGCATTTTTATAGCGCTTTTCCAAGTGACTCAAAGCGCTTTGCAATGGTTCATTCAATCATGCATTGGGAGGTGAAGCGGCGAACAGTCGACGCCAGCGTCCTCACTTCCCACATTCAGCTCACACCGGCCAACTCATTGGAGGCAGTGTAAGGTTCTGTTTCTTGCCCAAGGACACTTCGACATGTGGACAGGAGGAGGAGCCGGGATTCGAACCGCCGACCCATGGATCATCGGGCGACCTGCTCTACCTCCTGAACCACAGCCGCCCCAAACCATACTGCCTAAACTCGCCTCACCAGTTCTAAATGGAACTTTCTTTTCCCTCAAACCGGAAGAATAACAATAAAAGCTCCCGTAGCCTGTAGCTTTTATTAAAATCGAATTTGAGGGAAAGGGAAGTTCCGGAGGATTGATGACTACAAAACAATACTACAACATGACGTAGCGATGTCATCCTGATGACTATACAAAACAATACTATACAACATGACGTAGCGATATCATCCTGATGACTATTCAAAACAATACTACAACATGACGTAGCGATGTCATCCTGATGACTACAAAACAATACTACAACATGACATACCGATATCATCCTGATGACTATACAAAACAATACTACAACATGACGTAGCGATATCATCCTGATGACTATACAAAACAATACTACAACATGACGTACCGATATCATCCTGATGACTATACAAAACAATACTACAACATGACGTAGCGATGTCATCCTGATGACTATACAAAACAATACTACAACATGACATAGCGATATCATCCTGATGACTATACAAAACAATACTACAACATGACGTAGCGATATCATCCTGATGACTATACAAAACAATACTACAACATGACATAGCAATATCATCCTGATGACTATTCAAAACAATACTACAACATGACGTAGCGATATCATCCTGATGACTACAAAACAATACTACAACATGACGTAGCGATATCATCCTGATGACTACAAAACAATACTACAACATGACGTAGCGATATCATCCGCTCCCGACCGGTTCATAAACCCCGAAATGGAATGGTGCCCAGGCTGCATACTGTCCATGCCAAACAGAAACAAACTTCTCAGTATTACCCGCATTGCTGCCAAGATCATCGGACTTCCCACACCCACACTTTCTGAGATGAACAATAAGGCCATCACACGGCTAGCACTCTCAATATCACATGACACTGATCATCATCCCCTTTATCGCTTCTTCAACCTCATCAAGCCATCGGGACAAAGATACAGAACCTTACCATGGAAAAATGTCCGTTTCATTAGGAGTTTTGTCCCCTCAGCCATCGCGGCATTAACCCATTTATAGGCCTGACGTCGAAATTTTAAAAATGTCTTCCCAATCCTGACAGTTTTCTGAAAAAACTTAATATGTTTCTCTATCAGTGGTGCTTAATATTTCATGTCGAGGACCCCACAAATTATATGCAATATGCCTCCACCCCCCATCTGAAAATATGTTGTTCCAGGGAAGCAAAGATTTGAGTTAAAATGTTCACTCTGTAATAATATATATATTCAAAGATTTGAGGCACATTTTCACGATTTTTCTAAAATAGCAGAACTACAAGCTCATAGCGCGGGCTTGTAGTTGTAGCTTGTAGATCTGCTATTTTTCAATAGCTAAAGTATGCCCCACCGATAGGATGGTTCTGCACAGTGGGGACCTCATGTTTTTGTATTGTCTTGGTTGTGCTATACAGTATGTGCTGTTTTTGATGTGGGTGTTTGAACAGACTGGGAAGACGAATATCCTTCGAGACATTAAAGATTATTCTTATTATTACATTTATAATTTACCTCAAAAGTGACTTGTGACCATGATCAGCATGCACGGCACAGGACTAGATTTGAGACTTTATTTAGACCCCGAGAATAGCCGATCCCAAAGCTCACACGCAGCGTGTCACATAATATACAGTAGCAACGCTATAGAAGGTTTTTTCGCTCCACCAAAATGTGGAACGCCCCACCAACAGTCATTAAGACATGCGAATCCCTTGACTCATTCAAAACCGCTCTCAAAGGGCACCTACAGGGTACGGGCGGCTGCAATTCGAATCTGGCCCGCGTAAAATCTGAATGAGTTCATGTGCTCGAAATGTACTGTAATTCTGCAAACTGTTATATTATAGTAAATATTTCAATCAATCAATCAAAAAGGTCCTGGGTTTGATTCCCAGTGGGTGCTGTGCTCCTCCTCTACCTCCCCTCTTCTTCTTCCTCCTCCTCCTCTACCTCCTCCTCCTCTACCTCCCCTCATCCTCCTCCTCTACCTCCTCCTCCTCTACCTCCCCTCTTCTTCTACCTTCTCCCCTCCTCCTCCTCCTCCTCTACCTCCCCTCTTCTTCTACCTTCTCCCCTCCTCCTCCTCCTCCTCTACCTCCCCTCTTCTTCTACCTTCTCCCCTCCTCCTCCTCCTCCTCTACCTCCCCTCTTCTTCTACCTTCTCCCCTCCTCCTCCTCCTCCTCTACCTCCCCTCTTCTTCTACCTTCTCCCCTCCTCCTCCTCCTCCTCTACCTCCCCTCTTCTTCTACCTTCTCCCCTCCTCCTCCTCCTCTACCTCCCCTCTTCTTCTACCTTCTCCCCTCCTCCTCCTCCTCTACCTCCCCTCTTCTTCTACCTTCTCCCCTCCTCCTCCTCCTCTACCTCCCCTCTTCTTCTACCTTCTCCCCTCCTCCTCCTCCTCTACCTCCCCTCTTCTTCTACCTTCTCCCCTCCTCCTCCTCCTCCTCTACCTCCCCTCTTCTTCTACCTTCTCCCCTCCTCCTCCTCCTCCTCTACCTCCCCTCTTCTTCTACCTTCTCCCCTCCTCCTCCTCCTCCTCTACCTCCCCTCTTCTTCCTCCTCCTCCTCCTCCTCCTCTACCTCCCCTGTTCTTCTTCTTCCTCCTCCTCCTCCTCCTCCTCCTCCTCTACCTCCCCTCTTCCTCCTCTACCTCCCCTCCTCCTCTACCTCCCCTCCTCCTCCTCCTGCTCTACCTCCCCTGTTCTTCTTCTTCCTCCTCCTCCTCCTCCTCCTCTACCTCCCCTCTTCCTCCTCCTCCTCCTCTACCTCCCCATCTCCTCTACCTCCCCTCCTCCTCCTCCTGCTCTACCTCCCCTCTTCCTCCTCCTCCTCCTCCTCTACCTCCCCTCTTCCTCCTCCTCCTCCTCTACCTCCCCTCCTCCTCTACCTCCCCTCTTCTTCTTCTTCCTCCTCCTCCTCCTCCTCCTGCTCTACCTCCCCTCCTCCTCTACCTCCCCTCCTCCTCCTCCTGCTCTACCTCCCCTCTTCCTCCTCCTGCTCCTCCTCTACCTCCCCTCCTCCTCTACCTCCCCTCCTCCTCCTCCTCCTCTACCTCCCCTCCTTCTCTACCTCCCCTCCTCCTCCTCTACCTCCCCTCCTCCTCCTCCTCCTCTACCTCCCCTCTTCCTCCTCCTTCTCCACCTCCCCCTCCTCCTCCTCCTCCACCTCTACCTCCTCCTCCTCCTCTACCTCCTCCTCCTCTACCTCCCCTCCTCCTCCTCTACCTCCTCCTCCTCTACCTCCCCCCTCCTCCTCCTCCTCCTCTACCTCCCCTCTTCCTCCTCCTCCTTCTCCACCTCCCCTCCTCCTCCTCCCCTCCTTCTCCCCTTCCTCCTCCTCTACCTCCTCCTCCTCCTCTTCCTCTACCTCCTCCTCATCTACCTCCCCTCCCCCTGCTCCTCCTCCTCTACCTCCTCCTCATCTACCTCCCCTCCCCCTGCTCCTCCTCTACATCCTCCTCATCTACCTCCCCTCCCCCTGCTCCTCCTCCTCTACCTCCTCTACCTCACCGCTCCTCCCCCTCCTCCTCTACCTCTACCTCCCCTCTTCCTCCTCCTCCTCCTCCTCCCCCTCCTCCTCCTTCTCCTCCTTCTCCACCCCCCCTCCCCTCCTCCTCCTCCTCCTCCTCCTCTACCTCCTCCACCTCCTCATCCACCTCCCCCTCCTCCCCTCCTCCTCCTCTTCCTCCTCCTCCCCAGTGAGTGACTGCGGAGCTGTTACAAGCACGTTGGACGGCTGCCCAGCCCAGAGTTATCCTCCACTACAAAGGACTACTGATTCAAACTTTCTTTTCCTGTTTAGACAAGACGCCTGAGGTATGCAACATGGATCGGGGACAGGGGAGCGCGTCACCGCGTGAGAGAGAAGGCCCTGCCAGGGAGACCAGTAGAGACCAGGGGAGACTAGAGCACTGCAGGCCCTGCCAGGGAGACCAGGTGAGACCAGGGGAGACTAGGGGAGACTAGAGCACTGCAGGCCCTGCCAGGGAGACCAGGTGAGACCAGGGGAGACTAGGGGAGACTAGAGCACTGCAGGCCCTGCCAGGGAGACCAGGGGAGACTACTAGAGACCAGGGCAGACCAGAGACCAGGGGAGACTAGAGCACTCCCAGGTTTCAATGTGTGTCTCTATGTGCAGGGCATAATGTGCAGGGCTCAGCTACTACCCTGGGTAAATAGAGGAAAAAAGGGGAGACTGGAGACCAGGAGAGACCAGGGGAGACTAGGGAGACCAGGAGAGACCAGAGACATCAACTTTGACTATATATTTCCAGAGGGGCCACGCTGCATATTTCTGTCGTATAGCAAACAAAAATCTACAAGCTCTATACAAGACCTTGTAGATCTGTCTCTCTGCCAGAGACGGGCTCAAAATAAATGTTCTCAAGTGTTCAACCATCATCCTCATGGAGAGGATATATGGCTTGGCACGAGGCGTGTTGTATAGCTCATCATTAGGGGGATCACTTAGCACGAGGCATGCGTCACTAACCGTTAAGACGAGGAGTCAATCAGCAGCAGTCAGTGTGAAACCAAACGGGCTTCTGTTGAGCCTGTTTCAATGCTGTCGTCACATACAGTGATCTGATGAGCAGGGGAACAAAAAAAAAACACATGTAACGATATATGATCTTCATTAACTCATTCTGACCCGAGATCAGATTCATACGAGGTTTCCACTGGACTACAAACTGGTCCGATGAACCCATTCTGACCTGAGATCAGATTCTAAAAATGTCAGTCGTTCTTCGATTTTTCAAAAATAGCTACAAGCTCGTAGCGCGCCACTCGGTGGCGCGCTACGAGCTTGTAGATCTGCTATTTTTCAATAGCTAAAGCATAACATGATGCCGACACCAAAATGGGTTCCCGTTCAGAATGGGTTAAGGTATGGCTATATAGGTACGCAGATTGTCTCGTCTAAACATGAATGTGAATGTAAAGAAACGGTATAAGGGGATTATTCATTATGTGAGTTTAAAATATGTTAGAGAAAACATGACATGTATACAAAGGATATAGGCATCAATAAGCTTTGAGCTTCAGCCTCTATATGCCTTTTCCATCAACTATAAGAGAATGTGAATATTTTAGGTAATGATTGATGTTACACTGTTGAATTGAGCGAAATAATCTAAACTATAGACTAAGTAAACATACGGCACGTGTGTAAATTAAAACACCACCTGCACACTATTTCAGTGATTGCTGCTGCTGAATATAGAGGGAAATGATGGGTACAAATAAATAAAATATGTATGTATCCTATACTGTATACTGTTGTGTTATGTAAACACCAGGGCAAAGTTAATTACATGCTGTACTGTGGCATTAATGAACACCTGCAGCCACGAATAATATCAAACGGTTCATAACGTCATAAACTATAAATGTAGTGAAAGATCACGATTTCACATCAAACAATCGGGTCGATGCTTTTATTTTAAAACTATTATGTCGCGTTATCACCTCGTTATAACATTTGCGTTCTCCGTTGATGTATACTCATGACTTTTTATTTGTATATATATATATTTTTAACAAAATGGACGCACAATGTGTATATTTCCAATAAGGTTTGTTTCCAGGTGCACGCTCTCTCTCTCTCTTTAGATAAGTTATACTGTTGTTGGTTGACGGAGATTCACAGCAGCGCTCCTCGGAATTACCCTCGAGGCGTTCGTATGTTGCTTTATTTGGCACTGCGACGCGTCGTCGTGGCCTCAACGGCGGTTTAAATTAAAGCCAATTAATCGCGCTAAACAAACGCTCCCAGCCTGTAAATAACTTAATGTTTAATCTATGTGCAAAGCAGCTGTGAGCTTGAAGATCGCCAATTTATTTACAGCGCCCTGTGAAGGTCTTTCCAGGTGAATCACTGTTATCGTGGGAGGAGGTGGGCCAGGGGGAGAGAGAGAGAGAGAGAGAGATAGAGAGAGAGAGAGAGAGAGAGAGAGAGACCTTGCAAGGTCTCTCTCTCTCTCTCTCTCTCTATCTCTCCCCCTCGCCCACCTCCTCCCACGATAACACCGAAAGTATAAAAGAAAGAATTAGAAAATGTTTGTGATTCTCGGGGAGTGTTGTTTGGATAGCTTGTGTGTGTGTGTGTGTGTGTGTGGTTAGATAGATTCAATCTATCCACCACCGAATGTGCTAACCGGTCCCTGTGTGTGCAGTGTGTGTGTGCGTGCGTGCGTGCATGCGTGCGTACGTGCATGCGTGTGATACCGTATACATCATACATGTGAGCAACAAATGTCCCACAAGTATGGTTGAGAAATAGACAATCTTGAGGACAATTTTCCTGGTCCTCGCAATAAATGCTGGTTTTATGGTAAAAACAAATGTAGGCCTACAGTATAGCATTAGGCAAATATTCACATTGGGCTGTAAAGGTTAGGTTTTGGGGTCTACTTATAACCACACCGAAATTAGCTGATCTAAAAGCTCTCAATGCATCGCACCGTGACACATTATGAGCTTGTAGATTAGCAATTTTTTCGGCTTAAGGGCTTGTCCGGCATACCGGCATGTGCCGGCATACCGGCATACAAATTACACTGCAATGAAATGGTCGCCCTAAAATCCAAAAAAATGTCAATGTCCTCGCAGGTATAGTAAAACAAACCTGGTGTGCGTGGGTGCGTGTGTGCGTGTGCACGTTTCGCTGAAACCATATTTTTTTAATGACACCGGCGCTCATAAATCCCCATTTATGGCCACCCAGAGAAATTAGCCGTCAGATGACATCAGAGATGCTTATCAGAAGTCACAACAGTTGGGGCGTGTGTTTTTTTAATTGGCTTCTCTCAACAAGCAGCTCACATTCCTGCGTCGGAGAAACAGCTTAACCCATTCTGACCTGAGATCAGATTCATACGAGGTTTCCACTGGACACACACTGGTCTGATTGACCCATTCTGACCTGAGATCAGGTTTTAAAAATGTCAGTCGTTCTTCGATTTTTCCAAAAATAGCTAAATCATGACATGATGCTACACCAAAACGGGTTCCCGCACAGAATGGGTTAACCACAATACAACTTCTGTTCACCAAGGCGAACAAAAGGACGCTTGTGTCTGTCTGTCTGTCTTGTCAGGAGGAGAGAGAGAGAGAGAGAGAGAGAGAGCGAGAGAGAGAGAGCAGAGAGCCCCAGGGGTGAATACTCTGGTGCGGTCGACTGCTGCGCTGTTGGTGTTTACACAATCGTATGCAAAAATATTATCTCCGCGTACTGTAGCGCAGCACAGACAAAGGAGCTTCACACAGCTACCAAACTGTCACAGGATGGATGGAAGACACACACAGCCGTGATTCACATCACAGCGCAGAGAAAGAAAACAAACCTGACGATGAGATATATAAATATAGCGACGACTCTTTTTGATACAGAGATACAGAGTCATGGCCGGCTATAGAACTGTTCAGGAGAGGAGAAAAACACTTTTGTCTTTTGTTTTTATCAGGAGAGATAATAGCATGAGTCTTCTACATTCTCTTAGTTTGTGTATAGACTTTTTTAACTAATGCAGATAACTATAATTAATTTAACTCGTGAGAACGTGGATGAAACGGGTCCGTTCGCTTTCATTTTACACTCTCAAGCGCTAAAGATTATACAAGGTACATGCTATACTATACTTACTCAGTTTGACTGAAGTATAATTAAAGCGGGTCATATTTGCAAATAAATAATAGGCCTATATCAGTATTCTGATATCAACCTGTGGGGCCACATTAAGTGAAGGTGGGGGCTGGGGGGGTTGGGTGTGTTGCCCCATCAGGCAGAACAGGCAGTTGCCTAGGGCATCATGAGGGGAGGGGGGGGGGCATCCACCAAGCCAAAAAACAGTGCTTTTAGAACACATGGGGGACATGGTCATTTTTCAAGGGGGGGCATCACGAAAAATCCTGCCTAGGGCACCAAATTGCTCAGGGCTGGCACAGGTCCCCCCCCCCCCCCCCGTACAAGCCAGTATGGCGTGCACATGCAGACATTTAGAGGGGCAGGGGCTCAAGTGAAAAAGGGCACCTTGTGCAGTGTGTATGGGACCGGCCGGTTGCCTTAACAATGTGAGATTTATAGATCCGGGGGCCTAAATAATATCTTAGAAGCTTTTTTATCAAGAATTGATCAATGTCACCATGGTCCACATATACTGTATGTACAGTGTACACTGTACAAAAATAATCTTGTACATGCAACACGATGCAACGCGATACAATGTAACGTGATGGCGCTGTTGGATGTCGCATGGAGAAAGGTTGTCCGCACATGTACTGAATATCTGCTCCCAGGGAACTTTTATTGAAGAGTTACAACGTTTCGACCCTTGCGGGTCTTCTTCAGGTAATACCTGACGAACATTCCACACACACTGTGTGTGTGTGTGTGTGTGTGTGTGTGTGTGTGTGTGTGTGTGTGTGTGTCTGTGTGTGTGTTGTCCTCCTACTGTCTGTCACTCAGCAGAACACATCAGTCTGACACCTGAGTCACACGACTGACTGACTGACTGACTGACTGCAGCCTTGATTGACGCGTATCAGCCGCGCAGCATAGTCGATCTATACAAGCTCCGTGCGACGCTCATTCGTGCCGCGATGCGCTGTGAGCTTAATTGTAGACCGGGTGGGTGCGCGGGCAAGGAGACAGAGAGAGGGAGCAGAGGGTGATATACGAGTCAGAGCTCCAGCGAAACCAGACGACTGCTGCTCGCCTACATGTTTTTGGCAGGACATTCACACTCGCATTCACTGTGCACGTGCACGTGCATGCGCATGCGCGCACACACGCACGCACAGAGAGAAAGCATCGCTTAACGCAGGGATTATGGGAGTTGCCTTCTTGCGTTAAGTCTTACAATAATAAACACCTGTATTTTTTCACTCGCAAAGTTTGTCAGTTTCAAAAAAATGAAACCTGCTTTCCTCTCTCTTCCCCCCCCCCCCCCCCCCCCCCCCCCCCACCCCACCCCACCCCACACACACACACACACACACACGCTTGGTCTCAGCACTTTTTTTTGACAGATTTACGCACGACTGAACATGTCTTCGCGTCTGGAGCGGAACATGCGTCCAAGAAAAGCTGTTTGTGTAGAACACAGAGTTATATGGCCCAACGCGTTGTGTAACTGGAGCGGTACACACACACACACACACACACACACGCACACACACTTGCACACGCACACACACGCACACACACCCGGGACTGGAACCATCACTTAACGGCCTTGACCTTTCTGACCTCTTGAGCAAAAGGATCAACACGGCATGCGTATTTTGGGTGTGCTGTCACGTGAACACACATGTGGACCGATGTGTGTGAGACAGTCTGGGACACATTCTGTAGTATAGTATAGCTGTAGGGATGTCCTGATCAGAGCCAGCATCTAATAGAAGAGTTGCGACATAGAGGGGGGCAGAAAAAAGTCAGGTGGTTCATGTACTCGCGCACGGAGCCCATAGACTCCAATGCATTCCGTAAATCTCTGGTTATCCCCATGCTCAATAAAAGTCTATCATCAGACATCAGGGACATGACAGTTTTCTACCTCTGGTCTGCTTTGAGGCAGGACTCCAGAGAAGAAGGGAAGTTATACTGAATTTGTCTGTTTGCTCGGGAACTTTTTTTGCATATTGGGTATACTGTATGCACATGACATCATCGTCATAATTATGCAGAAGTTATGCGGGAAAGCCTGGCAAAATAAACCTATACTTCCTGGCCTTGACAGCCCCATACATCCAGACAGTCCCATCTGATTGCATTATTAAACAACGCTAAACTCACTTTGCCACGACTTTGCCACTCACTTTATGCACGTGCATACCCTGCCGTATTCAGGTTTGTGTCTGTCTCCTCGTCACCACCAGTATAGTAATACAATAACTTCCTGAAGATTGTTTTTTCGCCCCATGCAGCATAAGACTTCTGTGTACAGTTCAGGTGGAACCATATCTGTTCATATCATATCTCACCGTGGTACATGTGTCAGCTAGCACTGCAGACAGTATTATGATCAGTGGGTGGAACGCATTATAGCTCTCATAACTTCCTCGTTGCAGTCAAAAAGCCTACCAACCACAACTCTGCTTCCTTCAACTTGACCCAAAGGAATCTCTGACAGAATGTAGCATGGGGACATTTTTGTTTTTCTTTACTTAAGTAAAAGTAAAAAAAAAAAAAAAAAGAGAAGAATACTACAGCATAGAAGTACTCTGTTACATGTAAAGGCCTCTATAGTCAAACATAATCAGGCTACTTAGGCAAACAGTACACACGTACCTGCATCTGAATATACTTTCAGTACCAAATAAATCAATTCATGCAGAATTACCAATTTTCCAAAATTTGAAAGAAAGAAAGAAATGCATGAGGGTGCGCCGCGGAGGGTCAAAAAACCCTGCAAACCCCAGAAATGCATAGAAAACTATGCTATATCATCATATCAGTCTATCTATCGATCTTCTCCTTCTTTGAACCTGCAACAGCGACCCAATATCCATCAGCACCCTGCTGTCAGGCATGCCGTATACCTCATGACGAAGGCCCCTGAGAATAATGGAGGTATATCCACAGCTGACAGTGACGAGGTATTAAATGGAGTCTATATAAGCAGCAGGAAGCACGTGCAGCATGCGCTCCATGCCTGTCATGTGTCAACCATGTCAGCCTCATCATGGCCACAGGCCTGCACAGCCAGTCAGCCGCACGTGGCCAGAGGCTGGAAACCTGACACTCAATTACACAGGTAACGACTTACACTGAAACACAACCTGAGGTGTGTACTGTACTGTAGTTTAGTGTACACCTATCTGTGTGCTTAGTCAATGGCGGGAGACCTACAGTATACTCTTCTAGTAGAAATTCCACATTATCTAAATATTGCTGTTACATGTACAGTATACCAATAAAAGGCCTGCATTCAAACGATGACTTGAGTAAAAAGTAGGCCCATACGCCTACCTTAATGTTGCTGTCGGCAAACCTTATTTTTTTACATTTCTTCCCACGACATTACACATGTACGCATTGTGTGTGTTTTTAACGTGAATTAACGTCCTATACTTGGTCATACCGCAGCGTCACACAGAAGCATCAAAAGTATAGCCGATCGTATTTTTTTTTTACTATTTACAATTTGTTGTTAATTTAAAAAAATAACTCTAGTTTTATGTTTTGAATTAATTAATTAATTGAATTGTTGCTATTATAATAATAATAATTATAATAATAATTATTATTATTACTATATTTAACGGTGGTTGGTGCTGCGGGGGTCTGGGGGTAGGATTTAAAAAATGAGGCAAGGGGGCAAGCCACTGTATAGTTGGCAAAGAATCTGAATTAGGTTTTATGTGCATTTTTTTTTTGTATGCCTGACTGTCATCTTGAAATGAAATGAAAAGTCGTCGATCCATGCAAGCTCAAAACGCAGCTGCAAAGCTCACACTGACCGTGTCACGACGCGTGATTATAGGAAAGCAGGCGTGAGATCGTGCCAAAGATCACGGGGTGGGCCTGAAGGCCTCGTCTGTTTGGAGGCCGTCCAAAGACGTTAAACGTAATATCCTGCTACCTGCATAATATGCCATATCAGTCCAACCTGTCATTCAAAGTATATTATTCTGTAAACTTTAACGTTCAATCGATGATTGATTGATTACTTTATTAGTCAGAAATGTACACATTAGGGTTGAAACGTCCTGGGGGCGGACTAGCTTCCAGTGTGGTCCTTATAGCTCGAGCGTGTACCATCATTGTAAAGCACACTGATTACATTAATCAAAATGTATCCGAAAGTTAAAAAATAAAAAAGTCGAACAAGAAATATAGGCTGCTAAGTGCTAAAGTGACTAAACACTGCAGCAAAGGACACGATGCTTGTTTGTCATGCATACACGTCTCGAATACAAATAATACAATGTATTCTGTGTGTCCAAAATACCGTTTCCTGTGAGTTTGCATCCGTCCTTCCTCACAACATGAATCTATTGTGACTAGAGCACTCAGGACTTCTGTCCTACAGTATTTGCCATTATGATGGTTTATTTTGGTCCTTTTAAGGAAGGAAGCAGAAGAAAATAACGGACCAAAAAGGTGTATATTTTCCTACGCCGATTGTATACGGGAAAAAGATTACAAAATCAATCAACAGTATTCGACAGAAAAAAAGTAAGGGAAGAAAAACAAAAACCTCTGAAAGAAAATGTCATATACCTTCGAGTGTTAGAATAGACCTATGCGCAGTGTAGCAGTGTATTTATGGTACCACGTCGGAAATACAATAAAAACGGCAAGTGTGTCTGAGCTTTTGTGAGATGGTAAAAAGGAAGGGGGGGGCAAATACAGAGTGGCATCCACTGATTTAGTTGCCCCGGAGTCTGTAGCTATAGCTGAGCCTCAGCTGTACTGAGGTTGCTGTGGTTATATATCATCCCATGAAAGCGCTGCTGTGCCACCGTGCAGCCAGCTATTGTTCTTACCCTAAAGGTAGGTTATATTAGAGTACAGGCTGTTCTCTCACATAGCAGGTGATTCATTACACACTGCTGTGTGTGTGTGTGTGTGTGTGTGTGTGTGTGTGAGGCAACAGCAGCGCACGTACTGACTGACACCTCTGCCTGATTCATTACACCGTGCGCGTGTGTGCGTGTGTGTGTGCGTGTGTGTGTGTGTGTGTGTGGCAACAGCACACTGACTGACTGACACCTACCTCTCTGCCTGTCTATTGGCAGACGTACGCCTACAGAGGATTGTGCACCCGCCGAGCCACCGTTCAACCAATGACTCATTCAACCTCACAGATTAACTGTGACTTTCTTATCATATCTAAGACTCCCATGCAGTTTGACATGCCTTTAGATGATCGCTGCTGGTTCTACACACTTTGTTTAATTTGAAAGAGAGAGACTCCCAGTTTGAAACGCTGCATTAAAAGGCCCAATGATTCTTTAAAGCGTTTCATGTCAAGGACACCCACAGGATTAATGTGTATTTGGCCACTGTCTGTCTGACGCCCACAGACTTGTGGTGCTTTATACAAAATATTTAAAACGATAAATTCAAACTTTCAAAGATTTATTTGAAAATATAGCTGCAATCTACAAGCTCTGCGTGACGCGCGAGCGCTTGTAGATTTGGCTATTTTCAAATTGCTCTAAAGTGGTTGAAATGATTTTCGAAAAAGTACCAAGTCATTTTGCTGCATAGGGACCCCCCTGGAACCCCCTTAAATCTGAGTGCTTTTCATAAACAGAGTCACAGATCTGCAGGGGTCCATCTGACTCCTATAGCTCATGGACGGGAGAACTTTGACGATGGAGAGGGCCGCTATATTTCCACATTAGTTCCAGAGGGGCCACATTCAGCTTGTAGATGTGCTATTTTCGCTATATAAAAATTGGAATCCTGAAATGAAAAATGTATCTAATTTCAAATGCATTTAGTCACGTTAACTTTACGAACTAAATCCAAACACACGAAAAGACAATGACATTTTAATACTATGGTCATTAAGCTACTACAGGCTATACTACTAATTATACACCGAAGCAAGGAAGGCGGGTCATGTTTGCACGATTGGAATTGTAACAGCTGAATAATAATAATAATAATAATAACGGTATGATAATATAGCAGTATTCTGATATTAACACCCCAATCGCCCCCAAGGGTTATTTAATCCATTAAATCAGAGCGCTGCATGCGATTTATAGTACAGCAGAGCACTTTTCCCGCGGACCGGATGTTATCCCCGGATGATGTGGCTGAAGCAGCTAAATGTGTAGCCAAAACACTCTGGAGGCGATCGGCAACAACGGGAGGTATATATGATTGAATCTACCGCCCCGGGACCGCGGTGGGCCCCACCGTCTATAAGACGTGATCTTTTCTTAGAATTAGACGTTATGTGATGTAGATCAAGAGTTATTAACGTTTTAAGATTTTCGGCAAAACAGGGGGGGTGGGGGTGGGGGTGGCACTGTTGCGCAACATCGAATGTTGCGCAACAGGGCCGCTCCCCAGGCATGTGGAGCGATGCGATCGGCTTTGATATGGATCAATAACCTCCGTCTTTTTGATCAAACTTTCGTCCTGGGGCGCTGGGCGTTACTAATTGAAAGGACAGTGAACTTCGGTCCTGTGCGTTCAGGGCGTTAACCTGAGGGTCGCGTGAATGTGGCCCCATGCAGGGGCCACCAGTTGCCCATGGATGCTGGGCCCCGAGTTGAGAACCCGCCTCTTTACACCCATCCAACGATATAACCGACCACATGTATAACACATCGCATGCTTTGTGCGTCTCACCTGTTACAGTAAATACATCTCTTATCTCCCACGTCTATCTATCTCGCTCTGCGATGAAGAAACACACACACACACAGAGAGAGCGAGAGAGACGGTGAGACAAAGGGCCATATTGTCCGACGGAACGGCTGGCAACAGACAGTCAGCGAGCGGGGCCCAAAATACGCAAAGAAGAATGAGAGGTGTTTTCCAAACCTCATCTCTCTGACAAATAAGCATTGTCTGGGAATTGGCAGGAGCTGCGGACCGGCGGCAGCGCACATCAGAATGCCTCCTCCTCCTCCTCCTCCCCCTCCTCCGCTACGAGAAAGACAAGACATTCCTTCTCAGTGTCACCAACAACACCACCACCACCACCACCGCCTCGGCCCCGCCTGACTCACTGCACTGCTGCAGGTTCTTCTTATTAAAGCAATAAATCCTCACCTTTCTCGCGCTACGCTGACACCCACCACGGCTCAATGAGAAAACAAGCCAGCCTGGATGATGGGAGCCACCGACCGACAGAGCACATTTCTGTGTAGAAATAAGCTAACTGACACAGTGGCTGCATGTGTGTGCGTGCCTGTGCATGTGTGTGTGTGTGTGTGTGTGTGTGTGTGTGTGCGTGTGGTCTTACTGTACGTGAGTGCGTGTGTGTGTGAGAACAGTATACCAAGTACAATTATTTGAGTACTGTATTTGAAGTGTTTTGTTTTTGGTTTTGACGATTATACTTGAGTATTAGTTACCAGTATAAAGCTTAATTTCTCATGCTTTTGCATGTCAAGGATCCCCATCATGGCAATGAAGGAATTGTGTATTTGGCCGCAGACTCAAAACATTCTGTGGCGGGGAGAATAAAATATAATATTCGGTCAACGTATGTTTTGAAATAGCCATCCAAAAAATCTGTAATGTAACTTGAAACTTAAAAGTTTTCAATGAATTGTTGTGTGGAGTAATAAAACGTATAAGATCTACCTCTCTGAGGTGTAGTGGAGTAGAACTATATAAACAAACACGCACACACACGCACTCACACTCACACACACACACACACGTGCGCGTGTAACAGAGTTCCCTTCTTCGAATGCCTCTCTTTCACCGTCACGTCTATGTCGACGTTGCTGAATTCTGTCCAGCGCTCCCAAGAGACTGACGTGTTTTGGTGCCGTTTTATCATGCAGTATAATCTAGTCATTCTAGTGAGTCTTTTACCTTTCGAGGACACCCCCCCCACCCCAGTTACATATACGTGCATTAAGGGCCTTGCAAACAGGGAGCGATAAAACACGCCTATAGTTCATTGTCTCCACCAGGCCGAAGGCATGGGGAGAGAGTATGTTTTGCACTCCGTCCGTCCGTCCGTCCGTCCGTCTGTGTACAGCTAATCTCCGGCACCGTTAGAACCCGGTCGATGCCAAATTTTGCACACACACACTCCCTGGATGCCAACGATGAACCTCTGCCCATTCTGTCCAAAAATCCCGCAAATCATTACACACTATCTCTATAGTCATGTGTTCAAGATGGATCTGTCCGATATTTCATATTCCATCCTAATGGGCTAACATTGGCTTTCAAAGTTTGCAGGATTGGCCCTTTTGAAACAGAAAAAGCCTCAAATCATGAACGCAGCGTGCAATTTACGTGAAATCTTTCACAGACTTTCCTACTAGGCTGAGGAATATATCCCACCCTTTTCACATTGGCATGTTATAGCGCCACCAACAGATGGATTTTTGCAAAACGATATTTTTTTTTTTAACAAAAAGCCTCAAATCATCCAATTGCCATCAATGGTATAAGAACAAAATGGCACCCTTTTCACATTGGCCTATTATAGCGCCACCAGGAGGCCACAACCTGCCCTGGCCTGGTGGAGAGAGACCTGTGCCCCGAGGGGCACTTTTTCAATGAGACCTGCGTTTTTGCTCGGAGAAGTCACGGTGCAACAACAACGCAAGCGTATTTACGTGAGCGCGCCGTCCCATTAATTTGTTACGCGCGTGCTAGTTACCCGCGACTCACCAGACCTGGATACTGTCTAGCTTTTTTTTTTTTACGCTTGCGTTGTCGCGGCCCTCTTGAATCTAGCTGGGGACCCCCTGAAACTCCCTCAAGGACCCCTGGGGGTCCCCGGACCCCACTCTTGGAACCACTGACATACATCCTCTGCAGTTGGCTTTAGCGACCCCCGCCTAAACCAATGGCATAGCCATTGACTATATACAAATTTCTGCTTCGGTCAGAAAAAATTACTTTGCGTCGTAAAGTGCCCGGAACCCACAACCGGGAACCTCCAATTAAATTGCTTTTAGTTTGGTCTGAACAAAACAGCTGCACTGCAGGGACCTATCACCAGGTCCGTACGCCTATCACCATGTCCGTACGTTTACTGTGGCCTATCACCAGGTCCGTATGCTTACTGGGGACCTATCACCAGGTCCGTATGCTTACTGGGGGCCAATCACCAGGTCTGTACGCTTACTGGGGGCCTATCACCAGGTCCGTACGCTTACTGGGGGCCTATCACCAGGTCCGTACGCTTACTGGGGGCCTATCACCATGTCCGTACGCTTACTGGGGGCCTATCACCAGGTCCGTACGCTTACTGGGGGCCTATCGCCAGGTCCGTACGCTTACTGGGGCCTATCGCCAGGTCCGTACGCTTACTGGGGGCCTATCGCCAGGTCCGTACGCTTACTGGGGGCCTATCACGAGGTCCGTACGCTTACTGGGGGCCTATCACCAGGTCTGTACGCTTACTGGGGGCCTATCACCAGGTCTGTACGCTTACTGGGGGCCAATCGCCAGGTCCGTACGCTTACTGGGGGCCTATCACCAGGTCTGTACGCTTACTGGGGGCCTATCACCAGGTCTGTACGCTTACTGGGGGCCAATCGCCAGGTCCGTACGCTTACTGGGGGCCTATCACCAGGTCCGTACGCTTACTGGGGGCCTATCACCAGGTCCGTACGCTTACTGTGGCCTATCGCCATGTCTGTACGCTTACTGGGGGCCTATCACCAGGTCTGTACGCTTACTGGGGGCCTATCGCCAGGTCCGTACGCTTACTGGGGGCCTATCGCCAGGTCCGTATGCTTACTGGGGGCCTATCACCAGGTCCGTACGCTTACTGGGGGCCTATCGCCAGGTCCGTATGCTTACTGGGGGCCTATCGCCAGGTCTGTACGCTTATGGGGGCCTATCACCAGGTCTGTACGCTTACTGGGGGCCTATCGCCAGGTCCGTATGCTTACTGGGGGCCTATCACCAGGTCTGTACGCTTACTGGGGGCCTATCACCAGGTCCGTATGCTTACTGGGGGCCTATCACCATGTCCGTACGCTTACTGGTGAACGAAAATAATGCGACCGGAACCCATTATTTCTCCCCCCTTTTGTCTCTAAACCAGATGACACCAGATGACACGGCTCCGTTTTAGAATGAAAACCAGGCTTTGCTCCGTTGGTGACGCCAGGTTACCAAACACGCAGTCCAGGCCAGGCCATGCCAGGCCATGCCAGGCCAGGCCAGCCTTATATGACGTCAAAGCACAACCACAGCTACTCCAGTACACACATAACTTCGTGTGCATGGACCTTGTGTGTAAAATCAGCGTTTAACCAAAGGTGACAAAGCATTTCAGCACTATAGTGTGTATATATAATTATATATATAAAACATACGGGCAACAAACAAAGCATTTAAAGAAACACCTCTCGAATACACGCACACATGTGCAAACCATTAATCAGTGTAACAGCAAATACCACAGTTCAACACAGACTGTGAGAGAGAGAGAGAGAGAGAGAGCCATGACCAGCCATGCGTGTATGAGTGGTTACATCAGCACTGAGCTCCTGTCAGTCAATGTTAAGGAGGAGGCGGGGCCAACTTAATCAGTTCAGCATGGCACGGCCATTTGGCTGGGTTTGCTTTGGCACGCGCACACACACACACGCGCACGCACACACACACACACACGAGCGCACACACGCACGCACGCGCACACTCACACGCACACGCACACGCACACACACACACACACGCACACACACACGTCACACACACACACAAACAAACACAAACACAGACGACAGCTGCCCTGCCTGCATGCAATATCACGATTGTTACGAACTTTTATTAGTGATGAAACGAATACAAATTAGAAGCAAAACTTTGCTAATGGCCTTCTTATTATTATTATTATTATTATAGATAAAGTCAGCCAGTCAGTCAGTCACCCAGCCAGCCAGCCAGCCAACCAGTCAGCCAGTCAGTCAGTCACCCATGCAGCCAGCCAGCCGGTCGGTCGGCCAGCCAGCCAGCTAGTCAGCCAGTGAGGCTTATGGTCGGTATCAGCCAAGAACATGCACGGGAGTCTATCTGGATTAAAATACGCTATGGGACAGTGGTTCCCAAGGTGGGGTCCGGGGGTCCTTGAGGGAGTTCCAGGGGGTCCCCAGCTAAATGATAGTTTGGAACCAAATGGACCCTAATGGGTCTGTAACTCTGAGAGTGTACAAATGGAACCAAATGGACCCGTTCCATTTCTACACTCTCAGAGTTAAATTAACATTGACTTCACAATATAAATTGGGGGTCCCAGACATAGAAAAATGCCATTAAATGGGCGGTCCGTATAGACTAATAATGCATGTCAAACTGGGTGTCTTTGAAATGAAACGGGTTAAGAATCACTGCTAGAGCCCGTAGAAATATTCTCTTAAGCGGGGGTTCCTGGCATATCTTTCCCATTCAGGGTCGGGAATCCCCCCTTTTGGTGTTTTAAGCATTATGTTACACTTTATAGCTATTGGAAAATAGCAGATCTATACAAGCTCATAGCTAAGTCGTCCAGTATACTTGTACCACACGACTTGCCGCAACCCAAGCCGTGCTGCGCATATATACGCCGAGTTGACGACGCTGTCCAGGAACGGAACCTGTGACCTATACTGACCTTCACGCTATGTCCAAACTCCCGCTTGGGACGCTGTGGTCGCTGGCACGCCGCCAGCGACATCTGTGCCCATATACCCGAGGCGGGGTTGGCGAAAAGGGCCTTTCTGTGTGGAGTTTGCATGTTCTCCCCGGGTCCCCTGGCTACAGGAACAACATATTTTCAGATGGGGATCGGCGGCCCCCATCGGGGTTTTTTTCCGACGTCATGGGTCTAAATGGGTTAATGGGTTATGATCTTTGGCGAGCCGCGCGTTTTTCATAAGCAACTCATTATTTCTCTGTCTGGGCTCCGCGCGTTTCTCCTCTAAATATTGTTCGGCTTATGCA
Organism: Protomyctophum bolini; assembly: GCF_963924005.1. Classification (NCBI taxonomy): domain Eukaryota; kingdom Metazoa; phylum Chordata; class Actinopteri; order Myctophiformes; family Myctophidae; genus Protomyctophum; species Protomyctophum bolini. The sequence goes on from NC_137876.1 coordinate 20,580,048, forward strand.
CCCCGCATGGCCGACAATCAAGCTAAATACAGATTTGTTCTGCTCTTCCAACGGCCACTATACAAAAAAGTAGCTCATGGCCTTAGTGGTTCCCAAAAGCAGCCTGCCGGTACCATGCAGGGCCCAGGCTGTATGGAGAGATGTCTGCAGGCCATGCAGGCCCTATATATAGCTGCCTGCAGGGAGAGATGTCTGCAGGCCATGCAGGGCCCTATATATAGCTGCCTGCAGGGAGAGATGTCTGCAGGCCATGCAGGCCCTATATATAGCTGCCTGCAGGGAGAGATGTCTGCAGGCCATGCAGGGCCCTATTTGCCTGCAGGGAGAGATGTCTGCAGGCCATGCAGGGCCCTACAGGCTGCAGGGAGAGATGTCTGCAGGCCATGCAGGCCCTATATATAGCTGCCTGCAGGGAGAGATGTCTGCAGGCCATGCAGGGCCCTATTTGCCTGCAGGGAGAGATGTCTGCAGGCCATGCAGGCCCTATATATAGCTGCCTGCAGGGAGAGATGTCTGCAGGCCATGCAGGCCCTATATATAGCTGCCTGCAGGGAGAGATGTCTGCAGGCCATGCAGGGCCCTGCAGGCTGCCTACATGGAGAGAGATGTCTCACGGTGGAAGTCTTATCACAAGTGGCGGTTGTCGGACTTGTCTGTGCAGCATCCTCTGCCTTCTGCACACGGCGGACAGAAGTCTGGCACGAAGAGACGACTCTCTCTCTCTCCCTCTCCTCTCTCGACGAACATAACTTCAAGACTTCTACACGACCACTGCATGCTGGAGATAAGTGTGAGTGGAAGGCTGGATTTTACTGGGGCGACAGGGAGGGGAGGGGAGGGGGCTTGGGGAAATCCATGCCTCTGCCACTATAGCAGATTCCCCCGCCATAAAAGAGTGCCTGTCTTTTGACAAGTCTTCTAAGCTTGACACCAGAAATGAACCACACCATGCACCAATGCTTTCTGTATTCTTGTGTTGATTCTCCTCAACAAGGTCTGTTTCTCACATGCTATACTCTGGTGCTCAGAAGTATAGTAAGACAAGGAGACACACGCACACATACACACACACACACACACGCACACACGCATGCGCGTGCGCACACACACACACACACACACACAGTATTTCAGCGGTGGGGGCATCATGCAGGGTCTTCCCACAGTGTTCATTACATGATGTGTAATCAGCCGTTGGTTGGTCCTCAGACAGACACACGGCAAACCACCATGTCAGCCAATCACATCACACCAAACCACCATGTCAGCCAATCACATCACGCCAAACCACCATGTCAGCCAATCACATCACACCAAACCACCATGTCAGCCAATCACATCACGCCAAACCACCAGTTTGACAAGCATTATAGGCTATACGGACCCCATAGAAATGCATTTCTGGTGACCCCAATTTATATATGTGACCAGATTTGACTGAGAGCCTGCCATCGCACAAATACCAGCTTTTCACCAGAGGAGAACTTTTTTTGTTGTTGTATATGAGTTAATAGCACAGGCCGACTCTTCACATACTAGAGCATGTCTGAAATAAATGTCAGAGCTGAAATCGACATGTAAATATGAAATAAATGCTTAAACATGTAGCTACTGTAGGTGCAATGTTAGAGTCCACAGAAGACATGTAAATATGAAATAAATGCTTAAACATGTAGCTAAAGTGTAATGTTAGAGTCCACAGAAGACATGTAAATATGAAATAAATGCTTAAACATGTAGCTAGGTGTAAAGTCCACAGAACTCTGTTTTCTGCAAGACATTACTCTATAAGCCATATCTCCAAAACTGGTGGGTCAAACTGAACAACCATGTCAATTTGAAGGGATGATTCCCCGCTTTCATATGACATGCAAAAAAAAAAAAAAAAAATGGCAGTCCCTCAGTCAAATTTGTCCACATATTGTAACATCAATGTTAATTTAGAATCATAAAATACGGGACGTGATGTCCATTGTGCCAATAGATGGTGTGGGCTCACATGAGATTTGCCTTGATAAGAGTGGCATTGGGAGGTGTATTTCTTAACTAGGGCATGATGTCAATTTCGGGACACATCCTCAGTAGTGTGCCTTTGAATCAGCGGGTGTTTCGGCCTTCCAACACTATACACCCTCATCCAAGGTGGCCGGCTAAAGGGTGATCAAGCCTTAGCTTGTGTCCCATGCCCAATCATTAAGATTTGCCTCCCACGGGACTATGCACGGCAGGGGCGTCCTCTTCCCTGAGCCAGCCATACATCTGACCGCATACCTCATATGCCCTCATGTTTGAGGGGTTTGAATGGAGTTCTCAGATGATTAAAAGGAAAGCCCAGCAAACGTCTTTCCTTTTAATCCAGATCCACTGGCTGCCTCTTTCAGCTGCTTCAGAAAGTGTTCTGATTGTCTGCCGCAGAGCCTGTCCATGGATGCCAAGTTCCTTCAGTAGAATCCGGTGCATCCCACTTCGACTGGACAGACTTTTGCATTCCAGCCACGCTGAATTGCGTCTGCTGCCAGCTCCGTGTATCGCAGTTTCTTGCGCTCATATAGGCCTCCTCAACAGAGTTCTCCCATGGGACTGTGAGCTCTATTATGTACACAGACTTGCGTGAAGGGGACCAGAGTACCATGTCTGGCCTAAGGTTGGTGGAAGCAATCTCAGGTGGAAAAAATGAGTTGCTGGACAATATCGACAAGCATCTTCCAGTCCCGGGCCATGGCTATAGGTGTCCAGTTTCTGGCTTTGTTGGAGGATGCTTGGGCTTTTCTTGTCCCTCCCGGATGAATATTGTCGTTTTGATGGGATTGCAGGTCGGATCCTCGCCATACCACTGATGTAGGTTCTTTGGTGATGGCAGCACATCATATATATAGCTCTTATGATGAAGCTTGCTTCCATTTGCCATAGCTCACTCCAGTTGATCTTTCTCCTCTCTCCAGACCTTCCCACTGCATCCATTGCCCCCATCTGGCAAGAGACACAGCCTTTGCACTTCTTGCGGTCTCCTCTCCGCTCTCCTCTTCCCTGCATGTGCACCTCCTCAACCACAGGTTTCCTCCGCTCAGATGTTGATGCCGAAGCCAAGTTGGTTTGCTTGCTGCCAGGCCAAAGCCTCCTCTTCCATGCTGGATATTCCCCACAATGTCTTGGTGTCTCAGGGCTGATATTGTAATATCAATGTTCATTTAGAGTGTAACAATGTATGTACTCTATGTATACTATAGTGTTTGCGTTTAAAGAGAAATTCTACACACTTCTCTGTGTCATATCACTTCTAATTTCACTTAATTGTTTTGTCTTTTATGCTATTAGTTGATTTAGATTATTATCATTACAGAAACAAAGCCCTATTTTCAACAACGATGCGTTTGTATTTTTAAATAAAAAAAGATCATAGAAATAAATATACAATAAAGAGAGTTCCACCGTGTTCAGTTTGGAACATACAGACACAGGTTTGTGTTTCCACCGCATTGTGTTGGACGGAACAATGTCATTGTTTGATGCCTAGCTGAATGGTTAGAGAGCCTGTCTGGAGAGAAGGAGTCTCCTGAGGTTTGAAACTCAGTAAGTGATGCTGAGAGGTGGCTCACCATCAGGTGGGATGAGATGTTGATCCATCATTTCTTGATCTTTCTGCTGTTCCTTCATCTTGAATGTGGTCTCGGTTGTTGTTGTTGTCGTTGGTTGCCATGGCTGCAAGTTCCCACCTGATGTTGTGTGGGAGTTCTGATTGGTCCAGAGAGTACTGAATAACTTCTAGCTTACATAACGTCTTAAGACAAGGACTCAAGTCTAAGATGAACAGCTCATCAGAGTAAATGTTTTCTTCTTTGTATCCTCCAAAGAGGATGATACGATCTCCCACAATGCAACAGCACATACTACGCATTGGACATGGTCCTTTCCCCTTGGGCTCAACCTTCTTCCAGGAGAAGGTCTCTGGACTGAATTTCCACATATCATTGACGATCTTTTGGTTGTAGCCACCAAATATGTACAGCTCTCCATTGTAGGTAAATGCTGAATGACCCTGGCGTTCTTCTAGTTGAACAGAAGGTGTGTTCAGCCAATTGTTGGTCTCTGTGTCAAAAACTCTGATGGTGTTGCAGAACCCCTGGTACACCGACCCGTATACAAACATCTTTGTCCTGATGATGGTGGCAGAGTGATGGTATGAAGCAGGAGGTGGAGTTCCTCTGGGGTTAATTAAAGTCCAGACCATCGTGCTGGTGTCCAACTTGTACATGTCATTAGTCGGTCCAGTCTTGGTGTATCCTCCATGGATAAACATGACCTTCTCCAACACACAGGCTGAGTGGTAGCTCCTCTCCTTTGGAACAATCCCAGAAACCCTGGGTTGGAACCATCTGTGGGAGTCAACATCAAATGCATAAAGCACATTGCAGTAAGGATGGCCTCCCCAGAGGTAGACTGTACCTTCAACTAACACAACTGTGTGGCCGCAGCGCGTGCATGGAACCTCAAGGTCACCGTCTCCTCTTCCAGGTTCCACTGGAGGTAACTTCTTCCAGCACAAAGACACTGTGTTGAAGACATAGACATCCATCTGTTCCATGTTGTAAAAGGTCATACATACATCACCACCACATAAGCCTCCAAATAAATACAGTTTGTTCCTCACTGCTACAGCAGCATGATTGACTCGATTTTGTCCTCCTGCTTTGAAAACGGTCCAAGACAACATGTCTGTCTGTCAGTCTGTCTGTCTGTCTCGCTCTTTTCTCGACGTCTACAGTCATTTTCAACACGTGCATCATCTTATATCTTCTGGTGTGACATCACACAAGACACAAACTGTTGCCATGCACGCCTTAACGACGCCAATTAGTGCAGCTGTTCTTCATCTGCAACCTTTGAACTCTATTGCTATATTTATTACTTCATTGCGGCTACCTTGGGGTCTATGGATCTATGGATCTATGGGTCTTCCACACGCTACAGGGTTCCCTAACACTGAGCTGTGTTGTATTTTGAGGCTGTTTGTGTGAGTGCACGGAATGTGCTCAAGCTGACTGGCTGAGCACGGAATGTGATGTATGGTGATAACAGTGCCACTCACGTCACGCGGGTGTGATATTTTTCTCCATATCGCTGTGTAAGAGACAGTCCACTGAGCAACTCAAAGTGTGGCTGAATGACAAGCATTTTGCATTCTGGCTCTTTGAGGGGAGCTAGCGCCCCCTATGGCCAACGCTAAATTTAGGTTCACCAAAACAGACACATGTTTTCTCACTCTCCCTTTATCATAAAAGGTAGGGGTGGAGTGACTCATAATGTAATAACGGCTCATAATGTAATAATTTAAATGTAATAAAAACTCATAATGCAATAATCAGCTCATAATGTAATAAAATAATTAGCACATAACGTAATAACCTTTTTCAGCTTGATGTTCAAAAGATAAAATTTGAGTCTCCCCTGGACCCAAAGGTAGCCTACACAAATACATTTTGGAATAACCACTTAAGCCCTGTTTGAATTTGTATTTGTATTTCTCATAATCTTTTGAAAAGATGTCTGAAATGTAGGGAACGTAAAATAAAATAACAACAATATAGGAGGACCCTATGTTTGGCAAACACTGATTTCTCCAACAACAACCATCCTGGTCTCTTTCCTATTCGTATATCCACTCCTCCACCGCATCCTCTTATTCGCTCAATCACTGTAATTCAAGCCGTTTGTACTTAGACACGCATGGCTTAACCTTCGACACAAGCAAATGCTACTGGCAGGATCAACCAGGTATAGGCACCAGTGTACATGTGTTCCTCAATCTCGACCTCCCACTGCCATCTCCCGCAAATCCCTGATGGAATCTCAACACTTTTTGGTGTTTTAAGCATTATGTTATATTTTAGCTATTGAAAAATTGCAGATCTACAAGCTCATAGTGCGGCACCGAGTGCCACGCTACGAGCTTGTAGGTCTGCTATTTTTGAAAAATCGTGAAAATGTGGCGCAAATCTTTAAATATATATTCTTTCAGAGCGAGCGTTTTAAACTAAAATCTTTGCTTCTTGGGGGTTCCTGGAACACATATTTTCAGATGGGGGTCCGCAGCCAAATACAGATAATTCTGGGGGTCCTTGACATGAAAAAGGTTGAGAACCTGCACTGACAGAAACATGGGTTTTTCAGAAAACTGTCAGGATTTAGAAGACGTTCGTAGAATCATCCTGAAGTCTAAATGGGTTAATGCAGGACTATTTCTACTTGTATCACAGAGTATTCCTATAGCGTGGTCTCGCCCGCGGTCGGGGAAAGCAATATGTGTGCCGGGTGTGTGTGTGTGTGTGGGGGGGGGGGGTCTCGATGTTAATCACACCTGACAGCCAACCAGGGAACCCCAAATAATATGCCTGCCGCTGCACAGTGGCAGAACATTTTTATTATCATTGTAACACACCCGACCGACACACGTCAAGACCAGCGCTTTGTAACGTCTTCAGTTCATGAGAAGAACACACGTCAAGACTTAACACATTCTGAACGAGAACCCCTTTTGGTGTTTTAAGCATGATGTTATACTTTAGATATTGAAAAATAGCAAGATCCACAAGCTCATAGTGTGGCACAAGAGTGCCACGCTACGAGATTGTACGCTATTTTTTTAAACATCGTGAAAATGTGGTGCCAATCTTTGAATGTATATTCTTTCGTTTTTAGCTCATATCTTTACTTCTGGGGGAGGTCCCTGGAACAACATATTTTCAGATGGGGAGATTATAATCTTGGGGGTCCTTGTCATAAAAACTTTGAGAACCACTGACATAGAAACATGGGTTTTGTCAGAAAACTTGATTTGTCAAGATTTTCTTTTAATTTCGACGTCAGGACTAAATGGGTTAAAGCTGTCACGCTTACACATTTTAGTTGACGGTAAATTGTCACCCAAATAATTGTGAAGGGTTTTTGAGGGGCGCTAGCCACTCCTATACAGCTTTTGTCCCCACACGTCTCAAGATTTGCCATTGACAATGAAAGGTCAAATGTCCGCAAAATATTGTCCCCACACATCTCAATATTTGCCATGAACGGAGAAATGACGTCTGAATTCCGCTAAATATGTGGCCATGGGACTGGCATTGGATTTCCCCCCCCTCCTTCATATGAAAGCAGGGAATCATAGGTTCAGTTTGATCCACCAGTTTTGGAGATATGGCTTATAGAGTAATGTCTGCAGAGAAACAGCGAGTTGAGAAAACAGGCTTGAAATGTTCACTTCTGTGGATCCTAACATTACACCTAGCTACATGTTTAAGCATTTATTTCATATGTACATGTCGATTTCAGCTCTGATATATATTTCATGTGAAGCCACTAAGGAAATGAAAGTTCATATAATGGCCTGTTGTGGCGCTGTCATTGGGCTCAAAAAAACCCATAGCCCCATAGAAGTACATGTATTTGGGTCCAACTTCACCTAGACTGCAGTATTACCTTAATAAACATGGTCATGAATACGTTTTGCTTCCAGTCACTAGTTTAAAGTCTCATTTCTAATGTCATAATATTCTTTTTGGAAAATTATGGTCCCATTTATAAAAAAAATGACCATAAAGTCGCGCATGTTCTGAGGGGCGTGGCTACCGTTACAGTCTATGAACGGGATCCCCCACCCACTCGAGTCAAAATAAAAACCAACGAAGAAGAAGGGGGGAAGTCCCGCCTCGTTGTCTGGGCCAGCCAATGGGCCAGCTGGGCGCAAACGGATAAAGAAAGATGACGACTTCCATTGCAAGGACTGACAGGCTTCATTTTACGTTCATGTTAGACCCACGGAACGCTTTGTCCATATTTTTTACAGTCTATGATATGTATCGCTGCTCACAGACCATTCAGACCAATGTGTATTACAATGCACGTTCAATGGTTCGTAGTGGAAAAACACTGTGAGAGGTGGACTTTCAGCCCGAACCCCGGAATGTGTATTATTCATAACTCTGCATGCGCTGCGCGCTGAGTCTGACAGCACTGGTCCCGACCGCAGTGCAGAGCAGAGAAAGGCTGCAGATAGACTGTTGTGCTCTCCGTGAGGAAAGCTTGACATGCTAAAGAACTATCTCATCATCATTGACATGCAGAAAAAGTAGGCTACTGTTTTCTTAGCTTTGTGACTGACCAATGAGAAGCAGATTGTATTGTATGCAAAGGAACTACAGTATGTGTCTGTCACAAATAAAAGTTCTGTCCTGCAAGCCCATGTCATGTCAACAACACAGACAAGGCAGCTGTGCGCGAGGTGAGTCCTGCAAATTAAATTGACCCAATATTATTTTGTACAACCTAGCAAAGCATAAGATGATGGTTTGGAGAATAGGCTGGTCTCTCTTTTTACAAGAGATAAGCCATTGCATACAGGTTCGTAAATAATAACAGGCCGTTCTGGATCATTTGGGGCAGAGGTTCATCGTTGGCATCCAGGGAGTGTGTGTGTGCAAAGTTTGGCATCGACCGGGTTAATGATGCCAGAGATAAGCTGTACACATGGACGGACTGACTGATGGGCACGCATGCACGTGCACGTGCACACACACACACACACACACACACACACACACACACACACACACACACACACACACAGAGGTGCAAAACATACTCTCTCCCCATGCCTTCGGCCTGGTGGAGACAACAAGAAATGCCTAATCCTAAAAACAACAGCCCCAAATCCACCGTACTCCCCAAATCAGTGGATTCTAAACCGTGACATCTGGAGAGGACCAGGAAAATAAGTCCTCACAATGTCTATTAAACAAATCTACTAAACCACATGTAGGCTAGAGTAATACAAGTACGCACACGCACAAGCACACACGCACACACGCGCGCACACACACACACACACACACACACACACACACACACACACACACACACACACACGTGCACGCACGCACACACACACACACACACACACACACACACACACACACACACACACACACACAGAGAGAGAGAGAGTCTGACATGTGATCTCCTGTGTTGCTCTTCCCTGACATAACAGTCCCTATGGTGTCAGTACAATGCAGCCTTGTGAGCGGTAGTATACTTAATGAGAACTGTACAGATGATAGTGTATACTCTGGTACTGTGGTGTCGGTACCATGCAGCCTTGTGAGCGGTAGTATACTTAATGAGAACTGTACAGATGATAGTGTATACTCTGGTACTGTGGTGTCAGTACAATGCAGCCTTGTGAGCGGTAGTATACTTAATGAGAACTGTACAGATGATAGTGTATATTCTGGTACTGTGGTGACAGTACAATGCACTAACTTACGTATATGTACTTGAGCTCTATAGCAGTGTTAATGTTGATGTTTAAAAAAATCATCGAGTCGACAGACGAAAACTATATAAGCTATGATGACTAAAGCTATGACTAAATATATTGGCATAATATGACAATATATTATATTGTCAACAAATCTAATTAAACTAGAGTAAAATGTTAGGGAGGGACTAGTGGAGAAGAGATACAGTAGAACTAAATGTGCAGGGAGGGACTAGTGGAGAAGAGATCCAGTAGAACTAAATGTGCAGGGAGGGACTAGTGGAGAAGAGATCCAGTAGAACTAAATGTTAGGGAGGGACTAGTGGAGAAGATATCCAGTAGAACTAAATGTGCAGGGAGGGACTAGTGGAGAAGAGATCCAGTAGAACTAAATGTCAGTGAGGGACTAGTGGAGAAGAGATCCAGTAGAACTAAATGTGCAGGGAGGGACTAGTGGAGAAGAGATCCAGTAGAACTAAATGTCAGTGAGGGACTAGTGGAGAAGAGATCCAGTAGAACTAAATGTGCAGGGAGGGACTAGTGGAGAAGAGATCCAGTATAACTAAATGTGCAGGGAGGGACTAGTGGAGAAGAGATCCAGTAGAACTAAATGTTAGGGAGGGACTAGTGGAGAAGAGATCCAGTAGAAATAAATGTTAGGGAGGGACTAGTGGAGAAGAGATCCAGTAATAACCAAAATAAATGTTATGTTTGGTTGCGCTCAGGCATTGGGCTTAAACTGAGGGGGGACAGAGATTGGAATCTCCATCGATGATGTCATTGGTAGGCAGGTTTCCTTTAGCGGTCCAGATGGGTGGGCCGCGGCGCGAACGCCAGAGATTTTAGAGTGGGCCGTGACCCAGAAAACACTGGGGGGGGGGGTTGCACCATTCCACCACACATGAAACGTTAACCTTATTTAACCCTGCTTTAAGGTCTGCTATTTTTGAAAGAATCGTGAAAATGTGGCGCAAATCTTTGAATATATATTCTTTCAGAGCCAACGTTTTTTTAACTCAAATCTTTGCTTCTGGGGGGGTTCCTGGAAGAACGTATTTTCAGATAGGGGTCGGCGGCCAATTTAATATGATATTGGCTGGGGGGTCCTTGAAATTAAATAGTTTGAACGCCCACTGACATATAGAAACATATGGTTTTTTTGAAAAACTTTTAGAAGACAACTTCGGTCCAGAATGGGTTAAAAGTTGCACCATTCCACCACACATGAAACGTTAACCTGATTTAACGCTATAGGTAATTGAATTGTCCCGCTTTGATTTCAGCCAGATTGTACAGTACTGTACTGTACAGTGTGTTGTCGTTGTGTGTGTGTGGTCTTCTGTTGGTAGTCCTAGACATTACTGTAAAATACATATTCTCATTGGACTGTCACTCCATATAAACCATTTAGGACAATGCGTGCAAATCCTTCAATATAATTATATTCTTTCACAGCAAACAATTTTAACTCAAATGTGTTATATTGTTCCCTGGAACAGCATATATTCAGATATGGGGTGGTTGCGGGAAAAATACATATTCACCTTCCTTGACATAGTTTGAGAAGCACATACTGACATAGAAACATAGGTTTGTTTTCTTCAGAAAAACTGTTAGGATTTAGAAGACATTTGTAGAATCTCAGGTCCAAGTGGGATAAACCCGGACGGCATCGTTCCAGTCTCTCTGCCTGGCACTAAGTCCAAGAACAAAAGCACTTCACATGGATCCAAACATCTCTTTATATAAACACTGGCAGGCAGAAAAAACAGAAATGCACCAACTGGCAACCAATTACTTTAACAATTTGAATCTACAAGTTCACAACTGTCATGGGCTTGTAGATGGGCTATTTTAAAAAGATCTTCTATTGATGAGTTTTAGAAACAATACTAGAAAAGAATACTTTAGCATTTGATACGAGAGAGAGAGAGAGAGAGAGAGAGAGCCCTGCTAGCTGTTCTAGGAGAAGTCCATGCTAGAAGGCTTTCTTACCTTTATTTGTAGTTGTTACGTCCCCACCTAAGAGGTCCAGGTGTTATTTTGTGCAAAAAGTGCATTATTGGCCATTTCCCCTAATATAAGCCCTCAATGGGGGTTGGGTTTTTGTGCTAATTCACTTATTTCCATCGAAATAAGTAGCAAAGTGTGCCGCTTGGGATACTATTTACATTATGAAGATAGGATATAAAATAGATTAGAACACCCCAATGACCCCATAGCCCCATTCAATTCAATGAAATTAAATTAAATTCATTGAGGGCTTATGGTTGGGGGAATGGCCAATAATGCACTTTTGCACACACCTGGACCTCTTTGGTGTAGAGTGTACACTTTGGACACCCCTGGTGTAGACATAACAACTACAAAGAAAGGTAAGAAAGCCTAATAGCATGGAATTCTCCTTTAAGTAGAATTATGTTGATGCCAACACGTTTGAATACAGGAATAATTTGCACATTGTGGCATACTTTTATTTTAAGTGAAGAAAAGAAAATCAGAGTATTTTCTTCCAAGGACTGAGCCAAACCGCGGCTATAATAGCAACACAAAACAGCATAGTGAGTGAGTGAAAGTATAGTCTGGCAGTTCCACTCCATCCAGTATTGGACAGTGTGCACGCCATTACAGTACACTACTTCTCATGACATCATCATCAGTGGCCAAGCAAAGTGCAGGAAAAGGTCTCGTTTTCTGTCCAGGCTCGCTCGCCAAAATCATGACACCACAACCGGGATAAAAGCACAACATAATGACACCGCAACCAGCGTATAAAAACATTGTGTTCTGTCCATGCTAGCTCACCAACATAATGACACCACGACCAGGATAAAAACAAGATCCTAATACTAGCCCGACCAATACGGTTATCACTCTGGACGATATATCTGTCATTATTTGACTTTTCTGATCGGTTTATCAGCAATAATGCAGCCAACGAACGTGCTGGGAAGTTTAAAGTTAGATCATCTATTTTCACTTCTTATAAGAGGTGGTTCCGATTGTAATGGAAATGTAAAAGAAATAATAAAAATACTCCCCAAAAAACTTCCCAGGTTCTGAAATAATGTGTGTCCGGAAGGTTTCATGGGTTTAACTCTTTATAGTCAAAACACTGACATCAGAAGATTCCTCTCCCTGCAGGAAACATGGCTGCCGTTCCCACGGCAGTATATACCAGATCACATGTAAAATGTTGCCTGAAGGTGGCGCTATAGAGAGTCACGGCCGGGGGTCACCAGAAAGAGTATAGGGTTCATATCCTCGCTGAGTGACCCACCTGACTGTTGGGTTTTGGGTATATAATCCATTTTGGGCGGTAACCCCTTTTGGTGTTTTATTAAGCAAGTTATGTTCTACTTTAGCTATTGAAAAATAGCAGATCTACAAGCTCGTAGCGCGGCACTTCTGCTATTTTAGAAAAATCGTGAAAATGTGGCGCAAATCTTTGAATGAGCCAAAGTTTTTAACTCAAATCTTTGCTTCTGGGGAGGTCCCTGGAACAACATATTTTCAGATGCGGGTCGGCGGCCAATTACATATAAATCTCGGGGGTCCTTGACATGAAAATGTTTGAGAATGACATGGGGTTTTTCAGAAAACTGTCAGGATTTGGAAGACATTCATTTTGTAGAACCGTTCCCAGGTCAAAATGGGTTAAGAAACGGGCGAGTGAGCACAAAACCACAGCACAGCACATTACAGTATACCTACTGGCTGTAGAAATATGCTGGCAGAATATCCGTTTGAAGTCGGTCTGGGCCCGACAATTTCACAGCACAAACAAAAAAAAAAAAGGATGAGGCTGGCAGGGCACTGCGTCAGGCACTCAGAACTTGAGGCAAGTAAATTGACTCATGGGAGCCAACCCAGGGCGAAGCCAGGAGGGGAAAGAAGCATACCACCTACATAGACATCATAGCGTACTGCAGCGCGACAGCTATAGCTTAGCCAACAACCCTGTAGAGTTTAAGAACCTGATGTTAGATAGGAAATTGTGGCGAGCATGCAGCGATCCAGAAACCCCCAAGTTGGTGTTGGCTATAGCTCACTCTGGCAGTAACAGTAACTACAATTTACAATTTACAATTTAGGCATTTAGCAGACGCTCTTAATCCAGAGCGACTTACATTAAGCAAGAACAAAAGCATGGGAATACATCACATAAAGACATTTATCATGAAACATGCATAAGCTAAGAAAGTAACAGTGGAATATCTATAATGAAACTATACATATAAGCTATACATCTATACTACTATGCTACACATATGTACTATGACGTGCTATGACTACTAGAATTGCTATCTAAGGGGGTGGGGTAAGTGCTATGGGCCATGATGGAGTCTGAAAAGGTGGGTTTTCAGACTGCGGCGGAAGATTGGGAGTGATGCTGCAGTTCTGACTGCAATGGGAAGTGCATTCCACAGTTTTGGAGCCAGAAGGGAGAAGAGTTTGGGACGTGTGGAGCGTTGTCCCGGCGTTTTTAGTGAGGGTACTTCCAGCTTCCCTGCGTTGGCTGATCTGAGTGAGCGGGAGGGTTTGTAGGGTTCGATCATACTTGCAAGATATGGGGGAGCCATACCTTTGGTTGCTTTGAATGCCAGCATCAGGGTTTTGTATTCTGTGCGGGCAGCGACCGGGAGCCAGTGGAGGGAGCGGAGCAGGGGGGAGACATGTGAGAATTTTGGCTGGTTGAAGACCAAGCGAGCTGCAGCATTTTGGATCAGCTGGAGAGGCTTAAGTGCACATGCTGGTAGGCCAGTAAGGAGGGAGTTACAATAGTCAAGTTTTGACAAGACTGTTGTCTGGATTAGGAGCTGGGCTGATTCCTGGGTGAGGAACGGTCTAATTCGTCGTATGTTATAGAGTGTGAACCTACAGGATCGAGTGACAGCTGTGATGTGAGTTTTGAACGAGAGCTGACTGTCCAGGACAACACCAAGATTCCTGGCTGTTGGGACAGACGTTACCAGGGCGTTGTCTATGGAGATAGTTAGCTCCCGCATAGGGCAGGACTTAGCTGGGAAGAAGAGAAGCTCAGTCTTGTCTGGGTTCAGTTTGAGGTGGTTGGAGGACATCCACTGTGAGATGTCAGCCAGGCATGCGGTGATGCGCTCTTCCACCTGAGTGGCAGAGGGGGGGAAGGATAGAAACAGTTGTGTGTCATCGGCGTAGCAGTGATAGGATATATTGTGAGCAGAGATGATAGTGCCAAGGGATTTAGTGTACAGTGAGAAAAGGAGGGGACCAAGAACCGATCCCTGTGGGACCCCAGTTTGGAGGGTTCGGGGGGATGATAACAGACCTTTCCAGGAAACCTGGTAGGTCCGGTCGGTGAGGTAGGAAGAGAACCACTTTAGTGCCGTTCCACCGATGCCTAGATCCGCTAGGGTGTCTAGGAGCAGCTGGTGGTTCACTGTGTCAAATGCTGCCGATAGGTCTAGGAGGATCAGTACTGCAGAGTGGGAAGCAGCTTGGGCAGCATGTAGTGCTTCTGTGACTGCCAGCAGGGCAGTTTCTGTGGAGTGGGCCTTCTTAAATCCGGACTGGTTGGGATCCAGCAGGTTGTGCTGTGAGAGATGGAGAGAGAGCTGGTTGGAGACAACACGTTCAATGGTTTTAGAAATAAATGAAAGGAGTGATACCGGTCTGTAGTTCTTGACATCTGAGGGGTCAAGAGTTGGTTTCTTGAGGAGTGGTGTTACTCTGGCTGACTTGAGGGCAGATGGGACACAGCCTGAGGTTACTGAGGTGTTGATGATGGAGGTGATGAAGGGGAGCAGATCAGGTGCGATGGTCTGGAAGATTGGAGACGGGACAGGGTCAAGAGGACAGGTGGTAGGTCTAGAGGATGTCACTAATTGTAGAACCTCGTCTGGGGAAAGAGGAGAGAAGGAGGACATGCATGGTATGTTGGGGTTAGTGTTGGTTGAGTCAGATGCCACTTTATGTGGGAGGGGAGGAAAGGAGCTGCTGATATCATCAACCTTCTTCTCGAAGTAGTTGACAAAAACCTCAGCAGTGAGGGATGCAGGTTGAGTGGGGGGAGGGGGTTTAAGGAGGGAGGAGAAGGTGGAGAAGAGCTTCCTGGGGTTAGAAGTACAGGATTGGATTTTGGTGTGGTAGAAACTACTACAACACGAAAGTATGGCGGTCCCCCCTTGCTCTAAATAATTTCAGATGGGGTTCCACAGACAAACACATAACTTGGGGGGGGGGGGGGGATTATTTTTAGAACCACCGGTTTAGGAAGCCTAAATATTAGCAACTACATTTTAGAAACTAACCCCCCCCCAAAAAAAGCTACCTGTACTTTACAGAAAAAAACAAGCCACAGTCGCTACGAACACGTGGACGAGCTCCACCGTGACCGTCAGGATTAATTAATCTATCTATCGAGCATTGCCAATGTTTTATCGTGTGCAACCCTTATTTTGAAGAGCCAAATATCCGTAAGCGGATGTTAGTGACAAAATGCTGTGCGTGGTGTCTTGACCGGTTGATGTTCTCTCAGTCGGTGGTGAAAAAAATCTGACCGCGAGTATATCACAGCGCCTGCTGTCGGCCGACCAGAGACGACATTCATTGCGCCGATTTGGAGATACAGGCCATTGAAAGCAGCACATAGAGTGCAAGTGGATGCGCGCGCATCTTCAAAATGGCTGCGGCCACTGTCCCACTTTGACTGTTATGCTAACGAGCGGCAGCTAACGATTCGATCGGATGAAAACATGGATTAAAGAATATAAACCCTGGAAAATGTATAGGCTATGGTTCTGGCGGGCTACACGACTAATTTAATCCTATACGGTTACTACGGTTCTGGCTGGCTCCGTGTTAAAAGAGTGATGTGAATAATGATTAAAAGAAATGTCCATACATTTTCAAACATCTTTAGGAGAGAAAAAAACATTAAAAAAATATATATATTCAATGATTGAGTGATTTCAGGTTTTTAGATTTAAGTTGTTTGTCATAACCGGCCTGTGCAATTTGTGATTACAAAAAGCGAAAAGGCAAACAAATTGTAACGTTTCAATGTTAAATGTGAATAAACACAATTAAATCACAATTATTTGTGTGACAATTAATTGTCAACTTAACCCAGCTCATAGTAGGTCTGCTATTTTTGAAAAAAAAACGTGAAAATGTGGCGCAAATCTTATATGTTCTTTCAGAGCAAAACGTTTTTAGCTCAAATCTTTGCTTCTGGGAAGTCCCTGGAACAACATATTTATTATTTTCAGATGGGGGTCGGCGGGGAATTACATATAATTCTGGGGGTCCTTGACATGAAGTAGTTTGAGAAGGACTGAGAGAGAAACAAGAGTGTTTTTCAGAAAACTGTCAGGATTTAGAAGACATTTGTAGAATCGTCCTCAGGTCTAAATCGATTAAATGTGTAACTGTGACAGGCAGCGCTAGCCAGCGGAGGGAAATGACTCACACAGCTGGCACGCTTTGGTCGCACATCCCTGGATAAATATGACCCGGGGTCAGGGAGGAACTGCAGTCACCTTTACTAGCGGGTCCATTTGGTTCCATTTGGACACTCTCAGAGTCAAATTAGCCTTGATTTTACAATATAAATTGGGGGATCCCAGAGATAGAAATGCCATTAAAAATGGGGGGGTCCGTAGACTAATGCTTGTCAAACTGGGGGGTCCTTGGAATTAAACGGTTTGAGAATACAGTGCTATAGGGTCGTAAAAACCTTCTCTTATGGGGGTATATCTTTTCAAATGGGGGCCCACAGGTTAATTAGTGTCAATTTGGAAATTTGACATGAAAAGGTTTGGGAACCACTGACGTAAAGTATACATACTATACTATACTATTGCAACATTTTTATTTTTGTTTTAATTAGGCCTACTTAATTAATATATATTTCTGTTCTTTTTTTTCCATCTAAACATCATCATTGATGTTCATTGTTTAGTCTTGCAATGCCATTGGTCATGACATTTGCATATAAATACTCCCCACAGAGGCAGAAATTCACACAACTTCTCTGGACATCTCTTGAACATGTTTTAACCTATGACCTTTGACCTTTAACCCTGATGCATTTTGTTGTTTATTAAAGAGCTGGAGAAAGTAATATTGCCACACGATTCTTGCTCAGATGTGAATCTCGATTTTCAACCCACGAGAAGTGATTTAATCCATTCTGAACGGGAACGCCCTTTTGGTGTTTTAAGCATTGTGTTATACTTTATAGCTATTGAAAAATAGCATATCTACAAGCTCATAGTGCGGCGCCGAGTGCCCGCGCTATATGAGCTTGTAGGTCTGCTATTTTTGAATATATTCTTTCAGAGTGAACGTTTTTTAACTCAAATCTTTGCTGCTTCTCTTTAGTCTGCCGTTTCTGAACAACATTCAAAATGTGGCACCTCCTGGAGCCTATACTGTGGATTTTAAACAGACAACATCAAAGTGCAAGACTTAAACCTCTCTTGAAAGTCTCTCTCTTGTAGCAAAAACACAAGAGTAACTGAAGTGAATTGGGACAGCCAACTGGTGCTGCACCATTCATGCTCAAATTTAGAAATGAGATTGCATACAGCATAGGTGCCTGAATGTATATAGATCTCAATATTTTTTTTCCTTTTTTTGTAATGAATTGTGCAACACGACTCTATAGCAGTGGTTCTCAACCAGTGGTCCAGGGACCACCGGTGGTCCTTGAAATTTAACAAAATATTAAAATGTTGGGGTCTGAGAGGCTCAATGTCATCAGACGGTGGTCCGTGACTCAAATGGGTCTGAGAGGCTAAATGTCATCAGACGGTGGTCCGTGGCTCAAATGGGTCTGAGAGGCTGAATGTCATCAAACGGTGGTTCCGTGGCTCAAATGGGTCTGAGAGGCTAAATGTCATCAAATGGTGGTCCGTGCTGGCTCAGATGGGTCTGAGAGGCTAAATGTCATCAAACGGTGGTTCCGTGGCTCAAATGGGTCTGAGAGGCTGAATGTCATCAAAAGGTGGTTCCGTGGCTCAAATGGGTCTGAGAGGCTGAATGTCATCAAAAGGTGGTTCCGTGGCTCAAATGGGTCTGAGAGGCTGAATGTCATCAAACGGTGGTTCCGTGGCTCAAATGGGTCTGAGAGGCTGAATGTCATCAAAAAGGTGGTCCGTGGCTCAAAAGGCTGAATAAAATAATGGACCTTGATATGAAAAAGCATGAAAACCAGTGCTCTATATAGCAATGAGTATACTGTGACAATTATAGAATATACCCAATACCACCTTTTCCCCCCCAACAAAATAATTCCACTTAAAAGTAAACTCAAACTCAAAGTAAAAAAACAAAACCAAAAAAAACAAAAACAATGTCAGTACATCTTGGGTTCAGGGTTGAACTGCGGACCAGCGGGGAGGAGGTACTTCATGTTTCAACACAGCGGGGCCTTACGGGGGGACGGGGACGGTGAAGGTTAGAGGTACAGGACAACCTCCGTACATAGTTACATACAGGACATGGCATCAGCGTCCCCTCACTGACGGACTGATGGCTCTGACCCCGTGGTGTGGGTCCCTCCCCTCCCCTCCCCTCCCCGTCCTCCTCCTCCTCGACAACCCTTCACCCCAGGGAGAAAGCAGAAGGCCTGTCCTCAGCTCATTAGTCATTCATTTTAGTGCTTTGCCATGCACCGTTCGTTCACCGTGCCTGAGAACAAGTCACCGCAACAACGTCATCCAAGAAAAGGGAGTTTTTGTTTCACCCGCTGAAGACAAATGGGCCGCGTCAAGTCATAGTCGGGGTCACGCAGGCAAAGGTCGACTTAAAAAAAAAAAAAAAAAAAGAGGAATATTGTCGTGTTGTATTGATGTATAGGTAAAAAAAAAAAGTATACTTGCGTCTCAAATCGCAAACCTGGCGAAAAGCCAAATGTATCGTCTGACTCTGTTGGATGGGATAACCTCATAAATTCAATTTAAATTCTAACCTAAAGTATCAGTAGCAGATCTTGCAACCTCAAAATGCGTTGTCGACGTAGTATGATCATCAAACCAGATCAAACCAGCTTGGAAATATCTGGAAACCTCTAATTCTGATTCAAGTCGAGTACAGCGTTAATTTACAAAACAACACAACGTTTGTTAGAATATGTGACTCTTTTTTAAATTCACTCACTTCAGGAGAGGACATAAACTGTTTTTTTTTTCCTTTTTCTTATTTTTATCCAAAATTAGTTAATAGCACAGGCACATACTAACTAGAGCATGTCTGAAATCGACATGTAAATATGAAATAAATGCTTAAACACGTAGCTACAGGTGTAATGTTAGAGACCACAGAAGTGAACCTTTCCAGCCTGTTTTCTGAACTTGCTGTTTTCTGCAAGACATTATACTCTATAAGCCATATCTCCAAAACTGGTGGGTCAAACTTAACAACCAATATGTCAAATTTGAAGCTATATGATTCCCTGCTTTCAAATGACATGATAAAAAATAAATATATATCTGACTGGTCAGAAACGGTCATATATGTGCTGATCCCAAGCTCCAGACTGACATAAAGCATTTGAAAAAAAACGTGCCAGGCAACAGTCTAGCTTGCAAGACTATCCCAGGCATTTAACCAACGATATTGTTTGAATACATTGGTATAGGTACTATAGGTTCAGGAATAACATGTTTTCCAAGCTTCTGTTTAGCCCTAAAGCCCCTGGAGGATGACTAGATGACATGGCGTGCAATGCTTTCAGGACTGCTGGATTGCCTAAAATGTGCAGCAATTATAATGTCATCGCGTATAGGTTAAGACTGCAGGGCTGGCATTAAATTAGTACACGGCATTTCCTTTTGTTCCTGCGTGTGTTCGGAAAGGCTTCTGTTTTTAGCGCGGAGCCCCTCAGAGGGATGAGTGGAGCGCTATATGAGTGGATGAATGGATGGTATGCACGCCGCGTTCGGGGCGCGAGGCACTTAATTGGCGTCTTTTGACAATCGGCTGACAGAGGGGTTTAAGAAGAGGACGCCATGAGCGCTGCCGGTGTTGACATAACCACGTCTCTCTCTCTCTCTCTCTCTATCTCTCTCTCTCTCTCTCGACCCCCTAACCGTCAATTAGTTGAGTTGTAACAGCTTCCTTTTACATTGTTGTTCTTTGCTCGTGTCTCGTACGATACATTGACATGCTATGAATGTACTGTATGTGTTATTGTGGATTATGGTTTTCTGTGGGTCTCTGTTACGTCATAAATGCAACCACATAATTATGTTCTCGGGAGCATTTGCTGTTTTATCCTTTTTAACAGAAAATCTGTGGTCATGTACTGTACTTTTATCTCAATGAAAAAGCACTGTAACTAATGTGTGCTCACGGTTACTTACAGTATAGGTCTTACCTCAGGTACTTATACTTACCGCACCTGATACATAATAATATTTGTTAACCCATTTTGGGGCGGGAACCCCTTTTGGTGTTTTAAGCATTACGTTATACTTTAGCTATTGAAAAATAGCAGATCTACAAGCTCATAGCGCGGCACTCAAATCTTTGCTTCTGGGGGGGGGGGGGGGTCCCTGGAACAACATATTTTCAGATGGGGGTCGGCAGCTAATTTCATAACATTTCTGGGGGTCCCAGAAATTGTCCTTTGAGAACCACTAATATAGAAACATGGGTTTTTCAGAAAACATTTGTAGAATCGTCCTCAGGTCTAAATGGGTTAATATGTACAGTAGTGCTACGGTAGTGCTGAACAATGAATCGGAGAAAATAATTGCGATCTAGATTCAGACACCTATTAGATCTCCATGAAATGTTCTATGAGCAGGGCCTGGCTGTAAACAAGTTCTTGAGCTTAGTCCAGTTACCCTGGGTAAACATGGTAACTTTGCTTTGCTTAGCTATAGTCTGCTTGCTCAGGGGATAAATTGGTGAGACATGACCTTTGACACCATCTAAATGTCTCAGAATGTGGCAGAAAGACACAATACAACCACCCCAATGTATATATTGTATTAGCATAGGTTTTATTTAACCCATACATTCAGGACAGGGACCCCTTTTGGTGTTTTAAGCATTATGTTATGCTTTAGCTATTGAAAAATAGCAGATCTACAAGCTCATAGCGCGGCACCGAGTGCCGCGCTATGAGCTTGTAGGTCTGCTATTTTTTTGGAAAAAAATCACGAAAATGTGGTGCAAATCTTTGAATATAATCGTGTCACAGTGAACAGTTTTTTACTCAAATATTTGCGGGGGGGTCCCTGGAACAACATATTTTCAGATGGGGGTTCCGCGGCCAATTGCCATGTTCAACGCGCATACTATACTCAAGGTGTTAACATGCTGCATTACTATGTGGGCGTATAAGTTTGTGGAAGTCCCACACGTCATTCGCTGATGTGGCAGTCAGCTGACCAATTGGGCGGGCTACTTAACCCATTCTGAACGGGAACCCATTTTGGTGTTAGCATCATGTCGTGCTTTAGCTATTGAAAAACAGCAGATCTACAAGCTCGTAGCGCGCCACCGAGTGGCGCCCTACGAGCTTGTAGGTCTGCTATTTTTGAAAAATCGAAGAACGACTGACATTTTTAGAATCTGATCTCAGGTCAGAATGGGTTAATCAGACCAGTGTGTGTCCAGTGGAAACCTCATATGAATCTGATCTCAGGTCAGAATGGGTTAAGCTCACCAGTCTGCATGCTCTACCTGCCTTCCTCTGCATATGGTTCCTGGTTGTTACTTGTTATGTGATGTTTTCTCCCACCACCACCCCAGCACCACCGGTGGGCTCTGTTATTTATGGTCCCCATCATGGGGGTTTCTTGTATATCTATCTCCCTGCTCTTAATGTTTTACGGTGGTGTTTAATCGCACCGAGCAGGGAGAAAATGCAGCAGAGCCGAACGCCAAGTCTAATATTGTATATGCACACTTGTATGCTCATTCTATAATAAATATTGGTTAAATCTATATTCGTGAGTTGTCTGACTGAAATATCATTTCGTCCTTTAGGCCGAAAGTCCTTGACATGAAATAGTACTTTGAGCACCACTGACATACGTAGAAACATAGAAAACTGTTGTGGATGTAGAAGCCTTTTTTTTATTCTTTTAATCGGCCTCAGGGCTAAAACTTGCTGAGTGCTTTTGAGATATGCTTTTACTTTACTTGACCTATATCCATTTCCCATTATACGTTGCACTTCTACTGCATTTCAGAGGCAATATATTATATGTGAAAGGTCATATTATGCTAATGCTAGGGGCTTGTGAGACTCCAGGTGTTGATTAGCAACACAATGAGCAGAATTCCTGCTGCTTGTCAGGAAGCTGCGCTGGACAGCTTTAGTTTATTTAAAAAAAAATAGCATATTTACAAGCTCACGGCCCATTGTGATGTGTCGTGTTGTGAGCTTGTACATCGGCTCAAGTGGGTAATTCTATATAATTCAATATTTGTCACTGAGATTTAGTGAAAGATATTGATATTTGTGTCTCCCATCTCTTCTGTTGAGACATTTAGACTGTGTCAAAGGTCAGAGCGCAACACACAAGCGCAACCAATCGTAACATGACTTGACTTTTAGTTCCGCTGGATCCGTTCTTGCACTCGACCCTCCTTTAGTCTAGTTTTATAATCTTTTGACAAAATAGTCAGGCTGCTGTATTATTTAGTCATCATAGCTATAGTTTGTATTTAGTTTCCGTCAGTGAAGAAGGGTATAGTCGACGAACGGATTTGTTTTGTCATAGTGTTAGAAAGGAGATCCGCACACTGTTTTAAAATCTCCCCAAAACAGAGCAGACAAAAAAAAAACTTTCCGGCCTCACCGGCCTTCGTCAGGTATACTGAGACAGACAGCGCGTCATATGGGTCCGTTTGTGAGTGGAGAAAACCTGGGACTCGCTCTGCCCTAATTTGAGGTTGATGACCAACCTATGGTAAATTGTTAATTTATATAGGGCCTTTATCCAAGGCGCTTTACATAGATTGTGCATTACATTCACCCATTCACACACCGATGGCGGCGGAAGCCAAGCAAGGTACCGACCAGCACATCGGGAGCAACTTGGGGTTCAGTGTCTTGCCCAGGGACACTTCGACATGTAGACAGGAGGAGCCGGGATTCGAACCGCCGACCCACGGACCATTGGACGACCTGCTCTACCTCCTGAGCCACCTATAGCTGGTATGTGTCAGAGTCAGCCAAATATTCGGATTTCATAAGGCCATCATGAATTGTGGGTGGCTGTGGCTCAGGAGGTAGAGCAGGTTGTCCAATGATTCGAACGGTTCGAATCCCGGCTCCTCCTGTCTACATGTCGAAGTGTCCTTGGGCAAGACACTAAACCCTACATTGCCTCCAATGAGTCGGTCGGTGTGTGAGCTCGCCACCATCGGTGTGTGAATGTGGGAAGTGAGGACGCTGGCGTCGACTGTTCGCCGCTTCACCTCCCAATGTATGAATGAATGAACCATTGCAAAGCCCTTTGAGCACTATAAAAGCGCTATAAAATGCAATTCATTATTATTATGAAACTCATGAATTATATATACACCAGGGGCCACAACTGTACAGAATGATTTTTGGGGTTCTCAAAATTAATTTTGTGCTCAAACAATGAATATTCATGCATTATATGATACATTTGTGTGCAGTAATGAGCATAATAGACACAAGTAGATAGGATGGAGCCCGCACACCACAGGTAAAGGTAAGACGTTCTTTATTTAAATGCTGAGTCAGCATTTAAATAAAGAACGTCTTACCTTTACCTGTGGTGTGCAGGCTCCATCCTATCTACATGAAGTTTCTTTTAGCCGAGCACCCAGCCTGTCGATGTGCGTATTCTACGTCTGCTCATAATAGACACAAGCACATATATATATACAGTAGATTAATTCAAATGGAATAAAATACCATTTCTCATTAGTTTTAGTCCACGGAAACAGTGGTGTGCAGCCGACTCCCGGGTGCAGAACGGATGGCGTGCAGAGCAATGTGTTGTTGAGGCTCAGACAGGGGGATTAGGAAGTGTGTCAGAAGATGAATGATTTCATGCATGTTCACGGCATGTTCGCCGTTCTACAAAACAATACTCACACTTTGTACTATACGTAAAAGTACCAATATATACTGCAAAATGTGGAACTATACACGTCCGGGATTCAAAATGCACTTGAGTAAAAAGTAGGAGAGTATATATCGGCATCGAAAAATGTATACTTTTAAAGTACCAAAAAGTAAAAGTAGTCATTGTGCAGAATGTAGGCCATTTCAAGTTTTCAAAAATATATTAAAAGCGTCTTTTGAAAATAGCAGATCTATACAAGCGCACAATGCGTCGCGACGTGATGCATTGTGAGCTTGTAGATCGGCTATTTTCAAATAAGGGCTGAAATGTATAAACGGCGGATAGTGCAGGATAATGCATGTTTTGTCATAATAATGCAAATCTACAAAGTAACTAAAGTTTTCGAATAAATGTGGTGGAGAGTAAAAGTATACAATATTTGATTATGTTATACTTTAGCTATTGAAAAATAGCAGATCTACAAGCTCATAGCGCGGCACCGAGTGCCGCGCTATATGATCTTGTAGGTCTGCTATTTTTGAAAAATCGTGAAAATTGTGCCTCAAGTCTTTGAATATATATTATTACAGAGTGAACATTTTAACACAAGTCTTTGCTTCTGGGGGAGGTCCCTGGAACAACATATTTTCAGATGGGGGACGGCGGCCAAATACATACATTTTTGCGGGGCCCTTGACATGAAAATGTATATGAGATCGACTGACACAGAAACATAATAATAGGGTTTTTAAAGAAAACTGTCAGGATTTAGAAGACATTTTGTATAGAATCGTCCTGCAGGTCCATAAATGTGTTAATAAGTATACAGAACTCGAGTAAATTTACTTTCCACCAGCGGTATGCAAGCATGCAGGGGGTCGAGACGTCTGTCGAGAGACGTCCGGAAAGTGCCAACAAACATCTCAACGAGCAGCATTTCATTTTGTGCTTTTCACACGACGACCTATTACAGCCCTATTTGCCTGTCAACGCGCCACGATAACGCCACGTCTAGAGTCTATAGTCGCCGCAGCTTTCTGAGAGGAGAGCCGGGCGTTAGTTATAGGGCAGGGGTTCTCAACGCGTGGGTCGCGACCCCTCGCGGGGGGAGGAACCCAAATTATCATTAAAGGTATATTCAGTGATTTCACTTAACCCATTCTGACCTGAGATCAGATTCATACGAGGTTTCCACTGGACACACACTGGTCTGATTAACCCATTCTGACCTGAGATCAGATTCTAAAAATGTCAGTCGTTCTTCGATTTTTTCAAAAATAGCAGACCTACAAGCTCGTAGCGCGCCACTCGGTGGCGCGCTACGAGCTTGTAGGTCTGCTATTTTTCAATAGCTAAAGCATGACATGATGCTAACACCAAAACGGGTTCCCGTTCAGAATGGGTTAATTCAAATATCACTTATTTTTTTGTTTTGTTGTGATAATCCTCCCTACTATAGAGTGTGCTGACCATATAAGCAGTTCCTCCCTGTCCCCAGTTAACCCCTGGGGGTCAAAAAACCTTAGGTTTCGTTTTTGACTCTCTATCCTGATTGGACGAAGGCTTAGGTCCCACAGCCAAAAATGAAACCTACGGTTTTTTGAGTGAAATCACTTACTCTACCTTTAAACTTTTGTTGGGAAGGGACTAGTGGACAAGAGATCCACTATAAGTCATCTTACAATTAGTCGCATGCTGAAAATAGACGATCTACAAGCTCCCAACGATTTTCTGTACAAATTGTACGGAAAAAATAAATAAATAAGCAGTCCTATAGTCCTATATACAAACTTGACGTGTTGTAAAAGCACCAAGTGACGTCTTGTATATAAGCTCTGGAGAGGGAAAGTCTGGAGCTCTCTGGTGGAGCTGTTGCCGCCGGCTACCCGACTACGGATAAGCGGTTGAAGATGGATGGATGGATGGATGGATGTTGAATGAACTCTGAGGCCACGACAATACAATACTCTCATGGTATAGAAGGTCAGCACCGCAGAGCAGATAACACTGCACTGCACTACGCGAGGGGAGAGGAAAGACCTCGCCAGGGGGGCGCACGCACGCACGCACGCACGCACGCACGCACGCACGCACGCACGCACGCACGCACGCACGGAAAAGGAGGAGTTGAACACTGAGTGCACGCACATAAACACACAGTTGTACGTGTGCACGGCTTATTTTCTCTGCCGTGCTGTTTGCTGACTCTGCTGGTCCTGCACCGGGTCAGAGAGGACGATGCCAGCACGCCTGTGAGCTTGGAGATCTGATATTATGTCACTATATATATATATATATATATATATATATATTTATACACAGTGTATAATAATTGTTCATTAATGAGGCAAAAGTTAGAAATAATCGTGATATCGATTTGAAGTCATATTGGCCAGCAAATTATAGAGTAGGACAAGAGGAATGCGCGCGCGTGTCTGTGTGCAGTGTGCGAGAGAGCGCAGAGAAAGGACCCTTTCCCTCCCCTCCGAGAGTGAAGGAAAAAAAGAATAATACTAATAATAATAAGATGTGTTTATGTTGAAAACCTGGGAGACACTGGAGATGAGGAGGCTTTCACCCTGAGACCAGACTCTCCACAATGTCTGCCCTGTCCTCAGCTCTCCCTCCTGCTCTCTCTCTCCCTCTCTCCTTCCATCCCTCTCTCCCTCTCTCCCTCTCTCTCTCCCTCCATCCCTCTCTCCCTCCCTCTCCTTCCATCCATCTCTCCCTCTCTCCTTCCATCCATCTCTCTCTCCCTCCCGCTCTCTCTCTCCCCCTCTCTCCTTCCATCCCTCTCTCTCTCCCTCCATCTCTCTCTCCCTCCCTCTCTCACTCCTTCCCGCTCTCTCCCTCCCTCCCTCCCTCCCTCCCTCTATCTCCTTCCATCCCTCTCTCCCTCTCTCCCTCCCTCTCTCCCTCTCTCTTCTTCCATCCCTATCTCTCCTTCCATCCCTCTCTCCCTCTCTCTATATCTCCCTCCTTGCCTATATCTCCAGATCCCTCCCTCTCTCTCTCCATCTCCCTCCCTGCCTCTCTCTCTCCCTCTCTCGCTTCCCCTCCCTCCATCCCTCTCTCACTCCACCTCCTCATCCACCTCCTCCTCCTCCTCCTCCTCCTCCTCCTCCTCCTCCTCCTCCTCGCACCGAGAAGCGCCGTCGTGCAGAGATCTGTACCATATTTGAGCATTAGCATTGTGTAACTTGTAGTTATTTCACCATGAAGTATCTTTACTCTGACTCAAGTATATACTTGCTTTTAGAGTATACCACCAGTCACCAGCAGTGACTCTGTGTACTTGTAACTGGAGTATACATGGGTGGGTGGAGCAGCGGCAGCAGTGCTTGTATAGGGAGGGAACTCCCTGCGACGTGAGAGGGGAGATGGTGGGTGGCTCTGAGTGGGACAGTGCAGTGCAGGAGGCACGCAGGCATCCTCACAACCCTGACGCCGCTGCCAAAGTTAACATGGGGGGGGATTCGGTATCAAAGTTTCCAATATTTGGCTCCGTAAACACGGGACGGCCGATGGAAAAACACAAGCGGAGGAGTAGTATACCTACCCCCCCTCCTCCTCCTCCCACGCACCCACCCACCCACCCAACCCCCGGCCGCTTGTTCAAATAGCAGCGTTTAATTATGAAGGTTTGGGAAATGAAAACCGCGGTCGGCCCGGGGTACTCTCCCTCTCCTCTCCTCTCCTCTCCTCTCCTCTCCTGTCCCGGCCCTGCATGCGCTTGGAAGCTCCGACTGAAAGTGACAGAGTGTCCTCTGACTCCTGAACTTCAGCGCTTCCCCGCGGCTCATCAGGGCCCTGGTTCAGGTTCCTCATGGGCTTCAAATCAGCTTATTTTCTGTTACACAGGCTGCATAGTGTATACTGTATGGCCTCACTGTATAGTCTCGCGTGTTGCCTCTCGTCATTTTCAAAAGCTTCAATACATACGTACAGTCTGGAGCAACGGAAGCTCTGATCATGAGTAAAATATAAATGCTTCCGTCATATGGAGCAACGGAAGCTCTGATCACGAGTGAAATATGAATGCTTCCGTCATACAGTCTGGAGCAACGGAAGCTCTGATCATGAGTAAAATATGAATGTTTCCGTCATACAGTCTGGAGCAACGGAAGCTCTGATCATGAGTAAAATATGAATGCTTCCGTCATACAGTCTGGAGCAACGGAAGCTCTGATCATGAATAAAATATGAATGCTTCCGTCATACAGTCTGGAGCAACGGAAGCTCTGATCATGAGTAAAATATGAATGCTTCCGTCATACAGTCTGGAGCAACGGAAGCTCTGATCATGAATAAAATATGAATTCTTCCGTCATACAGTCTGGAGCAACGGAAGCTCTGATCATGAGTAAAATATGAATGCTTCCGTCATACAGTCTGGAGCAACGGAAGCTCTGATCATGAGTAAAATATAAATGCTTCCGTCATATACAGTCTGGAGCAATGGAAGCTCTGATCATGAGTAAAATATGAATGCTTCCGTCATACAGTCTGGAGCAATGGAAGCTCTGATCATGAGTAAAATATGAATGCTTCCGTCATACAGTCTGGAGCAACGGAAGCTCTGATCATGAGTAAAATATGAATGCTTCCGTCACATACGGTCTGGAGCAACGGAAGCTCTGATCATGAGTAAAATATAAATGCTTCCAGCACATATGGTCTGGAGCAACGGAAGCTCTGATCACGAGTAAAATATAAATGCTTCCGTACACATACAGTCTGGAGCAACGGAAGCTCTGATCACGAGTAAAAAATAAATGCTTCCATCATATACATTCAGGAGGTGTAGTTCCAGACTCAGGAGGTGTAGTTCCATAGACTCTATATTACATTCAGGAGGTGTAGTTCCAGACTCTATATTACATTCAGGAGGTATAGTTCCAATATAGCATTCGGAGGTTGTGGAATAGTTGTCTGGCTATACGCGAGACTTTAGGTCTTTAAAGGTGTTCTCTTATCATGTGGACTGTGGTTAAAGTATATTCTACGATTTTCACAATAATTCACCATGAACCAAATCCACACAGCAGTACAGTATGTACAGTACACCGTCGACAAAGCTTGCGTTATGGTGAGCACGATGCTAGGTATAGCTATTAAATAAAATGTATATTCATAAACTACCTCTGTATTTAACAAAACTGCTAGATCTCAACACATCACTTCATGGTACCAGATCACAATATAAGCTTTTGCTGAAGGTACCAAAAACTATAAGGTACTGCCTTCAGGGTGTATGCAAATTGAAGTTGGATGTCCTTGTGTCATTTACTATTGTTAAAAGACTCGTAACTCACCTCACACTAGAGGAAAGCTTATATATGCACCTGCTTTTTGTATAGTATTTGGTTATGAGTTTTGTTTCTGTGTGCGTGTGTGTGTGCGTGTGTGTGCGCGTGTGTGTGTGTGTGCGCGCGCGCGCGCGTGCGTGCGTGCGTGCGTGTGTGTGTGTGTGTGTGTGTGTATGCGTTTGTTTATTGTATACACAGGGCACCATTGAAAAGGAGGCCCCATGGTCTCAATTGGTTCCCACTGAAATAAAGGTTTCAATCTGTCTCATGAGCTCCAGGCAGGGCTACTCTCTCTGACACATAATGACTCCTGAGATACAGGCAGGGCTACTCAGGACACATGTCTCCTGAGCTCCAGGCAGGGCTACTCTGTGACACATAACGTATCCTGAGCTCCAGGTAGGGCTACTCTGTGGCACATATTGTATCCTGAGCTCCAGGCAGGGCTACTCTCTCTGACATATAATGTCTCCTGAGCACCAGGCAGGGCTACTCAGGACACATGTCTCCTGAGCTCCAGGCAGGGCTACTCTGTGACACATAACGTATCCTGAGCTCCAGGCAGGGCTACTCTGTGGCACATATTGTATCCTGTGCTCCAGGCAGGGCGACTCTGTGGCACATCTTGTATCCTGAGCTCCAGGCAGGGCTACTCTGCGACACATAATGTCTCATGAGCTCCAGGCAGGGCTACTCTGTGACACAATGTCTCCTGAGCTCCAGGCATGGGCTACTCTGTGACACATAATGTATATCCTGAGCTCCAGGCAGGGCTACTCTGTGACACATAATGTCTCCTGAGCTCCAGGCAGGGCTACTCTGACACATAATGCGAAGCGGTAGCTGTGGCTGTTGCTAGGCATTCATGGGCTGTTTAAAACAGTCCATGTGGTCCATTTGCGACGCGACATGACTTATAGTACTGTATTATTAGCATTCAGAATGACTTTTACCACATTTTGAATAATCTACGACATCTTTTAACAAAACAGTATCCTGTTCATGGGGTCTCCGGGGCAACAACAACTACAACTATATCACCATCGTTTTGTTGCGTTTCTTCCTTGGCACGAGCGCGTTTGAAAATAAATCACGGGAATGGAATCAAACCCAAATCTGTGTGTGTGTGTGTGTGTGTGTGTGTGTGTGTGTGTGTGTGTGTGTGTGTGTGGAGCTACAGCGGCATGGCGGGCCTGTGTGTGTGTGTGTGTGTGTGTGTGTGTGTGTGTGTGGGGGGGGGGTGTGTGTGTGGGTGTGTGCGCGCGTGCGTGCGTGCGCACGTGCGTGTGTGTGATAAATGATCAGTCAATGTAATGCTCTGCTGGGCCTGTACTGTCACAGGTAATGTGTGAGAACAGGCCGCCTGCTTTCTTTAAAACGAAAAGCAGAAAGGCAGTCGCAGGCTATTTTTCTCCCATAATCATTACACATATTGATTGTGGCACGGCCAGATTTTCTCCTGGATGACGTCCTAATTGACTATCGCCAGGCTTTAAAAAGCAGTAAAAAAAAAAAAATACTACCCACCGTTTTTTACTGAACCCGAGAAGATTTATTTGCGCTGCCTCACTTCATTAAAGGGATGCCTAACAATTCAGCACAGCCCCTGAAACCCCCTGGACCAGCCGTGGAGTTGAAAAGGTTGTGATTAATCGTGTCACCTTGTGTTTCCAAAGAGCTGATTAATCTGTGTATACATTAGGTGTCAGTAGAAAGGAGCGCCGGTTACAATGTGCACCTGGTGTATGAGGGGAACGCAACACACACGCACGGACGCACGCACGCACGCACGCACGCACGCACGCACGCACGCACCGCACGCACCGCACGCATACGCACAGCACACACACAGTTTTGCATTACTTGTGAGCACTTCAGCGTGCCGATTTTAGGAATGCCATTTCGGGCATTTTTAACAGTAAGCCGCGAAGCCGAAAAAATTGCAGTATCTACAACACACAGTATCTATACAACACACCTCGACTGCAGCCGATATTTCAGTACACACGACAACAAGATTTGAGTCATATATATACTGTATAATCTCTCGAATAGTTTATTTATAGTTTTATAGTCAACTGGAATGTTTTAGAGTTAGTCTATAGTTTCAGTCGACTAAATATCATAAGATTTTAGTCGACTAAATCTACAGTTGATTCACTATACAGTAGCGTGTATAGTAGACTATGGAGCATAACAGTACAGTATACAGTACCACCGCGTTCCATGTCCTATAAGTACAAGCAGTCATTCTCAGGTCCTCTCCTCCCTCACAGAACAGGCTATGGAGGAGCCCACAGCTATACATGCTTGATGCTTCCAGCGCCGTTTCCTCATGCACGGCCTATAGGAACGTCCGGCGGGCGCCAAACACAACAGCGGCCCGCCGTGGCCCGCCGCCGCCACCCCCCCCCCCCCCCCCCCCACCCCCCCCAAGACCCTGCATGTCAAACACAGGGCCTTCAGAGGGTCCCAGGATCGCCTTTCCTCGTTTCATCTCCAGAGCTGCAGAGCGGAGCGCTGCGTTCTGGCTGCAGAGCGGAGCGCAAGGGGGAGGGGAGGGGAGGGGAGGGGAGGGGAAGGGGAGGGGAGGGAAGCCCCCGCTTCACGTCGAGTGGAGGTTGCACTCGCTTGTGTGAATGTTGTTGTGCGTGCGAATGGGTGAATGTAAATGCACCATCAATTGTAAACACCCAATATTGCAATATTGGTGTCACACACCGAAAATGCAATGTGGATGACACACCGCCCCACCACCGGGACGAGGTGCCCCATCCGGGTCACGGCACCAGTGTTACGCCGCCCGGGATTCAAACCCTGCAGGTCTCCCGGTCACAAAAGGACACTTTGAAGCCAAATATCTTATCCACTATAGCCTAAGGGGAAGGGGGGGGGGGGCAGAGGCTCTATATAGCCACTACGGCTGCATATCATAAGCATATACATTTAGACATTTAAACATGTGCAAGTGAGCGGCGCGCACGCACGGTATGGCACGCACGCACACGCGCGCTGCGCACACACAGAAGCAGGAAACACATATAGGCCTATACAGCGAGTACAGAGCGTGTGCACACAAACTCGCGTTCATGTAAACAAAACTACACACGCACTCCCACACACACACACACACACACACACACACACACACACACACACACACACACACGGCGGAACATTAATTTCAGCTGTAATGACGGCGTGACCCGCAGGGCAGTCAGCTGGTTGACTCACCGACCGTGGGGTGTGTCCCGAAAACATTTCAGCCTTGGCCGTATACCGTAACCCCCGGTTACTCTTTTCCGAGGTATATACTTTTACTTTATACTTTTACCCATAATGCTTTATGCTCTATACTGTACATGTCGCAGGGAAATGGTTTCTGTATTTGTATTTTTTTACTCCACTACAATTATTTGCCATGTTTAGTTTCGGATACATTCCCGCTTCATATTATTATTCATATTATTATTATTATTAATATTATACAAATCATACGTGAATGGTATGGATGTATAGCGTATTCATCCAAAGTGCTTTACATAGATCGTGCCTTACAGTTGCTCGTGCGCACACGCGCACACACACACACACACACACACACACAAACACACACACACACACACACACACACACAATACATCGATGGCGGGGGAAACCATGCAAGGCACCAACCTGCTCATCGGGGGCAATATAGGCGTTCAGAGTCTTGCTCCGATTAAGACACTTCGACACCAACTCTGGGGGAGCCCACAGGGATCCAACTGGGAACATTGCGGCTCCCATCCGGCCGATATACCGGCCAGTCTATAGCCGCGAGCCACCCGTGAGCCATAAAGCCCTATATATACTTATGGCTGTTCAACAACAGCCGATCAGAATCAGCACATCGGATCTATATATCTGAGGTATATAAAGCTTAATTGCTGATCCGACAAATCACAAATGTGAGTCCAAAAGAACAAAACACTTGGTGTCGAGTCTGTCGACGTATATGGTTTTCAAGAGTGACTTAAACAGAGGCCCGGGTTGTATGTATAATATATGTTTAGGCTGTCAGTCGATAGTGTCATTAGTTAGCTTACTGTATATCAGTACTTTGTACTCAAATAAAAGTAATGCCAGTACATGGAAAAAGTTAAACATTTACTTAAGTAAGTATACTTCTCCAATCATGAAACGCTCCCAAACAATCCGCGGAGTCAAAGGTCAAGTTATGACAGCCCCCACCTCTATAATTACCCACATCTTTCACGTTAATGTGGAACTCTCTCTCTCTCTCTCTCTCTCTCTCTCTCTCTCTCTCTCTCTGGTCATAATGTGTCATATGCCCACTATACTCACGGAAAAAAATATCGCCGTTTTCGTTCCTTATTTTGCTTTCTATGAAAATCAATTCCATAATCATAGCAGGGAATGGCTTTAAGAAACAGAAGCAATTACACAGATTTATGGCGTCGTTAAGTCATGTGGCCTGACCCCCGGCTGGCTCCCCTCGCTGGAACTGGGATCGTTGTGTTTTTTGGTGAAAACACAACGTCATCTGTACATCGCATGCGGTCGGGTGGAAAGCGTGTATATGTGTCCCTAAAGCAGCGGTTCTCAACCAGCGGTCCGGGGACCACCAGGGGTCCCTGGGAGGGTGGGGTGCAGTTAAATGATGGAGAGTCGGTATAACCAAAATGAGCCCCTTACAGATCTTTACGTCTTGAGAGCGTGAAGCGATTTCATTTTATGCTCTCGACAGTTACATTGCTGTTAAACGTCTTTTACACATTATGTGTAACGATTATGATCTCATTCTGTGTTGAAAAGTTATAATAATTTTGTCCATTCTGAAAAATACAATATATGTGCGTAAAAAAACTAACCGGGGGAATTTTAATGCAGTTACGCTACGCTACGCAACGCAACGCAACACGGGCAGTGGAGCCACCCTTCATTGATTAGAAAAGGTAACATTCCCTGACGGTGACGGAGACGCGACGCTGACGCGCCCGCTGGAGCCCCGGTGTTATAGGCAAGTCAGATTTAACTTAAATACCCTTCACATGTAATATTGTGAGCTTGTAGATCTCTTCAAGCTGTTACTTTGGACTTGTTTATCTGTAAAGACAGACCGATTTAATCGGTCTGATTGATTAATCGGACCGATTCATTAATCTAAGAACAACATAAAAAATCGGCCAATGCCGATGTGTTTGCCGATTAATCTCCCATCGCCCCCTCCCGACCCCAATATAAATTGACTGCTACAATAACCTTAATAATAGAGACAATACACCATCAATAAATAGGGAAGGTGTATGCATGTACTATGTGAAGTACTATATGTAAACTCTTCATTTCCACTTTCCAGCCATTCCGTTTTTTTTTTTGGGGGGGGGGAAATCATTTGGGGACCCCCCAAAATAATTTTGGGGGGTCGAGGGGTCGAGACCCACGGGTTGAGTACCTCCCTCTTTCTCTTACATTCACCATGCTGTATACAGTTACACACTTTAATTTCTTGTCCACACAATTAGAGCAAGTGAATGTCATGTGTTATCGTGATCAACGTTTGCCCGTTGAAACATGGATATTCAAAAGGTTTATGGCTGACCGACGACATACCCTGGAATCACTTTGTCTCTACAAATCACACGCAGCTTGTAAACTAGCCGGCCTCGGCGAGCCAGCGCTCAAGGCAATAACAGAAACCATTCCCATTATTACATGCCTGACATTTTTCGATTAATCATATCGTTTTTAACAAAAAAAAAAGAGAAAATAAGTGGGTATAGTTGGATTTTAGAGACGCACACTGCTGGCGTACAGTGTGTGTGCTGGAACAATGCGTGCATAAAAATGTCTCGCTTCTAGAACCAAACGGGTTTGGAACGAAAACACTTTGTTAGACGTGACGGATCCAGTGTTTCGCTTTGCCTAAATGATGGCATGCATGCAGCATTTTGCGCCGCATGAGGCAGTGAGTGGCTGGCAACTGGAATCCCTCTTACCTATACGTTGATTTTGTCTGTCATCAAAAATGTCATTCATTTTAGAATAAAATTATAATTAGTCATATTTTAGTCACCTCAAATGTTTTAGTTTTTGTCTAGTTTTCATCATCGACTAAATGCCTTAAAGGACCACTTCACCACTTTTCAACGTATCTTCATATAATAGGTCTTCACTAATAATCATGATAAAATGGCACGATTCTTTTCTACTCGGTCTGTGTCTCATAGGACGGCTGTGGGCAGTTTAGAAACCGTCTTCCAGTGACATCATCATTAGGCAGATGTTTTTGAAAACAAGATTTATTTACAAAAATGTTTAGATTTTCATTATCGTGAGAAAGATGGCTTCCATTTTCGCATTGCAACTTTTCAGGACTAGAAAGCCTGCAGTTTCTATTAGCTTGTATTCCCCATCGATGATGTCACTGGAAGATATATCCCTATGGACCGAGGGAGATACAGTATAAGACTTTTGAGGCCATCAGGCTTAGTCTCTGAGCCACTCTCATGCCACACACACACACACACACACACACACACACATATACAGTATATAGGCCTATATACATATTCATTCCACTGTAAATCCTTGTCTTCTTTGT
This sequence comes from Protomyctophum bolini, assembly GCF_963924005.1. Classification (NCBI taxonomy): domain Eukaryota; kingdom Metazoa; phylum Chordata; class Actinopteri; order Myctophiformes; family Myctophidae; genus Protomyctophum; species Protomyctophum bolini. Next base: position 20,616,315 of record NC_137876.1, read on the forward strand.
TTAGATGGAACTCGACCCAACACGATTGCTCATGTCACGGACTTCCTACGACAGGGAGCTTCCTCTTTCATGTCCTATACTATAAACACATAGCTCTGCCGCTGAGCAGAGCACCCATGGTGGGGTGCGGGGGGGGGGGGGGGGGGGGGGGTGAGGCGGGAGCTCCAACAGCAGCTCAGACGTTGCAACAGGATGACAGGGATTTGTACCTGTAAGTTCTACCCTAAGCCGTCCTCAAACACTCTGTGCATGTTGTGTTTTCAGCTCATGTCGGCTCGGCATCTGGCAGGTGTGTAACCCGAGTCTCTGTGAGTCTCTCTCTCTCTCTCTCTCTCTCTCTCTCGCCGCAAAAAAGACCGTTCTTCAACAAAAGTGTTATTTTTGTGGGGTACACCCCTCCATTGTGTGCGTGTCTGTCTGTCTGTCTGTCTGTCTGTGCGTGTGTGTGTGTGTGTGTGTGTGTGTATGTGTGTGCGTAGGGGGGTGTCTGCAGGTGTCTGGTGGTATAATAATTGGATTAAAAAGCAGGCAGGGCACTGAAACAGGAATGTGTTTTATTTTGGCGGCGGTGGCGGTTTGGGGTTTTGAAGGTTGAAGAACGTCACGGCGTGCCGAGGACAGGCGTGACCCGTTCCGTTATATACGACCGCGACGGGACGACGCGATGACAAGCGTTATCTTTCTGCACTAGCCCCCTCCCCCTCCCCCAGTCGCCCTACACGCGCACATACACACACACACACACACACACACACACACACACGTTTGCATTACTATACTTGTAGGACATCAACATTTTATTATGAATGTTTTTTTGTTTTGTTTTTTTCGGTAAGTATTTTCTTCTTCTTTTTTTGCCTAATGAGAAATACCCGATCTACAAGCTCACAGTCTCATCTGGGCTGGTATAGGATTAGGTCGGCTAGTTTCAGGTGCTCGACACTGCCTGGCAACTATAGGTGTAAAACCAGGCAGTCGAGGCAGATCTATATGAACTTGACCCCGTCCGACCCCTGCAGCTGACCTGGAAATGACTGACCCTTTATAGAACCACAAGCTCAATCCATCTCCTAACTGTAAAGCATAATAACTCTAAAGATATGCTTCTTCTTTTTTTTTAAACCATAAAACAACCATTTTCACACGTTTCTCAAATTCTACTATACTTGCGGGGCCCTCACAAATGTAGTAATGCGCGCGCACACATGCGCGCGCACACACACACACACACACACACACACACACACACACACACACACACACACACACACACACACACACACACACACACACACACACACACACACACACACACACACACACACACACACACACACACCTCTCTCTCTCTCTCTCTCTCTGGTTCCCTGCAGATAGAGTGACGGAGGGAGGGAGCTATGGAGCGGTGGGTTTGGGCCGGGCCGGGCCGTGAGGAGCGGAGTGGGAGTTTATCTTTTGGCCTTATCATAACAGCAGCAGTGGGGGACGAGGGACGAGCAAGCGAGGGCCTCCGCCAGGTCTGATCCACGGCCAACAGCAACTCTGGTAACCTTAGAGAAACAAGGACCCCCCCCCCTCTCCCCTCTCCTCCCCCTCCCCCCGTTCATGTGTGTTCCTTTTGCTGCTCCGCTGTAGCAGCAGGTCTCTCTCCCCCCCTCTCTCTCTCACCCCTCTCTCTCCCTCTCTCACCCCCCCCCTCTCTCTCTCTCTCTCTCCATCTCTCTCTCACCCCCCCCCCCCCTCCCTCTCTCTCTCCTCTATCTCTATCTCTCTCTCTCTCTCTCCCTCCCCATAGCGCAGGAGCCTATCTCCTGTTTCTGCAGCTTGAGGTACAAGTACACACTCCTGGACTATATAGAGGGTTTGGGGGAATCTTAATAACGATTCCCTTCTTTTCCCTCCTAACGATCCCCTCTTCTATCAGTCCCATTCCGTTGCGGTCATGGTGGTTCTTGTCATTTAAAAAGTTTTAAAAAAGTTTGGTTTATAAAGATATTGCTTATATAGAGTATGTCTTGCAGAAAACAGCGAGTTTAGAAAACAGACTTGAAAGGTTCACTATCTGTGGTCCCTATAACATTACACCCTTAGATACATTTCATATTTACACGTCGATTTCAGCTCTGACACTTATTTCAGTCATGCTCTAGTTGAGTCTAGTATGTGAAGAGCCTGCCTGCAGTGCTATTAACTCATTTTGGGAAAAAAATAAAAATTGCGCGATGGCAGTCTTTCAGTCAAGTCTGGTCACATTTACAGTACATGGGTGTGTGTTTGATATATTTTTTTACTTTGTCACTTTCCTGCTCGCGTCGTTCATTAGACGTTTCCAGCCACTCGAGTAGAATTTGAAGTGGCACTCGTCCAGGTCGAACCCGATCCTCCCGCGGTAGGGAAGCTGTACCGCTGCCCCGGCCCGTCAAGTCTCTCTTTAACAAACCCCCATCCATCCATCCCTGCCCCATGCACGGCGGTAATGCGCTGTGTGCTTCCTACATGCTATAACTTGAGACAGTTATCAACCCAATATCCCGTTCAGGACGGCTGCAGAACACCTTTTTGGTGCAGTTTTATGTTCCGCTTGAATTATTGAAAATGACATCTACAAGCTCATAGTGCCGCGCTATACGAGCTTGTAGATCTGCTATTTTCTGTTTTTGGTTGTTTTTTTTTTCGTGAAAATGTTGCGCAGATCTTTGAATATATGTTCTGTCAGAGCGTACGTTTTGAGCTTCTGGAGGGGGTCCCTGCATGGAACAACATCATTTGCAGATGTGGGGGGGTCGGCAGCCCATATTACATTATGTTTGGGGGTCCTTGACATGAAAATGTTTGCGAACAACTGACATAGAAACATATAGGGTTTTTCCCCCCAGAAAACTGTCATGGGATTCAGAAGGCGTTTGTTGTATATAGAATCGTCCTCCGGGTCTAAAAGCGTTATTGTTGTTATTTCGTTTCCCTAGAAGTATAACATTTATGGAGCTAATATTTACCTTGGAGCGCTCCGGCCCCATGTATCTCCTGAAATGTCAGATTGGGTTTCGCGGGACTCTTTGTTTGGATTAATCAAAACGCTCATTCCTTTGGACAGAAGCTTTTTTGGGACACCCGAGACAAAGCAAATATACCCCATCTTTGATTGGACGGTTATATAGGGCTGGTTCACAAGAATAACCCCGAGTGTTGCTTGTGTGACAGCTTTGAAATGCTACCAGCGCTGCACAGTAACGGTGCGTATACTCAAGTGCTGCTTTCACCTTCATTTTATATATATTCTTTATAGAGAGACAGACAGTATAGGCTGACAGGAAATGGCGGAGAGAGATGATGGGGGGGTGGGGGGGGGGGGTGACATGCAGTAAGGGCCGTCGGGATCGGGAGTCGAACCCGCGGCACACTGCCAGACTGGATTATACCAGCCAAGGTGCCAGGACCGCTGAGCCACGGCCCAGGCCAAGTATTTTTTTTATTTTTGAGGGGAAATAGCCCCTCCTATGTCCAGCTTTTTGCGTGTGCGCGCGCGTGTGTGTGTGTGTGTGTGTGTGTGTGTGTGTGTGTGTGTGTGTGTGTGTGTGTGTGTGTGTGTGTGTGTGTGTGTGTGTGTGTGTGTGTGTGGACAATGAATGGACAATTCATTCACAAACATTGAAGATCAAGGCGAGGACGCAAATTCTGATTGGCTGCAGGAATGAGATAAGAGCGCCCCTCACTTCACACAGGTGTGATTTATTGTTTGTATATACTTAATGACGTTCACTCCATTAAAGTTTCAAAGACAAATACTGTACTTTTGTTTTTACACCACTATAGGAAGGGAATAAAAGTACATTGAATTGAATCACTTAAGCCTTATTTCAAACATATTGAAAACAGAAGATAAGCCTATGGGGAGAGGAGAGGAGAGGAGCGAAATCGGGCCAACTGTTTTTATATTTTATTTTATCTCCACATTGGTCTAATATCATCATATCGTCAAATACGCATGAACAAGCATGTTACACGAGATTAAATAAATTGATTCATTGCACATGATTGAATCGACAATATGTCATGGGCACATGTTTAGAAAGTGTATATAGCTCTGTTTCCACCACAGTGGGTGTGCATATAGTCTGTCTTCTCTTGAACACATCTGTGGCTGCCCTTTCTCTATAGCGAGGCTGCGTTCACTTTAGTCTGCACAATATTCAAGGAAAAGAGAGCGCTGTTTTTCCTTTATCTCAGATTGGTCTGCACCAGTGTTGTTTTTGCTTGTAGATCTGCTATTTTCAGCGTGCAACCAAGTGTAAAATGACTTATACTCTTGTCTCTTGTCCACTAGTCCCTTCCTAACATTTTATTTGTTGACGACATTGTCAGTGTCAGTGAAAAAAAGGTAGTCGACAAACATTTTCCGTCTTAGTTTTAGTCGACAGAATCAACACTGGCCTGCACCTATAGTCGAGGCTTTCCTTTAGAGTCAGTGTTTGAGTCAGTCGCAGTGCTCGGCCACTGTGTCCGTTCTGAGTTCAGGGCCACATGTATGAGCATTCCATTCAGTCATTATCTGTGCTTATCTCCAGAGTGGCTCTCGACAACTGGGTGTTAACACAGTGGCAGGCAATTCATTAAAGCTAGTGTTGTTGCTCTCTATTAGAGGTGTGAAGCACCTCAAAGTGTTGTTGTCTCTATTAGAGGTGTGAAGCACCTCAAAGCCCCAGGCGTCTGACATCTCCATCTGAAGCAGATTAACATGATGATCTAAGTGGGGTCCGGGGACCTTGACAGAGTTCCAGGGGGCCCCCTGATGATCCCCAGACGCTAACAACCATTTACGTAAACAGATGTTGCACGGCGCTAAAGTAACAAACAAACAAACAAACAAACGCTGTCACCTCCCTCACAAATGATGTCACCTCCCTCACAAATGCTGCCACCTCCCTCACAAACGCTGTCACCTCCCTCACAAACGCTGTCACCTCCCTCACAAACGCTGTCACCTCCCTCACAAACGCTGTCACCTCCCTCACAAACGCTGCCACCTCCCTCACAAACGCTGTCACCTCCCTCACAAACGCCGTCACCTCCCTCACAAAGGCTCCCACCTCCCTCACAAACGCTGCCACCTCCCTCACAAACGCTGCCACCTCCCTCACAAACGCTGTGACCTCCCTCACAAATGCTGCTGCCGCCTCCCTGCCGTGAGGCCTGCTTGTGTCACGTCGACACGTCTGTGACAACGAGGTCTATCATCACAAGGGGGGACATTTGGCTGCATGGTCACTGACTGACTGACAGACACTCCAAGACACAGAGTCTCGATCCGACCTAGTGCAGCACGATTCTTGCTCAAATGTGAATCTCGAATCATTGAGACCACGATTCTCACACGATTCGCATTTTGTTGTATGTAATAAGATATGTAATATGTCTTTAGTCTGTGAACATTACTACATTCAGAATGTGGCACCTGGAGCCATAACTACTGTGGCTTTAAACGGACATCATCAAAGTGCTTGACTTAAATCTCTCTTAAAGTACTCTCTATTGTAGGATAAACACGAGAGTAACTAAAATGATTTGGACAGCCAACTCACACACTAAACCCAAGCGTTTAGCTTCTAAACACTTATTTGTAACACTTTTTAAACGTGTCACAGTGTTTAGATTATATGAACAGAAGAGCTGGAGCATGTTTAAATGCCATGATTGCACCGAGTCATCTGGTAGGCTACTCCTTTTCATTGTGAACAAGTAGCCTAAGCACAGTACAGTACTGGTTGGGTTTTTAGGAATACTTAAATGTCCTGAAAAGGTCCTGGAGATTTTTTTTTTTTTTCTTTAGACATTCAATTTCCTCGTGAATCAGTCAAACTCAAAGTGATGAAATTCCTTTCTCAATCCCACCCACCCCAAAAAGAAAAGTCACACATCTACACGTATACAAGGTTTTCCAACATAGGACAGTGACGACATATTCTGTTCTGTTCTAACCCTCCATCTTGTCTCAGGAAAATGACCGATGAGCTTAAAAAAACTCAGTCCGTCCGTCCGTCCGTCCTTGATGATGGATGGTCCGGGCGTATACCCTCCCTGTAAACACACCATCCCTGCATGGTAAGTGAAACGGATCGCCTGTTGAAACCAACACAACTGGAGATGTGAAACAATAAAGCTCAGAGAGAGAGAGAGAGAGAGAGAGCCCAGGAATTCACCCACCGTGGTCTCCTCTCTCCTCTCTCCGCTCCGGTCCGTCCGCGAGCCCGAGCCAAGACCATCAATACGTGCCTCAGATTCGAAGCCATTGTTATTCCTGCAGATGTTCGCAATAATACGGAGAGATGGGCTCGGTGAGAGACGAGGGGAGAGAGAGAGAGAGAGAGGAGGGGGGTGCAGAATAAACCGCGTCGGAATAATGACACCCCACATTATGGGAGCCGTTCACTCACTGCACCTGACTTTTTTGTTTTACAACCTATAGTGGTGTGGTTCTCAAACTTATTTTGATTTCAAGGAGGACCCAGCACGCACGCACGAACGAACACACGCACGCACAAACGCACGCACGCACGTACAACTCTGAGAGAGCGTATATACTCTGATCGCATTCATTCCCCCCACCCCTTAGATGTGACACAAAACATGGGGATGAATTAATTGTTTCTATTTTATTACATGGCTTGGTTGAATGCTTGATTATTCTGCTTGACTCCGATTGGTCAATCGCTGGATTCAGCCGTGTGTTATTACTTGATGACAGACCGCTTCCGCTCTATAATCAAACCCTCTGAACACCAGCTGTTTGATTTACTGCCGTTTCCAACATGATGCCTGCATGTAAACACAGACACACACTAGTGACACACAATGTCATTTACAGCTAAGCATTGCTCTCAAAAATGTTTTTGAAAACATTTGAGCGAGAAATAGACAAAGCAGTACCCGAAAATGGATTGTATTTGATCAACTCACTTCCTTGTTTATCGACAGTGCTCCTCCAGCCCTGCAAGCTGGGCGGACGCAGCCAGCGCGAAATTATGGAAACATTTGTTTGGGTCAATTTATTTTATGTTAGCCTATACTATAGGTACTAGGTAGCGGGATAATATCTGCCTCTACTAGGTGGTCATTAACGGGATATAACTCACCTTCTTTAGGGTGATTAACCATCTCGGCCAGATATTATCCCATAATCCATAATGTGGAATTGACCTACCGACAAGACATCAAAAAGTGTGACTCAAAAACCACCATAAAAGAGCAACTGACTGCAGTTCTCTCTCTCTCACACACACACACACACACACACAGTGCACACGACACACACGACACACAGTTCTGTAAATATACTTTGAACTTTGACCTCTCCTAGCATTGACGATCTGTTGTGTATAGTATTGCATATCTTTATATGACTTGATGAATTGAACACCACATGGGACCACAATGTAGACAAGCCATCACTTTTGTTTAAAGTATTCAATCAATTAATCAACAGTCACTCTGTGTGTGTGTGTGTGCGCGCGCGCGCGTGCGTGTGTGTGTATTGTGATTGTACTGAATTATACTCGACGACACTGAAAATTAGTTTGATTACCCAGTGTAATTAATTGTCGAGAATAAATACAACTTGAACGAATGAATGTTTGGTTGTCAACCTCCAGACGTCATATCTCATTATGCAGAGGGTCTCACACCTTGACAGTCCCACTGACACCCCTTAGTAGGTCAATGTTAGTGTTGACACCGTAGACTGCCTGTCACCCCCGCCTCAGATTTGATTGTGACAAAAAAGCCTGGCGTTCTTCGGGCCCTGCATGGTCTTGGAATGACCTACGAACAAGCCAGACTCAAACCAGGCTTCTGTGGTGGCGGGGAACCCCCTTTTGGTGTTTTTAAAGCATCATGTTATACTTTAGCTATTGCAAAAAATAGCAGATCTACAAGCTCATAGGCGCAAATCTTTTGAATATAGGCTATATATTCTTTCAGAGCGAACGTTTTTTTTAACTCAAATCCTTGCTTCTGCGGGGGGGGGGGGGGGGGTGCCTGGAACAACATATTTTCAGATGGGGGTTGGTATAGTCAATTACATCTAATGTTGGGTGTCCTTGACATTATGACTGAGAAAGGAGAGAGGCCGCACAGCTCGTAGTCACGATCAGAATGTTGCCGAAACGTTGGATCCTTTTTATTTTTTTATGTCATCGTGCCTACGAGCTGTGCGGCCTCTTTCCTTTCTCAGTCATAGTTTTATCTCCTGCGGTCAGCACCTCCCCGCTACTGGTGTGCACTCCTACCTTTCTGGTCGTCTGGGTGTCCTTGACATGAAAATGTTTCCACCACTGGAATAAACTGCAGTCACTCAACGTTAATAGTGTGTGTAGTAGGTCTCCTCTCCTGTGAGGACTGTATAGGCCCAACTCAGACCTTCCGTGTTGTGATGTCATGTCACCGACACGGTGACCAAGAACAATAATCGTGTGTGTGTTTTGGAGGATATGAGTTCCTGATGCCAGGTCCAGTTCAAAGACAAACCTGCGGGTCTCCTGCAGGGCAAAGCAAACACGGCGCTCTGGCAGCTAAAGGGGAATCCTCCCTTGGCCTGGGGGGTGCATGGCGCTATAACAGGCTGTTCTGGAATATTTGGGGCAGAGGTTCATCGTTGGCATCCAGGGAGTGTGTGTGTGCAAAGGTTTAGCATCGACCGAGTTAACGGTGCCAGAGATTAGCGGGTAACTACGGACGGACATACGGACACACACACGGACGGACGGACGGAGGGCAAAACATACTGTCTCCCCATGCCTTCGGCCTGGTGGAGACAATGAAGTCAAAGTCGTACGGTTTGTCACACACGTGACCGCTTGTAAAATGTCTCCGCATTTGACCCATCTCTTGGAGCGGTGAGCTGCTGCCGTGCCACACTCGGGAATCATTTGATTAGTATATAGATTTGACCCCCCGATCCAACCCTTTGATGCTGAGTGCCAAGCAGGGAGGCATTGGGTCCCATTTTTACAGTCTTTGGTATATGACCCGGCCCTGGGATCGAACCCCCGACCTCCCAGTTTCAGGGCGGACACTCTAACCACAAGGCCACTGACTGGTAATAAAGGAAAGAAAGCCTTCTAGTCTGAAATCCTCTCTAACCTCCCTGTCTCTCTCTCTCTGCGTCATCGTCATCATCATCAGTATATCCTAACCCATGCAGGGCAGGCAGAGCGTTACGTTGTTGCAATCTAACAGTGACAACATCAAAGCCCCGTCGCCCCCCACCGTGGGGGGGGGGGGTCAGAGACCAAACGGGACCTCCCGCCACCTCTTCCTGTTGGTCAGCCTCCCAGCGGCGTCTACCGTCAACATCACATCATCATCATCATCACGTTCACTGCATAATCACCCGAACAACAATATTTAATATCTCTGTGTTCTCGCCCAGAGCAACAGAGCACTCAATAAGACGGCTTCTTTCACCGTGACATCATCGTCGAACGGAGCAGCATGCGATATATACCACCTCGCACGCACGCACGCACGCACGCACGCACGCACGCACAGATGTCCAAATGCAGGAATCTCCTGGCAGAGTTTAACAAAGGAACTTTATTGGCCCTCCCGCTGTAGACACACACACACTACATGCCTCTCTATTACACACCGACTTATATCGCTCACGCACGCACGCACACACACACACACACACACACACACACACACACACACACACACACAGTCACACACAAACACGCACACGCACACACACCCGCAAACTAAATTTAATTTTGTTCAAAAGACTGACTAAAACTAAATTTGCTGTCAAAATCAACACTGCAGATTAAAAAAAAATCTATTTCTGTTTTCTACTATATTCTATTCTTCCACATTGTTCTGTGTTGAACAAGCACCCAAACTTCGAAAAATGAACACGAAAAGTGATTGAAATAGCAGGTCTGCTATTTGTTTTAAAGCGTGAAAATGTGCCTGAAATCTTTGAATATATAATCTTTCAGAGCGAGTTTATAACTCAAATCTTTGCTACTGGGAGGGTCCCTGGAACAACATATTTTCAGATAGGCGTCGGCAGCCTCCAGTGTTGGAGATATGGCTTATAGAGTAATGTCTGCAGAGAAACGGCGAGTTGAGGAAACAGACTTGAAAGGTTCACTTCTGTGGTCTCTTAACATTACACGCTACATGTTTAAACATTTATTTCATACATGTCGATTTCAGCTCCGACATTTATTTCAGACATGCTGTAGTAGGGGTGTGTATACACGATATAGTAACTGCATCGAAGAATCGAATCGAAGTATATCGAAATGAAAACAGCAACATTGATTATGTATCGTATCGTTTGGCAATCCAAATAGTCGGTATATCGAATGAAAATGTGCTGCCAAAAACATCACTGCAGGTTCCTGCTCCTCTAAGCAGTGTTACCTTTTACAGACTCCCCGTGCACTGCAGGCTCATGAAGTGCACGCACACACACACACAGCAACATGTGCAAGTCATTTTATGTGAAACATGGGATTAATTTAATAATAATAGCACGATGTGGGCTTAAACTGGCATTATGTATGTATTCACACACACACACACACACACACACACACACACACACACACACACACACACACACACACACACACACACACACACACACACACACACACACACACACACACACACACACACACACACACACACACACACACACACACACACACACACACACACACACACACACACACACACACACACACACACACACACACACACACACACACACACACACACACACACACACAAAACAGAGAGTAGCACCCCAGGACAAACCCACGCCCACGACGCAATACTGTAATATCCCATAGTGTAATATCATCTCCTTATGTCCAAAACTGTTACTTTTCAACGATTCAATATTCAAAAGCGGCAAATTAGGCAGCAGATCTACATCTGCGCTCTGCGGCGTGTCGACTACCTTTTTCTCCACTGACGAAAACTAAGACTAAATATACTGACAATTTTGTCAACAAATACAAACTATAGAACTGCACTCTGTCGAGTGCATACTTGCTTGTTGCACACTAGTAGGCCATAAATGGCCAACTCGTGCGCAAGCAGAGCGCGCAAGTACTTTCGACCGACAGGCAGAGAAACAAGAGTAGCAAAAATACAACTATTTACATGATGTCTTACGTTGCCATGTAGTGCCCTAAACAAACAATAAAGTCCATGGACTATAAAGAAAGAAAGAAAGAAAGAAATAGATAGATAGATAGATAGATAGATAGATAGATAAGACCTACATAGGGACATTCTTTGCCACCATGCCATAATACAGCCACCCTGTCACGACTCACAACAAACCTCAGCTACCACGAAACAACGTACATAAACTAATGTCAATCAGTCTTCTGTTGAAAATTAACCATTGGAATTGATGGCTGTTATGTCAAAGCCCAAAAGCTCTATCTCCAACCAAATGGAAATAGCAAATTCACTCATGGGATTATTGAAGCGATCAAGAGCCACATACACATTTATATACTGTTCCCTGTTACAACAACTGAACTCCCATACGGCAGATACAACACAACAGACACACCCTAGATTCACATGATGACTAGCATTCAACTCCAGAGCCAGAAACAGTGTCATTGCCACCCGGTCAACGGGTCCCAAAATGACAGCAATAGTACTACACCACCCGGTCAACGGGTCCCACAATGACAGCACTAGCACACCAGCTTGAATCACACACGCATTAAAAACACAAGCAGCAGCCAAGAAGCAAAAGTTCATACCTGGAGCCGTTGACTCTTCCACTTGACTTCATAAGTTGGTTGTAGTGATGCCAGGGGAAAACTGTCTCTCTCTCCAGTTCACGATGAGACCTCCAGCAGCTCCTCCAGACTCCAGTCATCTCCATCCTCCATACATCTGGCTGGCTAGCTGGCCATGCAGTACTTCTCCTCCCAGTATCAATGGCCCCCAACCAGCCTCATTATCCTGGCTGCCTGATCTTCTCACTCAGCCTTGGTCTGGATGTTTCGTACTGTACAAGCATTCTGCTGTAGTGTCGTGGTCAGGGATTTAGGGCATAGGGCTCTATAGGGTCCAGCATTCAGGGGTTTAGGGCATAGGCTCCATAGGGTCCAGCATTCACAGCATGTCGTGGTCAGGGATCTAGGGCATAGGCTCTATAGGGTCCAGCATTCAGGGGTTTAGGGCATAGGCTCCATAGGGTCCAGCATTCACAGCATGTCGTGGTCAGGGATCTAGGGCATAGGCTCTATAGGGTCCAGCATTCAGGGGTTTAGGGTATAGGCTCCATAGGGTCCAGCATTCACAGCATGTCGTGGTCAGGGGTTTAGGGTATAGGCTCTATGGGGTCCAGCATTCACAGCATTTCAGGGCTCTATGGAGTCCAGCATTCACAGCATGTCAGGGCTCTATAGGGTCCAGCATTCACAGCATGTCAGGGCTCTGGGTCCAGCATTCACAGCATGTCAGGGCTCTATAGGGTCCAGCATTCACAGCATGTCAGGGCTCTATAGGGTCCAGCATTCACAGCATGTCAGGGCTCTATGGGGTCCAGCATTAACAGCATGTCAGGGCTGAGAAGAAGCTGATCTTGGGGATCTGGGGTCGTCACCCTGGCCCGTGTACCTGTGGAGCAGGTTGAGAGAGAGAGAGACCATATAAGCTTTGAGTATAAGTATTGGCTATTTCCCCATATATAAGCCCACAATGGGGGTTGGATTTTTGTGCTAATTCGCTTATTTCCATCGAAATAAGTAGTAAAGTGTGCCGCTTGGGATACTATTTACATTATGATTTTTTTGAGCAATGGAAATAAGCAAATTAGCACAACACCCCAAGCCCTATTCAATTAAATTCAATTCAATTCATTGGGGGTTTATGGTAGGGGAAATAGACAATAATGCGCTTTTGCAGAAAACAACACCTGGGCCTATTTGGTGGGGACATAACAACTACAAAGAAAAGTAAGAAAGCCTTCTGTTCTATAGCATGGAATTCTCCTATAAACCATCAATGGTAAACAGTTAAGAACAATGATTTGGTGCTGTGACACCCCAAACAAAACATTGTGTCTGTATATATTTATTCTATTTATTTATAATTATGCACACATAATGCACCCGTTTTTTGTTTTTTTTCATTTCAACCTCCAGTCCCCCCCTCTCGCACAGCGCGCACACACACACACACACACACACACACACACACACACACACGTTAATGCTTAGCTAACTCAGGTTTGTGTGCAATTCAGGTAACACTTTGTGCACACAGCACTTCAAGCACCTTTGTTTGTTTATTTCACCCCCCCCCCCTTATCTATCTCTCTCTCTCACACACACACACGAACGCACGCACCCATGCACGTTAATGCTAACTTAGCATAGGTAGCTAACTCACCTGCAGAATGAAAACAAATCCACCAGTTTGTTGTTATGAAGATAACTTATCTTTCAAGCTGTCACATGCACACTTGTTGTGACTGAGCAGTTTTCACATCCTAACACGCCAGACTACTCCACTGCATGGAGTGCAAAGTTACATTATAATTTGTTTATATTTTTCACTCTGTTTACTATAACAAACATAAGTTTGCAGCCCGTGTGTGTGTGTGTGTGTGTGTGTGTGCGCGCTGTGGAGGGGGAGGGGGCGTGGCTACCGGAGGGTTTTAAAGAGCGCGCTTGAAGCCTGGTTAGGGAGTGTCTACCAATTCACTGGAGCGTCTACTTCAGCCATGTCAAACATACGGCCCGCGAGATGATTTAAGCCGGCCCCCCACTTGTAGAGCATAAATGTACGAGTCTGTCCAAAAAAAAGTAAGTCTCTAGCACATTCCTGTCAAAAGTTATGATTATTTTAAAGAAATATAAACCAAATGCTCAATCCCAGTTATGAGCTTCCCTCCCTAATTAATCTGATTGCTGTGTCAGCTGTGCTCCTCTCTCTGCTGCTGCTCGTCGAAGAGTAGCCTACTATACTTCTCCAGTACAAGGGTCTATAACCGAGGGACCATTCAGATAACAGAGCTCTGACAAAGAAATTATCATATATCCCACCACTGCAGACTATACATATTATTTAATGATGTTGTGAAAATAACTTCTCAGAAACTGGTCCCTCATATTCAGGAAGCAGCAAGTGAAAACAAGACAGAGGTGAAATGTCATGGTTTTCATTTATTTTTCCCCCCTTTGGCTATAAAAAAAAGTAATAACAATTAAGATTTAAAAAAATATATATATTTTTTTAAGTATTAGTTATTCACTCATATTTGTTTTAATGTTTCACTGTTCATCACTTCAATAAAAAAGCAGGACTGCATAAAACCATGGGTTGTGCCATTGTGTAGCCATTTACAAATTTCTGCTGAGACAGTATTTGAAATTTAAATATTCTATTTTCAAATGGTTTATTGGTGCTCCATAAATAAAAATAGAACTGCACTCTGTCCACACTAGTAGGCCATAAATGGCCAACTAGTGCGCAAGGAGAGCGCGCAAGTATACTTTCGACCGCTATAAACTGTCAAATCTCAGTATCTCTGTGAAGGAACGTTTGAAATGTCTAATTATTAGGTGTAACTATTTGCTACCTACCTACTTGCACTATGCATGTAAACACCTAGTATTATTAAGTATGGTTCAAGTTTCTATCTATATAAGAAATTGTTTTATCAATTTAGAACTATTCTGGATAACTTCTTAGTTTTTCAAAGAAAAATAAATCATTGATATGTGATGAAAAAAAAGGTATATAAACTGAATTAAAATATGTTATCACGTATACAGTATAATTATTTTATTATTTATTGTAATTGTATTTCAATTGTAAATGTATTTCATCTTGGACTATAGTGATATTAATACTAAATCATGATCAGAGTCTCTAACTTCAATTTCTGTAATAATACTTTCACATTTGTTAAAATATACATGATCAAAAATACTTAATCTGTAGTTGGATTTGTATTTAATTGTTTAAAGCCTAATCTTGACATGAAGGTCTTTATACTTACAAGCTCATAGCGCGGCACCGCGCTACGAGCTTGTAGGTCTGCTATTTATTTTTTTTAAATCATGAAAATGTGACGCAAATATTTGAATATATTCTTTCAGAGCGAACGTTTTCAACTAAAACCTTTGCTTCTGGGAAGGACCCTGGAACAACATTTTCAGATGGGGGTATAATTACATATAATCTTGGGGGTCCTTGACATGAAATAGTTTGAGAACCACTGATATAGAAACATGAGGTTTTTCAGAAAACTATCACGATTTAGAAGACATTTGTAGAATCGTCCTCATGGTCTAAACGGATTAATACAATATGACTTATATAATTGGGGTGGTTGTATTCTGTCTCCTATTGAGACATTTAGATGGTGTCAAAGGTCATGTCTCACCTAGACACAGGATCTGACACCAGTTTTGACCTGATGGTCAAGATTACATTTATCCCCTGAACAAGCAATGGTAAAAAATCTCATGACCTTGACATGAAAATGTTTGAGAATGAATGACATAAAAACATGGTGGTTTTTCAGAAAACTGTCAGGATTTAGAAGACATTTGTAGAATCGTTCCCCAGGTCAAAATGGGTTAAAGTTTGACACATTTCTAAAACATGTTAATACGTTTACTTTGGTACAAGTATATATTTTGATGATTTGTACTCTCAAGTCAAGTTTCAAATAATTGGGATGAGAGAGAGAGAGAGCTAAACCAAGTAGAGTTAAAGATGTAAATGTATGCTTCTATATAGGATCAATGGGAACCAAAAGTTGAAAAAAATACAAAAAATAAATAACAGGCGTACAATTAAACTTTAAACATGCCACAACATTTTAAAAGCCAACATGTACTGGTCTGGGTTGTGCTATTTGTTTTACTGAAGTAAAAGTACCCACGAGCTTTAGATCGGGCTAAAAAAAACCTCCCCCTATAGTTGTCTATATACTGCTCTTGGGGGACCAGCTGGCCATTAGCAGTGCAGTGCAGGACGGGACCCCCTGTCTTCCTGGCGTTCCCACCCCCCCCCCTCCCCTCCTCAGCTGGGCACCGTGCCAGCTGGAAGGCTCCGATGCCAACCCCAGGCAGCACAACACCAGTCACAGCGCTCCCTATACGCCATGATGTGTGATGGAGGTGAAGCAACCCCTCAGGGGGGGGGGGGGGGGGAACCAGCCAACCTCAGAGGGAAGAAATATAATGGGAGCTAAAATAAAAATAAAAGCCTGGATGTGGTTATTATAGAATCAGCTTTGTGTGAGCCGACCGCTAAAAACTCTCTGACTATGAGGACGGAAGGACTGTGAGGCAAATGTACCAATAACCAGTAAAAGGCCATTTTTAACTTGAGCAAAAGGCGCATACCTGTTGTTGAACCAAAAGAGGTCTTACGATTATTAATGTCCATAACTTCTGATAACTCTTTCACAAGTCTTGCATGCTATAGTATAAGTAGTGCATGCACGATTCTTACTCAAAGTGAATCTCCATTTTCCTCCACAATAATCGCGTCGGCATTTTTATTTCTAAATGATTCCCTTCGACACTGTCGTTCAGATACAGCAATTCGAAGGGAATCATTTAGAAAACGTACTGTCGGACAAGTCAGGATCATCTCTCCATCTCTATAGAGATGGCCTGCCTGCCTGCCTGCCTGCCTGCCTGCAATTGTAATGCACTTCCACTACTGAACTCTGGCTGGTCCAAGACTCACTGAGCATCAGACGCACCTTAAGGCGCCTGTCACACCTTTCAGACAAGCGTCTTATCAATGTTTTATGGTTTCATCTGTCTTGTCGTTTGTCGCATCAATGTACCACAATGCTTTGCGTAATCTGGGCGGTGCGTGGGCGGTACGAGGACATGCGGAAACAGATCCACGTGTTCGTGTTGCCTGTTGTTGTCCTTACGCTGTTAGCTGCGGGAGTCGGGACACAGTAGCTAGTAGCTTGTTGGTTGTGTCAACGTGTTTGTGGTGACAAAATGTTTTTTTGGAGGAGAAAGAGGGCTCTTGTCCTGGCGATGTTGGTGGCGAGGAGAAAGAGGGAAAGGGAGACGCGCCAGAGAGCTTAGCAACGACTCCATTATTTTTAATAAAGCGCATCCATTTTACCACAACACACGACTTTATTGCTACATTTCAGGCTGTTAGCCATGGGGCGCCTGGGCGCACGGCTCTCTCCTATCTGCAGTCAGACCGTTCAGCGTTACTTCAGGAGTGCTTTGGCATTGCCAGTGGACACCTCGATGTTAATGTTATTAAAAAAAATGAGAGAAAAAAAAGGGGGGGAATCATAACATTTCATGCCCAAAATGATTGTTTGCGAGCAGTAGCATTTTCAGAAATATAAGTCATGGCTACGACTCTTTCATAATCTCCAGTCCAATGCGCACTGCCCATGCGAACTGAAAACATGTTCATTCATATTAACAGTTTTATTTTATTTTAACAACCAAATCATATGATTTTGAATCATATGAATCAAAATTTCTGCTGAGACAGTATTTGAAATTTTAATATAGTCGCGTAGTTTCAGCGATGAACGATGCACACCGAACGTTAAGCAGCTCAACCCTGAAACACAGCAGCAGCTCAATGACGAAGCTCCGTCTTTTTAAGCTCTTTTTAAGCCCTGTTTTTTAACCACTGCAGACAGCATATGGATTTTAAGGTTCGGATACACAGTTTTACTGATGTGCTTTTTAACTGGATTGCCGACATTCGGACTGTCAGCCCTGGCCTGTTGCTAGTTTGACAGCTGCAGCTGCTAGCTGTCACAGCCGTGGCACGTTAAACAAGCGACTTTTTCAGTTTATAAGTAGCTCCGGTCCATTCTGTCAATGCAGGGTGTGCGTGTGCGTGTGTACACGATAAATATCTAGTACATTTGTATATTCACGTACAGTCGTACAAGTAGGCTACACAGCATAGGCACTCAGATCATAACACAGGGCAGAATATTAAGCATTAGCTAGGTTAGAAGTGAATGATAAAATGCATGCACCTTGAATTATAACGTTTGTTTAAATTTTCTGTTCGGCCACGACGGGCAGGGATTATATTTTCCTGTTGAATTGCTTACTGGAACAGACCAAACTACTTTACTTAACATTAAAATAATTTTCGTTACGCTCTTTCCTCTTCCGTGTCTACTCTGCACTCTGCAGAAAAAAAACAACAGTGTGAAAAGACCGCCCAGTGCAGCGTAACAAACGGACCTTCTCTCCTATTGGTTGGCGGGTAAACCCAACCCTTTTTGTCTTGTGTCTGGTGCCGCCTTGTTCTTCAGCTTGTGGACTACAGAATGTTTTGTGTCGTGTGTCTCGCCCCCCCCCCCCATGAAACACGTTTGTCTGATGAGACCACGTGACTCCCATTAGAAATGCATTGGGAGCTGTCTTGTCTGATGCTTTTCATCAGACAACCATAAGACGGCTGTCTCAAAGGTGTGACTGCGGCCTAAGTCTCCCCCTCTAACCCCCCCTCCCTCTAACCCCCCCTCCCTCTCTCTCTCTCTCTCTCTCTCTCTCAGGGAGGAGAGCAGGAGGAGGTGGAGGAGGAGGTAGAGGTAATGTCCACACCTGCACGGTGAGCAGAAAGCCACCAGAGTGGAGTTGTAACATTATGCAACCGTTCTGTTATCATTTCATCATCATCATTCATCATCATCATCATCATCATAACGCTCATTACTCTGTCATCTATAGGCTGTTTAGCTAAAAGTAGCCGGGGCTCTCTGTCTCAGCGTGCGACCGTGCGTGCGTGCGCCTGCCTGTAGTTTGCTGCAGTTTCAGGGTTAATTGACAGATCCACATTGTGCCGTCTCTTGGCTGTAATCCGAGCGGTTCCTCAACATCAGGTCCAACAGAGGTCCACACAGATCACAACGGGGGTTGGTACCTCTGAGTGTACAAAGCAGAACCACAAACCCCCGCCCTGTCCCCCCGGAATTAAAGACAGATCTACCCCAAGCTCACAAAGCATTGCATCGCAGCGACTTGTGAGCCCCTTAGATAGCACTTTATGTAGACTTGTCAAAAGTCCCCCTAGGGTGGTTGAATATAAAGCAATGTGGGATATGTTAGTAGACACCCTTCCAAACACATTGGTGAAGAAAATTCTTGATAAGGAATTTATTACCAGATTGTATTAATATCCCCTGACTAAATAACTCATCTTCTAGACCACCTAGACCCGACTTCACCAACAGAGACCCGATTGACACCTAAACAACAAGTTTGGACAGCCCCAGTCTGTCTGTCTGTCTGTCAGTCACACAATCTATTCGTAAAAACTAAACAGAAAAACAGTCGATCTATACAAATTCACAAGGCGTCGCAATCAATGTTGTGAACTTATAAATAGACTGATTTGTTTTCAGGCGAATGTTCCCCCAGAATAGGCATCTATGCTGCTGGGTTTCAAGTGATTAATATTGCCGCTTGAATATTATTCAAAAATAAAGTATAGTTGCATAATGAAAAACTGTATAGAGAGGGCCAAGTGTACATATAATCCTCAGAGTTGGACCAACTGTAAAGAAGAAATCCTTTATGATAATTATATTTTACAATACAGCCTCATGCTCACTCACCTGCGATGCAGGTTGCAATCAAAGCGTGAACATAAAAGCCTTTTGGTGTGATGTGTTTTGGCATCTTTCACGTGATCCCCCCGCGCTGCCACGGAAAGCCTTTCTGAGTCTCTTGGCAGCCGTGTGCGATGCCCATTACAAACGCTATATACATGAATAAAGAAATGGTTGCTTTCAGGGCAGAAAAACCTGTTAACTCCATTTGAGTTGTTTTTTTAGTGGTGCAACCACTCCCTTAAGGAGCTATGTGTGTGTGTGTGTGTGTGTGTGTGTGTGTGTGTGTGTGTGTGTGCGCCATGGGTCTGAGTACGAAAACAGCTGGGTTTTTTTGACCACCTGTGCGCAACCTATAGGTTCAAGGTCATTTCACATCGTACTCAGGACCAGCAGTGTATATTTAAAACCTCTCAATGAAAAGAATAACCTAACACACACACAAACACACACGCACATATTAACTGTATATATATATGATCATTTTGGGTGTGCCAGTACAGTACAGTGACAGTACAGTACAGTACAGTGACCCCCACACAGTAACTCTGTCATTTCTCACACAGCATTTCAAAGAGCAAAGTGGCTGCATTTGGAAAACTTGGCCAACCCACCGGCCAGTCAGTAAAATGTTTCCTTTCGATTTAGCGTCAGTATTTGTATGTCGATGTTTTGATGAATTTAATTATGATGAAGGACCCCGATGGAAACAAGACAACATAGGCTTTCTTGGGAGTTTTAACTCCTCTTAGAAGACCTTCAAGTATTGAACTGTGCTTTCCTGTTCTTTTTTTTCTCATCAATCAATCGTATAGCAGATGTACAAGGTCAAAACGTGGCATTTCGAGCTTGTGGATCTGCTACTTTCGACACTTGTCAGTGTGAATCCTGAGAAGTCACATGGGTTGTTTTTTTTTGTTGGCCAGGTGAAACCCATGGCCTATAATGATCGCGGCTGTTGGCTATATGGAGACCTTTATGGCGACTTCGGCGCGACCTATTCATGATTGGCTGCCCGAGTCTGACCCCATACTCTGAAACGCCGTGCCAAAGTTTCAACCAAGCCAACCAGACTTCCTTCCATTGAAGTGAATATCTCTAGATATATTCTAACTGGTCTCAAACCAGAGTCTGTAACTCTTTAGATATAGTCTACTCTATGGTCTCAAACCAGAGTCTGTAACTCTTTAGATATATTCTACTCTATGGTCTCAAACCAGAGTCTGTAACTCTCTAGATATATTCTAACTCTATGGTCTCAAACCAGAGTCTGTAACTCTCTAGATATATTCTACTCTATGGTCTCAACCCAGAGTCTGTAACTCTTTAGATATATTCTAATTTTATGGTCTCAAACCAGAGTCTGTAACTCTTTAGATATATTCTAACTCTATGGTCTCAAACCAGAGTCTGTAACTCTTTAGATATATTCTAACTCTATGGTCTCAAACCAGAGTCTGTAACTCTTTAGATATATTCTAACTCTATGGTCTCAAACCAGAGTCTGTAACTCTTTAGATATATTCTAATTCTATGGTCTCAAACCAGAGTCTGTAACTCTTTAGATATATTCTACTCTATGGTCTCAAACCAGAGTCTGTAACTCTCTATATAGATATATTCTACTCTATGGTCTCAAACCAGAGTCTGTAACTCTTTAGATATATTCTAACTCTATGGTCTCAACCCAGAGTCTGTAACTCTCTAGATATATTCTACTCTATGGTCTCAAACCAGAGTCTGTAACTCTCTAGATATATTCTACTCTATGGTCTCAACCCAGAGTCTGTAACTCTTTAGATATATTCTAACTCTATGGTCTCAACCCAGAGTCTGTAACGCTGCAGCGCGAAACGAGCGATGCCCGACGGAGAGCGCTTGCTTCACCTGGCTGTTAATGATACGCGTGTCATTCTTTTTTCTTTTTTCTTATTTTGGGACATATAATAATAATAAATTGCATTTTCATAGGGCTTTTCCAAGTGCTCAAAGCGCTTTACAATGGTCCATTCATTCATACATTGGGAGGTGAAGCGGCGAACAGTCAACGCCATAGCGTGGGGTTCAGTGTCTTGCCCAAGGACACTTCGACATGTGGACAGGAGGAGGAGCCGGGATTCGAACCGCCGACCCATGGATCATTGGTAGACCTGCTCTACCTCCTGGGCCACAGCCGCCCCATATGAGGTTTCCACCTGACAGAGACGACGTACATTCACACACAGAAACACACAGGAGAATGTATGTGTACGGTGCTACGTCCACACACAGAAACACACAGGAGAATGTATGTGTACGGTCCTACGTCCACACACAGAAACACACAGGAGAATGTATGTGTGTACGGTGCTACGTCCACACACAGAAACACACAGGAGAATGTATGTGTATACGGTATTAGTCCACACACAGAAACACACAGTATATGGACTGGTGCTGCTGCTATAAAAGCCGAGGCCAAAGTGAACAGTTGCACAACAATAACGATGGTGTTCAAGCATTTCATTGCACTTGGAGAGGCAGCCAGCCAGCTCCTATCTCTCTCTCTCTCTCTCTCTCTCTCTCCCCCTCCCCCTCCCCAGTGGTCAGAGCACACGTACAGTACGTAACGTACACTCAACTATTTTAAGCGGCCCCGGCCCGGCCCGCCATACAGGCAAGCCAATGGAAATGATTGAAAGTGAAAGGAAGACATGAGAGATGATGAGCCTGTGATCCACACGTACTGTATAACCATGCATGGGGTGGACCCGTGTCCGCCAGGTGCTCCTTGTTTTACTATAATTAAGGGTGGAGTTTATTGGCATGCAGGGTTTCAAAGGGCTGGGCATGCAGGCATGCATCAGTGTTGATTTCGTCGACTAAAACTAAGACGAAAAATGTCCGTCGACTACCTTTTTTCACTGACAAAAACCAAATGGAAACGAAATTAAAACTAAGCTATGAGTCACTAAAACTAAGACTAAATATACTGACAATTTCGTCAACAAAAAAAACTAGACTAAAATGATAGGAAGGGACTAGTGGACAAGAGATCCAGTATAAGTCATTTTACACTTGGTTGCATGCTGAAAATAGCCGATCTACAAGCTCACAACACGTCGCAGTGCGACACGTTGTGAGCTTGTAGATCTGCTATTTTCAGCATGTGTAAAAACAGTCATTACGATGGAATCAAGGCCCGCCACTGCACACTGATACTGCTGTGCTGCTGCACTCTCCTCCACCTGTCTCACCCTCCTCCACCCCCAGCACCTGTCTCACCCTTTGGTGAGCATTTGGAGACTAAAGTGACTGGAAGCGTGCGTGCGCGTGCACAATCAAAGATAGCGCAGTTCAAGCTAACAACAACAGATAGCCATCCGAACTCACAAACAGCTCGCCTGGCTTATATCATACGGCGGTAGCCAGACTATAAATGCTGCTAAGAAATGATCCGTTGCTGAAATACATGTTTTATTGTGCTGTTAAGTACAATTGGGGTTTGTGCAATAACAGCTCCAATGAAGTGTTTATTGTCATGTGCAATAGGGATTTGTGCAATAACATAGTAGGCCTATTTATGTTTCTTAGTTTTATGATGCACTGATCGGTTGGCACTTTTCATTTCGTTGTACTCACTACAATGACAATAAAGATCTATCTATCTATCTATCTAACCTAGCCGTTAGTATAGTATAATAATAGAAGATTTGAGAACAGATTCATCATTAGAAATATCAGTTGTGCCGATTAGTGATTAGACGGAGTTTGTCAGAGCAGCAGCATTATGGACTTAAGAATGGAACAGAAAGGGCAGGTATACACTCCTGAGCCAAATATTTCCTGAGGTGGTACTTCAGTATAAAAAGGTTGGGAACCAATGGTCTACAGTCTACACCACACACTCATCCACTTTAAAAAAGGAAGGATGATTATAATGACCATGTGAGGCTTCATGCTGCCCAATTATAATATTCCACAGCATGTACAGTTTCTTCTGGAAGAAATGTTGTTCATCCCTCCAGTACAGTTCAAAGATGTGTAGTGTTGATAACAGATGTGTCAAACATCTGCATCAACCTACTAGACAACATGAAATAAGTTCACCTACGTTGAAAAATGTGATGAGATTCCCCGCATCTTCTCGAACGTACTCCATGAGGCCGCGAACCACAACATCTCTGTCCTTCTCAGGCACACCGTGCTGAGAGAGAGAGAGTCCTATATCAATGATTACAGAATACAGTGGTATTTACCCCATTTAGACCTGAGGATGATTCTACAAAATGCCTTCTAAATCCTGACAAGTTCTGAAAAACCTCATGTCTCTGTCAGTGGTTCTCAAACTATTTCATGTCAAGGACCCCCGAATATATATGTAATTGGCCGGCGGCCGCCAACCCCAATCTGAAAATATGTTTTTCCATGGACCCCCCCCAGAAGCAAAGATTTGAGTTAAAAACATTCACTCTGAATTCACATATTATTCAATAATAGCAGACTTACAAGTTCATACTAGTGCGGCACTCTGTGCCACGCTATGAGCTTGTAGATCTGCTATTTTTCAACAGCTAGAGCATAACATAATGCTTAAAACACCAAAAGGGGTTAACACTTAAAGAGCGAGTGAGTTTAGATTTGATCTACCTCCATCAGTCCCAAAATGCTCTTCAGCCTTTCTCCCTGGGCTCCACCTCTGGAACGGAAGAGATCCAGCAGCTTGGGAGTGTACCGGTCCAACGCCGACATAAATGTAGGCTCCAGCTGCACGGTCGTAATCCTCATGAATTCTGCACTTATCTGAAATACAAAAAGGTACAAAAAGACAAGGCAAAGACAATTAAAATGTTTACTTAATAATACATGGTTGTAAACACCAATCAAAGCGAACACTGTGTTGTGAGCTTGTAGATCAGCCGTTTTCAAAGCATGACACAGATCAAAATGCAGATGCTGTGGCATAAAATTACTATATATTTTTTAAAGCTGTAACTGAACAGTAAACACTACAGAGAAGTTTAATGCTAATCCAACCTCACCTCAGTCACCACAATGTCCAGTTGACCACTGGAAAGTAGGGACAGCAGGAATTATACGTTGGTCACCTGAAAAGGGAGACAAAAAGACAAGCTGTTCTCAGTTGAGCACAATGCGGATGCTGTGTAAACACTACTGTGAAATAAATCTTATTTAAAGGAGTCCTTGAGGGAGTCCACAGCTAACTCATAGTTTGGAACCAAATGGACCCTTATGGGTCTGTAACTCTGAGGGCTTTTTCCAAGATTACTTTTGAATACTTTTCTACCAGCTCACAATGCATCACATCCATTCATTAAAACTATGAACTCTGACTGCAGGCGGATATATCATTATAACAATGTGCAAGAAAATATTTAAAAAGATGGAAGAACTTTATATTTGTGGACAATCAAAATATGTTTTTTATTTTAATGTGGTGTCATTAAAATTAATCTGGATGATATGGCAGACTCACTATCTAGAAAATAAAAACATGGCACTTAATTTAAAATAGGTTACAGACCCCTGTTATATGAGCTTCTTTTGGGATTATTGTTATAGACCTATTTACTTGTTTCTATGAGACATGGCAACAGCGTTTTTTGTGCGTTTAGTTGGTCAAATGTTGAGATTAGAAACGGCCATAAATCTTTCATTTCTCAACCTTTAAAAAAAATAAAAACATCTCCATAATCCTTTTGAAGTTTGCTTTCATACGCTGTATCACACCCGATTCACGTCTTCTTCAATAAAATGCTACGAGCGAAGACCATAATATACCTCGGGGCCACACACACACACACACACACACACTAGCATGCTAGTTGATGGGGGGAAAACGTTCTTATTTAGCAGCCATATTAGCATGTTCTCTAGGCTCTAGTATCACATATTGCCAAAGTTAAACAGCACTGAACAACTGATCATTGTTAAGCAAAACGTTCACGGACGTTCTGCTTCTGCTTATGCCCTATGCCCACTTCAATGCGTTGCTGAGATTACACAGACGGAACAAATATGAGGACCTAACGAACGAGCAAGCAAGTGCTATACACTGCTAGTGTTCGTCGTAGCCTCTAGCCTGCCTGCAAGCTTAGCCCAAATTTTTTGATTCTCGTAGAGGTTTTTTTCGAGTCTGACGAATCTCTCTAAGAGAGTCAAAACGCTAACTCCGCCCCTAATGTCGAAGAAGCACACTGATGCCTTTAAATCACTCTTACCTTGTACAAATGCAAAATCTAAGCTGCTTTTAATGTTGCCCCACTTGTTTGTGAGCTCTGCGGAAGAATATTAAACTCTGTCAATGCTTATTTTTCAATAAAAAACGTTTTATAGTCAACTCTGTTTCTGAGTATTTCTTTCACCCGCAGCCATCTTGCTTTTCTCTCCATTGTAAATACGGTAAACGGCGCAACAGAATTGTAAATGCGGTAAACGGCGCAACAGAATATTGCCCGCGACCCTAGCGGCCAGGGTTCTCTTGCGCATTTACAATGGAGAGAAAAGCAAGATGGCTAAAATACATTTTTTATTGAAAAATAAGCATTGACAGAGTTTAATATGCTTCCGCAGAGCTCACAAACAAGTGGGGCAACATTAAAAGCAGCTTAGATTTTGCATTTGTACAAGGTAAGAGTGATTTAAAGGCATCAGTGTGCTTCTTCGACATTAGGGGCGGAGTTAGCGTTTTGACTCTCGTAGAGAGATTCGTCAGAATCGAAAAAAAACCTCTACGAGAATCAAAAAATTTGGGCTACTGCAAGCTCACAAATTCAGACATTGTGGAGCATTTTTGGTCAAAATGGTAGACAGTGGCGGTGCTCACAAATACCATGTTTTGGGCATGGTTAACTGTCTACATACGAACAGTTTAAGCAGCATGGAGAAAAGCCTGGTTACCGAGGCTAGCATGAGCCAAATAAAGCCTTTTGGGTAGACTTTGTTAATCGACACAGTATGTACAAAGAAAAGCTCTGCATATATTCGACATATTAGTATTATCATTATATTTGGCACAGTTTGCGCCATGGTTTGCGCCCGCGCAAAAAGAAAGAACAAACAACACAGCCATTCCCCCCCATCAAAATGCAGCTCTAAAATCGAACAATAGCCTATTAACCCACTGATTTTACATGTTTTAACTTTAACATTTACAACAAAAAAGAAGAAAAAGGAGAGCACAATACCTTTATTATGTCTTGCACTGCATGTGAAATTGTGAAATTGTGAAATTGTGAGCCGGCTTCTGCACTGCTCCATCCAAGACGGAAATAGATTTGTGTGGGAAAACTTACCGCGGTTTTGCACCAGGGGATTCTGGGAGTTCTCTTACCAAACTACTTAATTAATTCATTTGAATTCATGCAATTTTCTCAGAACGATTTCAGACCGTAAAAACTAATAGATAAAATTAGGTTAGATTAAAATGTAATCATCAGAATAAATATATTGTATTTAACTATAATGAGTGGATTCCATATATAGACATTGTTATGTAATGTTACCTCAAATAATAGCCATAAAGTAAAACAAACAATTATATTGATTTGATAATTTTACTTTAGATATTCAATTAATATTACAACAGAAAAAAATCATTTCTGACAGTGTTGCATGTGGTTTATACTTCTTCTTAATGCTGGTCTGTTGGGCATCACAGAAAACACATCAGTCACATGGCTTCACATTGTGTGTATACATGTATGTGCATGCATGGGAGCTGCTCGCTGTTCGCACAGTGTGTACACTAGCCTTGTAGCAGTGGTTCTCAAACCTTTTCCATGTCAAGGACACCAAAATTGACCCCCCATTTGTAAAGATACGGCTCTATCAGCAGTGATTCTCAACACGTTTAATTTCAACTTAAGGACCCACCAGTTTGACATGCATTAGTCTATACTCCCCATTTAATGGCATTTTTTTTTAAATCTCTGAGACCCCAGTTTATTATTGTAAAATGAATGTTAATTTAACTCTGAGAGTGTACACTCTCGGAGTTACATTAGTACTGGTTTTGGTATTGGTTCCATACACTCTCGGAGTTACAGACCCAAAAGGGTCCATTTGGTTACAAATTTAGCTGGGGACCCCCTGGATCTCCCTCAAGGACCCCTGGGGGACCCCACTTTGGGAACCACTGCTGCCTTATAGTACATTAACTTAAGTATAGGTTACACTGTAGCACCTCAAAACTGTATCATATGTGACCAGATTTGACTGAGAGACTGCCATCGCGCAAATTACAGCTTTTCACTAGCTGTTTTTTTTTTGTGTGTGTCAGAGCTGAAATCGACATGTACATATGAAATAAATGCTTAAACATATAGCTAGGTGTAATGTTAGAGACCACGGAAGTGAACCTTTGAAGCCTGTTTTCTCAACTCGCTGTTTTCTGCAAGACATTACTCTATAAGCCATATCTCCAAAACTGATGGGTCAAACTGAACAACCAATTATGTCAATTTGAAGCTATGATTCCCTGCTTTCAAATGACATGAAAAAACGAAAATTCAAAAAAATCCAAAGGCAGTTACTCAGTCGAATTTAGTCACATTTTACGTACTTTAAAGCTATTAGCAATAGTATGTCAAAATTTGAATGACTTTTTTTTCTTTTTTCTCTCGCAATCTGCATTCAAAGACGTCCCTATAGAAGCTTTGTCATTGGTCGGGGAAAAAAAAAACCCGGCAACAGTGCAGCACTATCCCTCTCTCTCGCACAACAGCGCCCCTACTGGTACTCATAGTCATATACTGGTGCTCATTAACCAACACAGACACACATAGGTGAACACAGGCATAGGTGAACACGGACATTGCTCCATCTTGGAGTGGTTGCACCACTCAAAAAAAAAGTATTTAAATGTTTGTGCTTTATAGCCTATATCGACTCCACTGTCCACCCCTAGCTGTCGGTCGGCATTATGCATAAAACATGTGCTGAGTCAGATATTCTCCATGGAGTCCCATAGCGTTTCAGCTCCACGCGTCCAAACAAAGCTTAATCCATTCAGTACGGGAACCCCTTTTGGTTATGTTATACTTTAGCTATTGAAAAATGGCAGATCTACAAGCTCATAGCGCGGCACCGAGTGCCGCGCTACGAGCTTGTAGGTCTGCTAATTTTATTTAAATCGTGGCGCAAATCTTTGACTATATCCTTTCAGAGCGAACATTTTTAACTCAAATCTTTGCTTTTCTCAGAGGTTCCGTTACCACTGACGCAATATTGCTTGCTCTGGGTGGATCTTTGTTGGTTTGTAAAGTGTCTTGAGACAACTTGTTGTGATTTGACACTTAAATAAAATGTAATTGAATTGAATTGAATAGAAACAGGTATTTCAGAAAACTGTCATGATTTAGAAGACTTTTTTTTTAAAATGTTGACGTCAGGCCTAAATGGGTTAAATATCACAGAGAAGGCTTTGGGTCTGGTTGTACTGTATACTGTACTGTATACCGGGGGGGGGGGTAGCTTGGCACCTTCCCAAACCCCTCGAAAAACCCCAGCGTCGGTCTTCTTCCTCCTCTGAGGGAGCTCTAACCGTCACACAAACCAGAACAGATCTCTAATGAAAGGCCCCTGCTACTTACAGGGAATTAAGACAAACCACCAGCATATGCCACTGCGCCCAAAAACATGACCGCTGTGACTGCCTGAGACAAACCAGCAGCATATGCCAGTGAGCGCGGTTCCCAAAGTGGGGTCCGGGGGACTCCCATGGGGTGCTTGAGGGTAGTTCCAGGGGGTCCCCATGCTATAAATGATAGTTAGGAACCAAATGGACCCCTTATGGTAACTCTGAGAGTGTATAAATGGAACCAAACGGAACCCTATATAAATCGGAGTCGCAGATATAGAGATGCCATTAAATGGGGATCCGTATAGCCTGTAATGCATGTCACACTGGCGGTCGTTGGAATTAAAATGGTTGAGAATCACTGCTATAGAGTCATACAAATCTTCTATGCATGCATACAAATGTTGTACAAAAGTCAGTACTTAAGTACAAATGTTGTACTTAAGTACAGTACTTAAGTAGACATTCTTCCAGTGCTTAAGTGCATTTACTTTGTACATTTACATTATTAATCATTAATGTGTCAAATCGAAAAAAAGGGCTTCGTTATTAAAAGACCTCCACATTATTATGGTCAATGCCTGTGTGAAAAGTGGGAGTGATTGGTGCAGGCAGTGAGGAGCTATAGCAGTCACAGTGACACACCACAGACAGACACACACACACACACACACACACACACACACACACACACACACACACACACACACACACACTCACTGAATTATAGTATGATGATGATGATATATAAAAAAGTAAAGTACACTCAAATATATCAGAGTGCCTCTGCTACTGACCACAACACAGGGCTTTATATAGCAAACATGATGTCGTGCCCCCCCAAAACACACACACACACACACACACACACACACACACACACACGGTCCCCGGGGCCAGTTTCCAACGATTACAACAAAACCTTGCTCTCTCACTGTGAAACGCAATCCATTGCTAATTCATTTAACCACTTTAAATTGCATCCCTGTTTTCATGGATATGTCATTGTAAGTGGAAAATAAGAAGAACGTGAACTCTACAGATTTAAAAGCGTTCAAAACTTTTACAATCGGGGTGGTTGTATTCCATCTCCCTGCTCTTCTATTGAGACATTTAGATGGTGTCAAAGGTCATGTCTCACCTAGACACAGGATCTGACCTGAATACTGACCTGATGGTGGGGAGAGAGAGAGAGAGAGAGAGAGAGAGAGAGAGAGAGAGAGAGAAAGAAAGAAAGAAAGAAAGAAAGACAGACAGACAGAAAATTAAAGAAAACAAATCAGCACTTGCGTATCGGTAACCGTGTTCAAACCCGAGGAGTAGAAGAGAACAGTGACATATAGCAGCTTTACTGCAGTGACTGTCCTCCTCTATCCATGTTAAAGTGACACAGTGCAGCTTTACTACAGTGACTGTCCTCCTCTATCCATTGTGGCAACCCAGGGGAGAACAGGTACAGATTCACAATAAAGCAAGAGGCTCGGAGTCAGAGGCAGCATAAACTTAAATAGTCTTTTATTCAAAGTCTTGGGGAAAACGGGGCAAAACATCAACAGAAAGGTCCCTCTTCTCATGGGCTTAGGCTTCTCACTTGCAGTCCTGTAGATTAGAGCACAGAGAGAGAGCTAGTGACTTAGTTTGGGGGAGGGTGCTGCAGGCTCTCCCTTGAGGAGTTCTGTCGGCAGTCACTTGAGAGATCTCCCTCATACCAGCCTCAGAGATTCCTCCTTCCTCACTCCTGCAGCAGTTCAGACTCACTCACCAGACAGCTTGGGCGTCGGCCCTTTAACAGCTTCTGGTGATTGCCTTACTGGCAGGTGCGTCCATGTCCAGGCTCCCATTGGCTGTAATATCTGTACCGGGTGATACACTCCCTCTATCACCTCCCCCAGCCTCATTCTGTGGGGACTAGGCCTGGCTGTTTCCCCTGGTTTGCCACACCATGTTAAAGTGACACAGTGCAGCTTTACTCAGTGACCGTCCTCCTCTCTCCATGTTAAAGTGACACAGTGCAGCTTTACTCAGTGACCGTCCTCCTCTATCCATGTTAAAGTGACACAGTGCAGCTTTACTGCAGTGACCGTCCTCCTCTCTCCATGTTAAAGTGACACAGTGCAGCTTTACTACAGTGACCATCCTCCTCTCTCCATGTTAAAGTGACACAGTGCAGCTTTACTCAGTGACTCTATCCATGACAGGTCACATTATTAACAACACAATTATTGTTCCGTAAAGTGTTTCTGTGTCCATGTGGTCGGTCGGTTGGTGGGGAAACACAAGCCGCCGTTGGATTCAAGAAGACATTTTGGCTCCTCTTGTTGACAAAGGCAGCAGAGTTTAATGTCAGAAAAGAGGCTCGCCCTGCACCCTGGAGGAGCTCTGTGTGGAAACGGGTGAGATTCGGGTCAGATGAGGCCTCCTAACACACATGAGTCAAAGGAGCCACTTGAGGTCTACGAAGAAGAACACTTTTAATGACTTGTTCTTTTCCCAGATATATTATTATAAAAACACAAAGTCTCTAGTGATATACTCTCCCACCTTGAATTCATAGAACAGAACGTGCTGTGCCCGATCGACGCCAGCCATGCATGCTTGCAGTGCATGTCACACTGCAGCCAGAAATCTTCCACTCCGATTCGGAATGACACCTTATTTTACTTTGCAATCGACCACATTTTGAATCGCGCCGAGTGTTTAGTCAGTCAACAACTCACAAACAGCTCTATTATAGTCATTAGGAGTCATGTGGGCACAGCCTTTGTGTTTGAACGGTTACGTATCTGCAAACATTTGTTCCGTTTGAGCGATGATTAGCTTTGATTGTCATTGTTTGTTTTGTGTTTAGAGAGAAAAGCAAAGCCACCGCCGTAGGAATTTCTTGGTGTGTGTGTGTGTGTGTGTGTGTGTGTAACGGAAAACTCAACTCGAGCCTCGAAATGTGACCGACTGCTTTTCCACAGTATAGAGTTTGAAACGAACATGTTAGTTTAGTCTGTGATATATTTGTATAATAAAATGTATTATTATGTATTCAGTAGTGATGCACCGAATATTCGTCCGCGGAAAATATTCGACAGAAAATGGCTAAAAATTACAATTTCGGCCTATTCGGTTTTCGGCCCGAATAGGCAGAAAATATATCACCGAATAGTGTATGCAATTAATGCATTCAAAAGAGCTGAATAAATGTTTTATGGACTCATAATAGTGATTATTATTTTAGTTAAGTTTTGCAGTATAACCATTTATTTTGCCATAAATCAGGTAGCTTTAAGGTACGGCCATGAAAGCAATGGTAGCAAAAACTATATACCGGTATGATATTAATCATATTCGGATATTCGGTATTCGGTTTTCGGGCCAACTGTTTTCTCAATCTTACACACCCCCGTATGCAGCGAGTGCAGTGCCCGGTGTCAACGTCGGTCGGACCCACAGTTGTCCAGAACCGCCACAAAAGGCCTCGATCTGCCCGAGCTCTGGACAGGGCCACTGCATGCCCAGGCTCCATAGACTCCATATTTGGGCATGCCATATATGGAGCTTTAGCCTGTTCTGACATCACAACACTTCTGGGCGTGCCTGACAGATACAGAAATCTCCATATATGGGCTTAAAAGGGACACAGACAGATGGGTGCAGGATTGCATAGCCGGCGCTGCATGGGGCATGGATAGTTTTTAACCCATTCTGGACGGGAACCCCTTTTGGTGTTTTAAGCATTTATGTTATACTTTAGCTATTGGAAAATAGCAGATCTACAAGCTCGTATAGTGCGGCACCGAGTGCCGCGCTACGAGCTTGTAGATCTGCTATTTTCTTTTAAATCATGAAAATGAAAAATCTTTGAATATATATTCTTTCAGAGCGAGTATATAACTCAAATCTTTGCTTCTGGGGGGTCCCAGGAACAACATATTTTCAGATGGGGTTCGGCGGCCAATTACATAATAATCTTGGGGGTTCCTTGACATGAAATAGTTTGAGAACCACTGACACAGAAACAGGTTTTTCAGAAAACTGTCAGGATTTAGAAGACATTTTGTAGAATCGACCTCTAAATGGGTTCATTTTAAACCTAAAAGAATCTCAGGGTATACACATTGGAACAGTGTCCATATCCATGCAGGGGGGGATCTCAGATTCCATAGGAAGCAGGGAGGTAGAACGGCACACTCGAGAAAACAGGTTCCTGGTTTGATACCCTTCTCTCCCTGGGTTAGTGTGTCCATGCAAGTGTCCATGGGGGCGACTGTGGCTCAGGAGGTAGAGCAGGTCGTCCAATGATCCGTGGGTCGGCAGTTCGAATCCCGGCAGTTCGTGTCCTCGGGCAAGACTTGCTCCCGATGTGCTGGTTGGTGCCTTGCATGGCTTTCCGCCGCCATCGGTGTATGAATGTGTGTGTGAATATAAATGCACCATTTACCATTTATATTTACCCCAGAGTGCTCCAGACGAGCAGGTCAACAAAAAAAGTCAAAGTCGTACACGTTAGTCACACACGTTATACCACAGTGAAATCTGTTCTCCGCATTTGACGGTGCCTGGCATGGTTTTCCTGCGCCGGCCCGTCAGTGTGTGTGAATGTGAACCAGGTGAATGTACAGTAAAAAAACGCTTTGGATAAAATGCACCATTACCATTTATGATACATCATAAATACGTCCGTGACATATTTATGATTGTATAACATCATATTGTGGACGGGACTTCACCGAAGTCGGAGCTGAGGGTCGACTTCCATTAACCCATTTTGGGCGGGTTTTTTTAAGCATTATGTTATACTTTAGCTATTGGAAAATAGCAGATCTACAAGGCACCGAGTGCCGCGCAATATGAAATTGTATAGGTCTGCTATTTTTGGAAAATCGTGAAAATGTGGCGCAAATCTTTGAATATATGTATTCTTTCAGAGCGAACGTTTTCAACAAAGAAAATGCTTCTGGAGGGTTCATATTTCTAGATGGGGGGGTCCGTGGACAAAATACATATGATTCTGGGGGTCCTTGACATCAGATATTGAGCACCACTGATATAGAAACATAGGTATTTCAGAAAACTGTTATGATTTAGAAGATTTCTTTTTTTTTTAATTCAGGTCTAAATGGGTTAAATGCAATTTGTGGTTCAAGATTTCAAAATGCATAAAAACATACGTGAAACATTACGAAGGCTTCTATATAGCCGTGCTGGCAGGACGCACAGGAATGTTTGGCGGCTCTGCTCGGTTTGGGGCGGGTTTCGAGATTATCTCGGGACACTCAGACAGACAGAAGGACAGACGGACAGGCAGGCAGGCAGACAGGCAGGCAGGCAGGCAGGCAGGCAGGCAGGCAGGCAGGCAGGCAGGCAGGCAGGCAGGCAGGCAGACAGACAGACAGACAGACCCTCTTAAGGTAACTCTCCACCACACCGAGGGCGCTAAGTGTCGGAAAGTGTTGAAAACCTGCTGTCTGGTTGGCAATGGGAACTCTGACACTGTCGCGTCGGGTCGCAAGTTGTTTAGGGAAGTGTCGAAAGCCAACCGAACCGAAAGACGCTCGTTAATTGTCTTCTCCGACATGCCGAATAGCAGCAGGCCTGCTGTTAATGAAACAGACATCGAAGCCAAGGCTTGCACCATTGTAGCCGGGATCTCAGCTCTTGCTATCAGCAACTTTTAATTTGTTCACACCTTCCAACCGACTGATCTCCACCAAGCCCTTCATTCGACATGCCAATATCTGTAGCTAATCTGTAGTGATCCAGTGATGAAAATAGGTTTTCAATGTAATGAGTCCCGGGCCGGGATGCAGGGATGGTCTTTTAATTTAGTTGTGTCCCAGGGACATTTTATGAGTCCCACTTCAACAATGTTACGAGTCATATTTTGCAATGTTTACAGATTGCAGCATTTAACTCCCTTTTCATTTCATAATATGGTTAAAATGTGGTTATATTCATGTAGAAAACAGAAGAGGAAATGATTATCATAACTAAAGCTAGCAAAATAAACTAGAATAAAAAACAGTAGTGCATCTCGTGGATGCAGAAGTCGTTAATATTGCGTCCCTTAACTATAAACTGCTTTTTCCCCAAAATGCACCCTATTTTCACCCCTGGTGATCCGTAGTAATCTGTATAGTGAGAGGGGAGAGCTTCCTTTATTGACCTTCTGCATGAGGCACACTGTAAAAGAAAATCTAAAAAATAAACTCCATTCGTTCCGGCTGCTCTGCTCAGTGTAATGTGAATTCCCTTTGACTCCAAATCCAGTGGAATCGCCAGCAGCTCCATCATTTCAATCGTTCCAGCATCTCAGAAACACATCAACGGCTGCATGACAGATTCTCCCTGACACGACCATCTAATGTAATGTTCAGCCGATATGGCGTGCGTGCGTGCGTGCGTGCGTGTGGCTGTGCAGCGCTGCCAGGGTATAGCCATACTGTAGTGTAGCCTTTCATTCACAGTGCTGCTGTCTCTTACTTTCAATCAGTCATGATACATTTAGCAGAGAAACCTATAGCTGACAAACACCAAATTGTTTTGTTATCAACCAATCAGATACAGTATACAGATAGCGACACCGCGCAGCCAGGAAGCATGACTTTACACAACGTTTTGTGGAACGGCAGCGAGGGGCCGAGCCGCGTTGAACTGCAGGGTCAATGTCACGCTTATATAGCCGAAGAGTTAGACTCTCCTAGACGTATTTGATCCGTTCTGACATTTTCAATCTACGAGAGACTAAAGGTCTCTCGCCCTATGGTTGGTTCAACGGCACCCGGTGCCTCCGAGAAAGCTCTGAACAATGTACGCACCTCTGCTGTTCGGGAGGAGACCTCATAACTCCAAAATGTTCATTTTTCAGGAAACGAAAAATATATAAAATTTTCAGGAAATTAAGAAAACCTTACATTTTTCAAACAAAGCAATACAGCCTCATCAACGGTGGTGTTGTAACTTTATATAATTGTCAGTTACTTCCATGAGAGGTGGTGGAGTTAGTTGCTTTAGCAGACATTTCGAGGGTCCAATGGAGTTAATAGTTTTTGTCCAAAGCACTTTTTTACTACTTTCCATTGGTTAAAATTTTCAACGAAAAATGGAGTTATGAGGTTTCCTCCCGACAGCAAGGAAATGCAAAATCTAAGGTGCTGCTTGCTTATATATACCCTGCTGCCTACGTCACGGAAACACGTGCGGCAATCAGCGGGACGTCTTTCAAAGTGGCGTGGAAGAGGCCTTGCCGTGCGAATAAGGGCCTTGATACAAATTGAACTGAACTGCCCATTCCTGCTGGAAGAGAAGTTCAGAGTTCACAGAGCAAGAAAAAAAAGTTTTTATTTTTTTAAATAGCTCTTAAACGCTCCCCTCCCCCTCACCCCCCGTAATTGAGGTGATTGAAGACGGGGGTTAAAAGGCCACAGACATCATCATCTCTGGAGCGTAATTGTATAGCGGTTAAATTATAGTCGGAGTTCTGACTTAAATAGTGGAGCTTTTGAATGCGGCGGTGCCCTTTTTAACCAATCACAGCACATTATAGCGGGAAGAAGTATTCTGATTTGTTAATATCCTCGAGGTTGTTCATTCAGCAGCCTGTGGGTAAAGGCTGTTGGTCAGTCTGTTGGTTCTGGACCAGATGGATCTATATCTTCTACCAGAGGGCAGACGTTGGAAAAGATGGTGTGCTGGGTTACCT
Organism: Protomyctophum bolini; assembly: GCF_963924005.1. Classification (NCBI taxonomy): domain Eukaryota; kingdom Metazoa; phylum Chordata; class Actinopteri; order Myctophiformes; family Myctophidae; genus Protomyctophum; species Protomyctophum bolini. Next base: position 20,653,215 of record NC_137876.1, read on the forward strand.
ACTAAACCCTATAGGAGAAGCTCTCGTCATCCTGCTAAATACCTAACCGACGTCATGACTTCGCTGATGACATTGCGCTTATCAGTCAATCATTGGAATACGCTCAGGCTCTCCTTCAGTCTCTTGAGCAGGCCTCCAACTGTGTTGGTCTTTATCTCAACGAGGCGAAAACTGAATACGTAAATATATGATGACTACAAGTAGGCTATTTGGGTTCATCTTTCCAAAAGGACTTTCAAACTAGGAAGGGTATGGCCTGGTCAGCCTGCAATGACATGCATGCATATGATCTGGTCATCCCAGCTAAGATGTTAAAAGTATAAAATATTTAGGACGATTGAACGGATTCTACTCTATGGCTCTGACACATGGACACTTTCAAAGAAACTAGAGAAACGGTTGGATATATGACATACACCCGCCTTCTAATGAGAGCGCAAAATCTGTCTTGGAAGAGCCACCCATCGACTAATCTAATATATGGCAACCTTCCCCGTGTTTCTTCACTAGTCCGATCCAGAAGAACACAGTTTGCCGGCCACTGCTACAGAGCTGACAATGAGGTTATATCTTCCATTCTTCTCTGGAGTCCTGCCTCAAAACAGACCAGAGGTAGAAAACTGTCGTTCCGTGATGTCATCGCTCCTGGACACAGGACATCAGTAAGCAGTAACTGGCGATGGCAATGAAGGGCCGGGAAGTCTGGCGTATAATATTGTGAAATCCACTATCTTGACCGCGGTCGAAAAATGATGACGATGAGGAGACTCAGGCCCCTTTTCCACCAACAGAACTTTGGCGCTAGAATAATTGTTTCTGTTCTTTATCCCGACGGTTTATATCACACCAGCGCCGCCGCTACGTATACGCGCAATACGCACTGCGAGTATATAGGGCAACACGTTGAGCTTGGGCTTTTAATGCTCAGCTATATGGTCTCTGTCGGTTACTTTTCACCATTCAAGTTCAAAAAGACACACACACACACACACACACACACACACACACACACACACACACACACACACACACACACACACACACACACACACACACACACACACACACACACACACACACACACACACACACACACACACCCGTGTGAAGTGAGGGGCGCTCTAATTGTTATACCATCATAGACATCATGTCATGAACAACTGAATTCATGTGATTGGTTAGCTGATTTTCTCGTCTACACCAGGGGTTCTCAACCCGTGGGTCGCGACCCCTCCGTGGGTCGCCAAATTATTTTGGGGGGGTCCTCAAATTATAAAAAAAAAAACCTAGGAAAAATTACTAAGATTTTATTGTAGCAGTCAATTTATATTGGGGGTCGGGAGGGGGCGGGGCGGGGGTCCCGAGACATTGCCAAAGCATTTCCGGGGGTCCCCGGCCAAAAACGTTGAGAACCCCTGGTCTACATATACAGTATATGACGTAAAGTTTCCCTTCATTGTCAATGGCATTTAATGTTTGCGTTTCCCATATAGAGTAATAAAAGGATAGAGACTGAACCGGAGCGATGGATGGAGATAAGAGTTTTCTGTTCGGCAATGACGATACCAAAGTACAGCATTTTCTTTTTTTTACGTTATACCTTCTCTAACCTCCTAAAAAACAACCCTGAGACGTTTAGCGTTCCCAATGCTACCATTAGCCGTCTCCAGTGGGCTGTGCCGTTAAAAAAAAAGTGAAGAAAAAGACGTGTGACAATAAAAGATCAAGTGAATTCTGGCTGCGGCGAAACGGGGAGAGTTGCCACGACGTTCTGGTTCGTCAAGCAATATCTATAAAACTCGTAAATTTATCCTCGATTTTACGGTCCGCGGCCCCGGGCACGGCTCTCTCTCTCTCTCTCTCTCTCTCTCTCTCCGACTCTCGCCCATTATGGAGGCAAACAGCAACCACAGCAAATCTATTCTCATGCCTAAAACAATGATTCGAGGCCGTAAAGCACACATTTATTGCCCTTAAACAACTTTGTGATATAATTGAAAGCAACAACTCCCTCCCCCCCCCCGAATAATTTGAAGATAATTTCGCCGTGCCTAAGGCTGCAAAAATGCACGGCGGTGCCAGAGGGTTATGGAGGGCAATTTACATGTAGAGTTCAGCAGTTGTGTTGCGTGTTTGTTCACATGCAGCAGCCATGGAAGAACTTTGAGGTATTTGTACTTGAGTATTTCCAATTTCCAGTACTTTTACTTCTATCTCAGAGCCAAAATTTGTACTTTTACTAAACTACAATTATTTGAAAACTTTAGTTACTATAGTTCCTTTGGCGCTTTCATGAAAACATACATTAACCATGTCAACCCTGACAAGCCCTACATTTCGGCCATTTGAAAATAGCCGATCTACAAGCTCACAATGCGTCCCGTTTGTAGGAACATTCTGCAATATGAATACTTTTACTTTTAGTACTGTAAGTACATTTAGATGCCGATACTTTTGTACTTTTACTCAAGTACATTTTCAATTCCGTACTTTACCTTGTAACGAAGTAGTTCTAAATTGCAGTATTGGTATACTTTTACTTAAGTAAGACAATTGAGTACTTTTTCCACCACTGGAAAGTACTCAGTATTTATTAAAAAGTTCAACGTTGAAAGTGCTCATGGTATATGGCCCCATTGCGCTAGTTTTCACGTGAAAAAGAAAATGCATCAAAACCGTTTTTAAAACAGCAAATCTACATGTAAGCTCACAGCACGCTTCACCGTGGCACGTTGTGAACTTGTAGATCGGCCATTTTCAAGCAGCCAAAGCAGAATTGCGGTTAATGTATATAGGCTAAGGCTACTATCTTTTTGTAATAATTATTTATTCACCGGCGGTGGCTCAGGGGTAGTGGCTGGATGGTAACGGCCAAATCATTTTAACATTTTATTTTGTAAAGTTATACTTTTAAACTTGTCAATAGAAATGAAGGCAATAACTGCAGTGTTAATGTGTTCCTTCCCCACTTCAAATGGAAACCGTTTAACCTACTATTCATAATTAGCCTGATTTAACCACAACTAACAGTAGGCCTACTGCAGTGCATACACAAGTGTAAATAAAACAAAACATCACCGACCATTGGCATCTTTGGAGGTAGAGCTCTTGAGTATAGTCTTTGCGGTTTGCATTAGTTTGTTTTTTGAGAATGACTGAACCTCCATTCCTTTTAAGGTGCTCCTAATCAAGTAACGAGCAGCCATCTTGCTGCTGCATTATGGGAGATGTAGTTTCTGAGGTTAGAGTTGTCATGCTGACCAGATTTGTGGTCCATTTCTGAGTTTTGACTCAACAGCCATGCAGTTTGAACGTGGGCTCGCCCAGAATTAGTGTCGAAGTGTCCTTGAGCAATAAGACTCTGAACCCCTAATTGCTCCTGATGTGCATGTTGGTGCCTTGCATGGTTTCCGCCGCCATCATGTGTGTGAATGGGTGAATATAATGCACATTCTATGTAAAGCGCCTTGGATATAAATGCACCATTTACCATTTGCCTTACATCTAGGACTACCATTTGTGACCCGATTTGACTGAGAGCCTGCCATCGCGCAAACTCCAAAATGAGTTAATATAGCACAGGCAGACTCTTCACATACTAGAGCATGTCTGAAATAAGTGTCAGAGCTGAAAAATGTAAATATGAAATAAATGCTTAAACATGTAGCTAGGTGTACTGTTAGAGACCACAGAAGTGAACCTTTCAAGCCTGTTTTCTCAACTCGCTGTTTTCTGCAAGACATTACTCTACAAGCCATATCTCCAAAACTGGTGGTTCAAACTGAACAACCAATATGTCAATTTGAAGCTATGATTCCCTGCTTTCATATGACTTGAAAAAAAAATCCAATGGCAGCCCATCAGTCAAATTTAGTCACATTTATTTTAAAAAAAGTGCCAAATGTTTTCAAATATAAATGTAGTGGAGTAAAACAAACAAACACACAATCTGCCTCAATCTGAGATGTAGTGGAGTCGAGGTAAAAGTATTGAAAATACTAAAGTAAACTACAATACTTGATCAAATGTACTTTTAGTTCCTTCCAGCCCTGCGTGACTGTTTGCAGCGTATCGAACGTTGTCCTGTCCGTGTGCACACAGAGGAGGAACTAACTCCCCTGCTGCAATTTGTTGTGCAATTTGAACGTTTGTTCTTTTCCACGGCTGTTCTTTTCCTTCCAGACAGTGTATAGGACTACAGTATAGGAGCCTGGATTGATGCTGGACATGCACGCACGCACGCACAGCTCTCCACAGAATGTATACAGCAAATGACACGGTTTCACGATACATATACCCAGTGTTGGGGAGTATTAAGCTACATGTAGCTGAGCTACGTAGCTTAGCTACATTTTGCTGTAGCTTGTGGTAGCTTAGCTACATTCATATTGGTGTACCTCGTCAAGTAGCTCAGCTACTTTTTGGGTCATTTTTGGTAGCTTAGCTACTCAAGTTACAAGCTACAATTTTGGGCAATAACATGAAATAAATATATTCATTTTGACCATTGGTTGCTGTGTTAATTCTTGTACTAGAACCCCCTTTGAAAAATCAAGGACTGTTCCTTTTTCTGATTGCTTTGAGGGCATGGCAGCTCTTGACAAGCCAACAGCTGCCTCTAATTGTTTTATCCTTTCTTTAATGGGGGAAAATCTGTCTAGAACAGGGATCTTCAAATGTTGACGATCAAATGTCATCATGTAACAGTTGTTTAGTTATAATGTAGGTGTAGTTATCTCATTATACAAGGGTCTCTTTTTTTTTACAGTTAAGATGTATTAACATTGATGATCAAATGCCATGTATAACACACAGTATCCTCAACAGATCCTCTTTTATTTGTGTAAGTCTCTAAGTTTTTTTTTTTTTTTGTATATATAAAACTGTTGAGAGGCATATTTCAGCTGGCATCGTGGCATGTGACTTTTTTTTAGGATATTATATTTTGTTTCATATGCACCGCATGTACATTCTCAATTTAACGCTGAAAAATAAAAAGTAGCTGAGCTACTTTTTCCATGTAGCTGTAGCTTTACAAGCTACATTTCTCCAGGGGTAGCTATGTAGCTTGATCAAGCTACTGCCATGGTGAGCTACTTGTAGCTTTACAAGCTACGCTTTCAAAGTAACTTCCCCAACACTGCATATACCTGACATTAAAAGCCCCCTCCGATTGGAACAATTTACCAACAAATATTCGAACCATTTCACCTATGTCCAAAAGTGCATTGTCTTCTTGTACTACGACCTCAGGTACATGCCTATATGAACATTCCACCCCACTTTATTTATTCATACACATTATATATTACTCATAAACAATGAGCTAAATTAATATTTCTTTGAATCAAACTGTATTCTAGCACTGACCTATGAAAATGACAATGATATTTGACTGAACCAATGAGATGAGAGAGATGAGATATACTTTATTAATCCCCGAGGGGAAATTGATACAACAGCATAATGTGACACATAAAAAGCTAAAACTACTGGACAGACAGAAGAACACAAATAATTTGTAAAATCAAAACAAAAAGTGTTGTATCCTGCCTTTTTTTACTTCTTTCTAAGTATTTGATCGGCCCAAAACATTGTGTTTATTGTCATGATTGGTCACAACTCAAGTTGGCTTTGTCCGCATAAACTTACAATGACAAACTAACAATGACTACAACATGATGTAACAATATCATCCTGATGACTACAAAACAATGACTACAACATGACGTAACAATATCATCCTGATGACTACAACAAAACAGTGACTACAACATGACGTAACGATACCATCCTGATGACTACAAAACAATGACTACAACATGACGTAACAATATCATCCTGATGACTACAACAAAACAGTGACTACAACATGACGTAACGATACCATCCTGATGACTACAAAACAATGACTACAACATGACGTAATGATATCATCCTGATGACTACAACAAAACAGTGACTGCAACATGACGTAGCGATATCATCCTGATGACTACAAAACAATGACTACAACATGACGTAACGATATCATCCTGATGACTACAACAAAACAGTGACTACAACATGACATAACGATATCATCCTGATGACTACAAAACAATGACTACAACATGACGTAACGATATCATCCTGATGACTACAACAAAACAGTGACTACAAAATAACATAACGATATCATCCTGACGAACACAAAACAATGACTACAACATGACATAACGATATCATCCTGATGACTACCAAACAGTGACTACAACATGATGTACCGATAATATCATCCCGGAATTCTACGGCAATTTTGTAACTACAGAGCATGCAGGCTTTCTTTCCTCTGAGATGGAAAGTCGGGTGACGTGAGGTTATACTGAAGAACTCACTGGCCCCTCTGCTCGTTATATGCTAGGGCGGGGTGATGACTCAGGCTGTGAGGACAGAGAACATGCAGCGACTCTAGGATTTCACCGTATAATAATAATGATAATGAATTGCATTTTTATAGCGCTTTTCTATGCACTACGTGCTTACTCAAAGCGCTTACAGCGGTTCATTCATTCATACATTGGGAGGTGAAGCGGCGAACAGTCGACACCAGCGTCCTCACTTCCCACATTCACACACCAATGGTGGCGAGCTCACACACCGACCCGACTCATTGGAGGCAATGTAGGGTTCAGTGTCTTCTTGCCCAAGGACACTAGGAAACTAGACAAAAATGTTAGGAAGGGACTAGTGGACATGAGATTTAGCATAAGTCATTTTACACTTGGTTGCATGCGGAGAATAGCAGATCTGCGACACGTTGTGAGCTTGTAGATCGGCTATTTTCAGCAAATGTAAAAATGGTCACTACGACGGCATCGTGATATTTAGTTAGACTAAAACAGACATTCCAGGTGACTAAAATGTGACTAAAACTAAATGAAAACTATCAAGCCTGTTAATGGAGCGTGGCGGCCCATGACGTCATGTTTAAATAATCAAGACAAGAGGCGATCAGTAAATACATTGTAAATACATAAGTAGAAAAGGTCAACCTGCCTTCCGGTCTGTTAGAAAAGTACTGTATTTGAAGGCCGTATAGTAAAAGGTATACTGGTTCTGTTCAGAATGTATAGTGTCGTCTCCCGTCTTTCCACAAAATGCTCCATGTGGGCTCGATAGGAACCCGTCTCGATAAGCCTGATCGATAAGCTGCTCGTTATCAATACAAATTAACTCCAATGAGCTCCACCCTTACTGCCGACCGACAGCCATCAAAAAGTGGGACTCCTTCCTCTCTACCCTCCTTCAAAACCGCCATACTAAGAGCACCTGTCTGCAATTTACACCTGGACCTAATTAGTTAGTTAGTTGCTGCGAGAGTGAGGTCTAGCCAACACCAACTCGGGAATGGATTGCCTGGATCGCTGCCCTCCACAATGTCCACCGGGTTCTATGAGCTCTGCAGTGTTGTCAGCTATACAACAAGCTGTCGCGGTTGGCTCCCATAGGGTCAATTTACTTGCCTCAAGTTCTGGGTGCCTGTTGCAGTGCCATGCCAGCCTCCTCCTTCTCTCTCTGACTTAGAGACAAGTCTTCTGAGCTTGCCAAAAGTAACCGTATACCTCTGTACTTTTTGCACAATATATTTCAATCAATGTATTCAATCAATCCCATATTTCTGAAGAAATCGGGGATGAGAAACATGGGTTAGTAATACATGAGTGTGTGTACGTATATGGTTTTGTTCGGTCGGTGCATGTGCGCGTGTGCACGCCGTGTGTGTGTGGCAGTGTGTGTGTGTGTGTGCGTGCGTGTGTGCGTGTGTGTGTGTGTGTGTGTGTGTGCGTGCGTGTGTGTGTGTGCGTGTGTGTGTGTGTGTGTGTGTGTGTGTGTGAGTCATCCAGGAGGTAGGCAGAGAGCGGAGCGGATGGCCGTCCGACGTTGCTCACCGTTTCTGCTGGAAGCCAGGAACTCATCAGTCTATCATCACCCACACACACACACACACACACGCGCGCACACACACACACAGCGCGCACACACACAGCTGGGCACACATGCAGCGTACGTGACATAAGGCCTGTCTGGCCGTGCAGTCACGGGGGGGGGAGGGGGAGGGGCAGCGTAGGGTCAAGGTTCGTCCAGGCCGTCAGGTTCTCCGGTAGGAAACAATCCCCTCATCGCTGACTGTTAAACAATCACTGCTCTGCTGTACAACATGGCCGCCATACTGATCCTCTGTCTCTGTCTCTGTCTCTCTCTGTCTCTGTCTCTGTGTCTCTCTCTCTGTCTCTGTGTCTCTCTGTCTCTCTCTGTCTCTCTCTGTCTCTGTCTGTCTCTCTATGTCTCTGTCTCTCTCTCTCTGTCTCTCTCTCTGTCTCTGTGTCTCTCTGTCTCTCTCTGTCTCTGTCTCTGTCTCTGTCTGTCTCTCTATGTCTCTGTCTCTCTCTGTCTCTCTCCCAAGACCTGGTGGTGGTTCGACTAATCAAAAAAAACACTGATCTTCATGTCTTTTCACAGCAAACTGAACTTGGAGATCAATGTTTTTAAGTTTTTAAAGTAAAGTGAACATGGTTAAGTCTGTCTGTGGGTTGTGATGGCGTTATCTTTTTAAACATTTAAATAGCATATATTACTGAATCGTTAAATCTATCAATATTAAATCTTTTAAATAGCCTATATTTCTGGCCTTTTTAATCTATTCATTTTGTCTTCTTTGTTTTGGCATGAGAGGGACAGGAAAGGGGCTGAAGAGAGAATTGTTCACCCATATGTCCTATAACCATTCGGGAAGTTGCTCAATGTTTCATTTTGAGAGCACAAATTGCAGAGCCAAGTTCACATTACGGCACGTTGTAAGCTTGTGAATTGGCTATCGTTTTTGGAGATAGAAACCTTCCTATACCTACTGTACAAAACCATCCGCCACTCATCCGTATTAATTACAACATTACGTTACTACTTTTTTACCTCAAAAACTAGGTACGTAGCAAATAGCTAAACCTAATAATTCAATATTTCAAACGTTCTTTCACAGAGAAGCTGAGATTTGACTGTTTGTAGCAGTCGACAGTACTTGCGCGCTCTGCTTGCGCACTTGCACACTGTGTGCAACAAGCAAGTATATGCACTCGACAGAGTGCATTTCTAGTTATTATTATTATTATTATTATTATTATTGTTATTATTATTATTATTAATAATAATAATATTATAGAAAGAGGGAAAAGGACTAGGCTAGAGCCAGTGTTGTTTTTGGCAGCCTATGTCACATTTTAGTCACCTGGAATGTCTCGGTGTTAGTCTAGTTTTAGTCGACTAAATGTCATGCGGTTTTAGTCAACCAAATCTTCAGTTGATTTAGTCGACTACAATGTAATTTTTAGTTTGCTATTTTCAGCATGCAACCAAGTGTAAAATGACTTATATATAGTGGAACTCTTGTCCACTATAGTCCCTTCCTAACATTTTAGTCTATAGCTTTTATTTGTTGACGAAATCTAATTTAGTCTTAGTTTTAGTCATCATAGCTCAGTTTTCGTCAGTGAAAAAAAGGTGGTGGGGGGGAGGGGGCGGTGTTACACAGTAGGCGGCGGGCACAGCACGATGACACGTTTAAGGCTTCCGCCCCGGAGGGGTGAGCTGGAGGCTGGCAGGAAGGACGGACGGACGGACGGACGGACAGACAGACAGCCACGCACGCAGGCTGCAGCACGGATGCAGGGTGGTGTCTATACTGTACAGTAATGGTATATAGTATACATTTGTCTCTGTCGTTCCTCGATAACTTTTGTGTAGGCCTGTATACTCTTTGTTATTTATTTGACAGCCCGCATTATGCAAGCTATATATATATATCGAGAGCTTGTCGGAAAAGTATACTTTTCTCATTGCTACACTGTAAGTATATTTAGATACTGTGCAGGGTCTGGGTCTTATAAGACACTATATCATTATATCATATCATAATACTTATACTTGACTGAGAGTGAAATGTTGAACACTGCAGACAGGCCTTTTGACTGACTGGCTGGCTGGCTGTCTGGCTGGCTGGCTATTAGGCTATCAGGCTATCAGGCTGGCTGGCTGGCTGGCTATTAGGCTATCAGGCTGGCTGGCTGGCTGGCTGGCTGGCTGGCTGGCTGACTGACTGACTGGCTGGCTGACTGACTGACTGACTGGCTGGCTGACTGACTGACTGACTGACTGACTGACTGACTGACTGGCTGGCTGACTGGCTGACTGACTGACTGACTGACTGGCAGCCTGCCTGCATGGTTTCCTACACAGTGAAGGGAATTAAAAGGGAAGGAAAAACGTGTCTCTGTGTCCAACACGCTTCGGCAGGAGCAGCGGGGGGGTGGCAGGAAGGTGACAGAGAGCCGCGATGAAAGTCCCTTCCCCACACACACACACACACACACACACACACACACACACACACACACACACACACACACACACACACACCCACTTTGTGGATGGCCTCTTCACCTCCCCATGAGGGGGGGGGGGTGGGGGGACGGGACGGAGGACAGACACACTGTGGCAGCTATAGGGCCCAGCTGGTCTGCAGCAGTGTTGATTCAGTGTTAATTCGTTAATTAGTGTTAATTCGTTTTAGTCACCTGACATGTTTTAGTCTACTAAATACAACTAAGGCCTCTTGTCCCACTATGGGGTGGAACCAGAACTATCCAGAACCTGAACCTATTTTTTTCAGTTGTATTTCAGTCACCTGGATTTTTTTGGTTTTAGTTGAATGCTTGAATGATGTAATGCACAACATTGTGTGTGACACACTTTGGGGGAAAGAAATACACTGTAGAAATGCACCACTTGCATCATGAATAAATAAAACAAGTGCACACTTCAAAGTCATAGAAGGTGGAATTAATTAAGCCTTTAAGGGTTTAGGCATTCATAATAACCCTAATATTTACTCTGGCCAGACGGGTGCACTCGGAAGGCCAGCTACTTGATATTAGGAGCAGGGTTGCAGGTGTGCTCATGCATACACAATGAGCGCTAATATACCGTGCTTAAATCAAACACAGACGGAAGCTTATGATGGCTTCCTCTGAAAGAAATTAATAGAATCATGAATATGAAGGAACATGGAACATATCCCTGTGATTTTACATAGCAAGCGTATTAAATATGGGCTCGTCCGCCAAAAAATCCAAAGAAGTGAACCCTAGTCTAGTCAGATAGTTGACAGGTCCTCTCTCTCTTCGGGGTCCATGCGGCGGTAGGACTTCCCCAGACATTTCCACGATCAAAACACGACTATACACGGCTGTTCGCTGATCGCTCGCTGGCACGCGACAAAAGGTGCAAGCTCATTAAAAGCTTCCACTGCTTCTGTGAGTATATAGAAATATTATAACATTTATATCCAGTCGTCTGGCCGTGCCAGACTGTATACGGGTGAACAGAGAAGCACAGACCCTTACGTGCATCATGTGATGGTTGACTACATTTATTAATCCACCCTGTACGGGAACCCCTTTTTGGTGTTTTAAAGCATCATGTTATCAGATCTACAAGCTTCATTTTAGCTCAAATCTTTGCTTCTGGGGGAAGGTCCCTGGAACAACATATTTTCAGATGGTGGTCGGCGGCCAATTGCATATGATTTTTGGGGTCCTTGACATGAAATATTGAGCACCACTGATATAGAAAACATCTAGTATTTCAGAAAACTGTCAGGATGTACAAGACTTTTTTTTTTTTTAATTTCGACGTCAGGCCTAAATGGGTTAAATACTCTTGGAAGGGGTCTGGCATGCTGTGTTGTTACGAGGGCCAAGAGTGTGGACGCCATAACAAATTGCAGACTAATATTTGACTTAATGGTAAATGGTGCATTTATTATATAGCGCTTTTTTTTATCCAAGGCTCTTTACATCCATCATGTGCATTACAGTACATTATACAACAGGAAGCAATCTGCATGGATCAAACCAGCACCATTCACCACCTAATCCAAACAAAGAATTCAGCTGCTCTGTTTCCCCAGAGCGCTATAGCAAACTCGGTGGCTAGGCTAGCTAGTTTCTTGGGATATTTGTGGTCGTAGTGACTACATCTGTCATTAAAAATAAAATAGAATTCAGCGATTTTCTTAGTTTTAAGGGTAACTGTTTTTTAATTGCAATATTACACTCGAGGTTGTGGTTTAACGTGATTATTGCCACTTCAGTGATGCTTGCGGAACTCGACTTCGTCTCGTGTAATTGACAAAGTTTGGCAATGGTGTTAAGCGTTAGTATTACAATTAGGCTTCGATTGACAAAGGACTTCGCCAATGGCGGAATAAGTGTTAATAACATATATGCGCATGCATAAAGTGAGTGGCAAATTGACTTTAACATGTTTAACATTTAATGCATTCAGATAGGACTTTTCTGTTTGGATGTCTGGGCTGTCAAGGCCAGAAAGTCGTTTCTTTCTGTAGTATAGGTGTTACCGCATAACTTCAGGGTATGACGATGATGATGTCACAAGCATACCCTCTATTGGTATGCGTTTTTATGTTGAACAGACTGTGAAACTTGTAAGCCGTGAGTGTCCATTTGGTTCCATTGTGTATACTGTCAGAGTTACCAGACCTGTTGAGGGTCCATTTGGAACCCACCTCAAGGTACCCAAAGTGTCCGTGGAACCTATACTTTGAGAACAATGGGTATATGGGGTGTCTGGTGTGTGTCTGGACAAATATTTACCCATATATGGACATGCCTGACATCACACTGCTGACATAATAATGCAATCATAATGCTGATGGCATAGTGCTGATGTCATAGATCGAGTATACAATAATCATCATCTTTTTAAAGTCCACAGACATCGGTCGCCGAGACCATTTCGTGCTGTATAATCTGACGGATTCGGAGAGACGCAATGGATTCATTCGAAAACCTGGAGGTCCACATTCCCAAACAGGCGGAGGTGAAATCCATCCCGCTTGCGAGATTCCCGGAAGGTTTTCATTGGCAAATGGGCCTCCGTACGGAGCCCGGCGGCTGCGGCGGCTGCGCGGCGCTTCCGGAGGCTCCCCCGAAGAAGGAACGTTGTACGTTTCTCCGGTGGCGTTTCCGAAGTGAAGGCGGCCGCACAGACGTCAAAGACACGCTGCGCGTGGATTCCGTGGTGGCGCGCAGGAAGCGGGGGACAACTCAGATCAGGAAGCCCGTCGTCTCTTTCGTGTCTTCCAACCGCGAGGCCTTCAGAGTGCTGGAAGACCTCGGAAAGAAGACCTCCGCTGGCCACGCCGCCACCGCCGGACTAATGTCTCCTGAAACCTCCAACAGCCAGGAGGAGTCACTAATGTCTCCTGAACCCTCCAACAGCCAGGAGGAGTCACTAATGTCTCCTGAACCCTCCAACAGCCAAGAGGAGTCACTAATGTCTCCTGAACCCTCCAACAGCCAGGAGGAGTCACTAATGTCTCCTGAACCCTCCAACAGCCAAGAGGAGTCACTAATGTCTCCTGAACCCTCCAACAGCCAAGAGGAGTCACTAATGTCTCCTGAACCCTCCAACAGCCAAGAGGAGTCACTAATGTCTCCTGAACCCTCCAACAGCCAAGAGGAGTCACTAATGTCTCCTGAACCCTCCAACAGCCAAGAGGAGTCACTAATGTCTCCTGAACCCTCCAACAGCCAAGAGGAGTCATTAATGTCTCCTGAACCCTCCAACAGCCAAGAGGAGTCACTAATGTCTCCTGGACCCTCCAACAGCCAAGAGGAGTCACTAATGTCTCCTGGACCCTCCAACAGCCAAGAGGAGTCACTAATGTCTCCTGGACCCTCCAACAGCCAGGAGGAGTCACTAATGTCTCCTGAACCCTCCAACAGCCAAGAGGAGTCACTAATGTCTCCTGAACCCTCCAACGGCCAAGAGGAGTCACTAATGTCTCCTGAACCCTCCAACAGCCAAGAGGAGTCACTAATGTCTCCTGGACCCTCCAAAGAACGGTTACAGGAGGAGGAGGAGGAACGGCTGCTCAAGTGGCGTTGTCTTCACACCAAACTGCACGTGAGGTTGGCCAGATTCCCCCACGAGAAGATCATATAGGGTCAGGAGGACACGCTTAGTGCCCTTAAGGCCCCCAAACGTTTGAGGGGCCGTAACGGTAACAAGAAGACTCGCCCCGTTTCTGTTTTCCTCCCAGAATTTTCCCCAGTGAGGGGTGGGAGAGGCTGGACAGCAGACGGCTGGACTTTGAATTTATCTAACTATAAACTTTCATGACAGCAGACAGCCTAAGTACAAATATAATTTATGAAAAGCTACTACATTGAAGTCTGTTCACAGCAGTTGTTGTAGGCTATGTGGGGATTATCTGACGAGGTACCATTTGAGTGTGCAAAACCTTACATATACTAAAATAATACTAAATTGTTTATAGGGTCAATATAAGTCATATAAGTCTATGGACTTTTAAAATCACTGCTAGAGCCATATACAAATGCACGGGGGTCCGCAGGTTGATTCATGTCAATTTGGGGGTCCTTGACATGAAAAGGTTTGAGAACCAATGGCCTAAACACCCAATGATGATGTTCTGAGCCACATGACGTCACAGAAACATTAATACAGAATCAAAATCACAGTGGTGCTCATACAGACAGACATACACACACACAGAGCTGTGCTTATAGGAGCCGCCACTCAAAAAAAAAGGTCATCCGGGATAAAGTCAGGGCACTTACTCTGGCAACCACACTAAGTAGAACATACTGATGATGAACATACAGCAGTGGTTCCCAGACTGTGGTGCGTGCACTAGGGGGTGCGCGACATGAAAAGTCTAATGATGGTGCTATGGTTTTAATTAAAATATATTAACATATTACGCCAATATAATGGCAAGTAATGCAGAATATAGCCTATGCTGCATTATATTATGCCATATTCAGGTTGCATATAGTGGCTAAAAAGGAAATATATGTCGCTATATAGCTTACCGTATGCAATTGTAGTGTCGGCCCGATAAGCGGCTGGAAATGAGCACAGTCAGGAGGTAAAAAGCAGCCACACCGTGGTTTATTCCAAAAAAGAAGGTTGACATCATGGGAAATGGCAGAACACAGGCAGCAAACAAATAGGGCATGGTGGAGCTGGTGCTGCACACCAACATGCCTCTCACTGAATCCAACACTGAGTTGGTGTGTGCTTCCTGGCAGCCTTTTATAGTCAGCTGAACCAATCAGTGCAGACTGTACCATTTCACCTGGTTAAACATGCAACACTTTCCTGAACCCCACATAACCCACATCACATGAACCTATAAATCTATATCCCTACACCGGTAAGTACATATCAATGATGCCCACTATTGCAAGATAACCCACATGTCACATTATCATTAGCAGCTCCAATGCATCACTCAAACACCCCCATGGCTATTCCACTGTGGTCCAGTCCAGACCAATACATGGTGCTCTGGTAGCCTGGGACTCTTTTCCCTGAACACACTGGAACAGACAGAACAGAAGCAGTCAGTATTCAAGTACCCATAACACAGTCTCATATTACATAATTGTATTTTCATGTTCATCATACTTTCAATAAACCAGTTCAACTCATGACTCTTACTTTGTGTGCAAATATACATACTTAAATGTGCCCAATATCAGTAACGGAGGACCACTTCGTTACAGCAATTTCCATCAGTTGGTCTGGAGGTAACAGGGGGTGCATGGCCAAAAAGGTTTTGGAACCGCTGACATATACAGGATGAGGATGATGTATTGACACACACTAGAGCGCTGCCCGGCTGTAGAGCACAGAGTCAGGAACCATGGAAGATGGAAATCCCGCATCCGGCTTATATGCAATATGCAAACTCTGACACGGTTGTACCCATAGACATTATGGGTTCAACTCTCATTAGCATGGCAACAGTGCAGCACTGTCTCTCTCTCTCTCTCTGTTTCTGGCACAACAGCGCCCCTACTGGTACTCATACTGGTGCTCATTAATGTGTCACACGGACACATAGGTGAACCACACATAGACAGGTGAACACGGACATTGCTGTTCCTTGGAGTGGTTGCACCACTCAAAAATAGATGCCTCATTGGCCCGCTGCAGTTTGTCGGAGCGATGTGTGTCGACAGGAGGGCGGAAGAATTTACACTGGGGGAGGAGTCAGGACGTACGCAGGAAGAGTGGAAGGGGCACGCTACGTCACGCTGCCACTCAAGTGAATACTGGCGAATCACAGCGCACCTTTCCGGGACTTATCAGACCCGAACATGCGCTCTGTGACGCACACTCATGCTCCCGAGGTGCTTCGCAAGGAATATCGGGATTTATTTTGCCCTCCCTTGAGCACATAATACGCTCCAGAGCCGAAAGGGGCTTCTACCTTTATTATGTCTATGGTTGTACCCCCTGTCAGAGTACCCGTTCCACCCATCTCTGTGTCCCTTTTAGGCCCATATATGGAGATTTCTGATTCTGTCTCTAGACTGTGTCCCTTTAATCCTATATATGGAGTTCTGTGTCAGGCATGCCCAAATACGGAGTGAATAACTTGATGTGATGTCAGAACAGGCCAACTCTATACATGGACCATACAGAGCCCGGGCCTCTAGAGGCCTTTTGTGGCGGTTCTGGACAACCGTGGGCCCATCCGACTGGACAGATAGATAGATAGATAGATAGATAGATAGATAGATAGATAGATAGATAGATAGATAGATAGATAGATAGATAGATAGATAGATAGATAGATAGATAGATGACGTCACAGGGCACGGAATACTTCAACAATACATTATCACGCACACACAAAGCTGGGCAAAAATCTGAAAATATCGTTGTTAGTGGTGGTTTTAATGTAGCGGTTATAATTAATTTAAATGTCTCCTGCATTTATGATAATGTTTATGTTTACTTGGAAAACCTTACAATCGGACAATAGCGAAGAGGGAAGTGACGCTCGCTATAGAGGGCATGCGCGTGACATCATCATACCTGGAAGTTATGCGGGAACGCCCACTGAGTGGCAAAAACTATATACTTTCTGGCCTTGACAGCCCATTCATCCAAACAGAAAAGTCCTGTCTGATTGCATTAAACAATGTTAAAAACTCACCAACATTGCAGCTGTACGAAAAGTACTTTCTATCTGCAGTTTTTGTTTTTGTTTCATAAAAATCCACCATAGAAACGTTATGAGCTATACTTTCTCTCAAGAAATGCCCTGCACTTGTGCTTGTTTTCAATAACACAACATGTTGCTGCCTCCTGCATCATGTGACATTTAGAAACAGGTGGTACGCAGGACGGTTGAGTGATTTCCAACGAGCGCTTCCAAACTCCAACACTCCCATGCTGCTCAATGTTTTGCCACTCAGTCTAGATGAGGGGGGCGTGTCCTGATGGGAAGATCATGCATGTGCATACTCTCTTTACCCACAAAAATGAAACAATCTCTTAGAGACTTGACAACTGAGGGAATACAGTAAAATATTGTTTTTATTTATTTAGAAAACGACTATTCATCTTGAAAATAAGTTTAAGGAATCCAGTGATATAGGTACATATAATCAACAAAATCAGGTTAAAGTGCAAAAATACAATTAAGACAAAAATAATCTGTACAAAAATACCATTGGAATGTGATAGTTCATAGAGAAGGAGGAGGATAGGGCTATAATTATTGAATATGGCTTTCTTGATCTTTTCAGTTGTTAAAAAAAATAAAAATAAAGAAAATTGCATAAGACAGCGATTCCCAAAAACCTGTGGTCCCAAGAATCGAGTGAGGTTATTGCAAGTAGGTCCCCAGATAAGTGGCAAAACACTACGATTTTATCGATAATACCAACATTACTATTTAAAAAATATATACTATGTATAAAACCTTTGCAAATTTTACATTTCATCGTGTGGAATTTTAAAATATACTATGTTTGTTCCATTTGATCCAAGCCCACTGGAACCCAATCGATTGATTGATTGGTTGGTTGATTGATTGATTGATTGATTGATTGATTGATTGATTGATTGATTTGATCATTAAAGTAAACATTGTCCACCCATGGGCCATGCATGTTTGGGTCGCGTTGCATTTCTTGAGATTTATTTTCCCAAGTGGGCCTTTGTTCCATGATAAGGGTCGGGAACCACCGGCCAGCCCTGCTGACACAAGATTTGGCGCATCCCTTTCAACATGTCTCTTTGGATTAAATGCTTCGGTATACGACGTCAAAGTATTTGGAACGAGGAGCAGCTGTCAGTCTCACATCCCATCCGTCCATATAACGTTCCGTCCGTTGAAATAAAAAGCATCAACTTCTTTCTCCGTTAAAAGCATCAGCCATCTTATCTTCATGTTTTGGTCCTCAACTAGAATGTGGAAAAAAGTACTCGAATGTTTTACTTATGTGAAAGTATCAATACGGCAATGTAGATGTACTCCGTTACAAGTAGAAGTCCTATATTCCAAATGCACTCGAGTAAAAGTACACAAGTATCGGCAACAATATGTACTAAAAGTAAAAGTACTCATATTGCAGTCAGAATGTCCCATTTCAAAAAGGTCAAAATGTGTACAAAATCTTTTGAAAATACCCAATCTACAAGCTCACAATGCGTCGCTCTGCGACGCATTGTGAGTTTGTAGATCTGCTATTTTCAAATGGCCCAAATGTAAATAGCGCTGCAGTGGTTACTGTATGTTTTGTAATAATAATAAATAAATAATTTCCAAAGTAGTTTTCAAATAATTGTAGTGGAGTAAAAGTACAATATTTCCCTCTGAAATGTAGTGGAGTAGAAGTAAAAGTACTGAATATTTGACATACTCAAGTACAAATACCTCAAACCTTATGAACTCTGAAACGGTCCATTTGGTTAAATCAAATCATCACATTTTACAGTGAAGATTGGGTATTTTTTTTCCTTTCTTTCATTTTTTTCGTATTAATGCAAGAATAGGAGCTTCTATTTTACCCTGCTAACTTTTCAGTATTGTACTTTTTACACCACTAAACTTATTAGCAAACTTTAGTGAATAGTTACTTCGTATATTTTGATTATTATTAAGAAACACATACACATACATTCCTGCCATTTGAAAACTTGAAACACGACATTAATTCTGGCATAATGACTACTTTTACTTTTGGTACTTTTGGTAAAATGTTACCACTTTTTCCACCACTGTTGTAATCCCCATCGATGATGTCACTGGTAGGTGCGGCTTCCCAAACGTCCATAATAGTCCACCAATGAGAGCGCAGAGTGAGAAGGCGGGAAAAGGTGCCGTCTTCCAATGAGCATTTAGTCACGGTTATAATTATGAAGATCATGTTGAAAATGGCCGAAGTGCTCCTTTAAGACTGAAAAACCAATAAAAAGTACACTTCATAACTATTGGAGAAAACAAAAGGTTTATGAATCCAGGAATTGAAGAACCAAGGGGTGCATGTTGGGCTGACGCAACGTACAGGCCTTCTCTCACATGTGTTTCCATTTGCTATGCAATAATTGGCAAGGAGATACGCTTTTCCTGCTAGTTGAGATGAAGAAAAAAAAAAAAACACACACACAACGAAAACAAAACCAAAGAGAGAGAAAGAGAGAGAGAGAGAGAGACAGAGAAAAATCAGTCTTTTTGTCTCATTGTTTGGCTTTGGGGACGGTGGGGATTCCAGGGCAGCGGTCGCTGTCCCCGCTTCCATTGTCAAAAAAAAGGATCACTTGATCTTGGGCGGCTTTATTTCCTTGACTTGCATGTGTAGTGTTTTGTGCACGGCCAGAGTCCTTGACTGACAGAAGCCCTTCCCGCACTCCTGGCATTTAAAGGGCTTCTCTTTGGAGTGGATGTACCTGCGACACAAAGAACATAAACAGTCAGTCTTTTAACACATTTAGACCCGAGACCACATTCTACAAAAATGTCTTCTTTAAATCATGAGAGTTTTCTGAAAATCCTATGTTTTCCCCCAGGAATTATAATTATGTGTTGGCCCGCGGACCCACATCTCAAAATATGTTGTTCCAGCGACCTCCCCCAGAAGCAAATATTTGAGTTCTAGAATGCGTGTGCTGTGAAAGAGTATATATTCAAAGATTTGCGCCACTTTTTCACGATTTTTAAAAAATAGCTAAAGTATAACATACATCTTAACAGTTTTCTGAAGGAAAAAAATATATGTTTCTATGCCAGTGGTTCTTAAACCAGGACCCCCAAATGTAATTTGCCAGTTGACCCCCCCATTTGAGTTAAACATTTTAACTTTTCACTGTCATTCAAAGATTTGCACACATTTTCACGATTTTTCAAAAATAGCACATCTACAAGCTCACGAACAGGCGAAGTGACCCGCTGTGAGCTTGTACATCTGCAATGTTTGAATAGCCATAGTAAAAAAAGAAAAAATCTCAAATGACTCAGATGCTTTCCCGGCTGTAATGGGTTAAGAATAACACTTCTAACAATAGCACACGTCACACTGAACCTTTTTAAAGCCTATACTTAGCAGACAGGAGTCCCCCAGGGCTGTGTACTAGGCGCCCTCCCGTTTCCCCTTTTACACTGAGTATCTCTATGCCGAAAATAGCCGATCTATACAAGAGCACGAGTTGGAGATGTGTGTACAGTGTATGGTTGTTGTGTAGATCGGCTATTTTACTCCAACGTTCGCCTGCCAGAATAAGGTATCACGATACGAATACGACACAACTTTATTGTCAGCTTGCGCTGAAATTAGTTTTGCGTCCGTGACGTCACCGCTCAAGACACAGACGAGACATACAGACACAATACGTCGCAAGACCAAACGATAGACATTACAATGGGACAGAAAATCACAGAAGCAGAAAAGAACAAGAACGAAATATCCTCTGGTTTATAAGCGGGACAGACTGATGCACAACATAGTTCTTTAGTTAGTTTGTATACATTTTAGGGACTGTTTTAATGGATACTGAAAGAAATGAAAGGTATAGCTGTCCACCAAACAGACATATTACTACAGATCACGACAGACTGTCGGTCGAATGAAGGTATGAACAGAAGTTGTTGAATGCACCTGAGAGGAGCCGGCGCACCGACAGAAGGCTACTATGGTGCTAAAAGAAAAAAAAAAAGCTTATAGTTTGATGTCTTTTCCAACAACAAGGCCCCTGCTACACCATATTATATTGTCTTGCACTACTATATTCATTATTATTGTTATAGCTACTACTTGTATTTGCCTGCATCTCTCACCCTGTCTATCTTTCTTCTATTTTCTTTCTTTCTATTTCCCCTCCCGAGTCTGCTTCTCGTGAAAACGTTGTCCACATCACGCGTGCTATGACTGAGTCATTGAACAAACGCTCGCTGCCATCGCAACATCAAACGTTGTGAACAATGTCGTTAATAAATTCCTATTAAAACGCTTTTGTTTTAGACCATTTTAATTGCGATATTTGACCGGAGTTAGTTCCATCTTTAGACCACTATGCTGTGACACTGTTCAAACAGTGTCACACAAAAGTATAAGGAAAACAGAAATAAGACCCACTTTAACCACAATTATACTCTGGGCTATATTTTTTGCACCACCCCTTTACCTCTTATCCCTAAACGTAAAAAAAGAAAAAAAAGGCAAATATATGTTTAGGGATAAGGGGTATAGAACAAGACGGGGCCCTTTGTCTGTTTGGCTAAATTGCAGACTCTATACATGCTTGCATGTCGATTTGGGGAGTGTCGATTTGGGGGGTCCTTGACATGAAAAGGTTCGGTAACCACTGATATAAGTGTGTGCGTCCCTCCCCTCCTCCTCCCCCTCCCCCTACCCCTCCCCCCCCTCCCCTCCTCCTCCCCCTCCCCCTCCCCCTCCCCCCTCCTCACCTGTGGTCTCGCAGGTGGTCCTGCCGCCGGAAGGCCTTGTGGCAGATGTCGCAGGTGTACGGCCGCTCGTCCGTGTGCGTGCGCTCGTGGATCAGCAGGTTGTAGGACTTGGTGAAGTGGCGGCCGCAGAACTTGCACACAAACTCCTTCTTGGTCTTGGAGGGCAGCCGGCCGCGGCTGGGCTTGGCGTGGTGGTGGCCGCCGCGCTCCGGCGACCCCCCCGCCCCCGCCGCCACTGAGGCGGCGAGCTGCTTGGCGGCCGCGTCCAGGAGGCAGCCCAGCCCGCCCCCCCCTCCGCCGCCGCCGCCGCCTCCGAGGATGGCGCCGCCAACACCGGGCGGGCCGCCGCGGAGCGTGGCCCCGGCCCCCGTCGACATGCTCAGGTCCTCGGCCTTCAGCGGGTCCTCCTGTGGGGTGGGCGAAACGGGGACCATAATCGTTATTATTATTATTAACTCATTTCTGACCTGAGATCAGATTCATACGAGGTTTCCACTGGACACACACTGGTCTGATTAACCCATTCTGACCCGGGATCAGATTCTAAAAATGTCACAGTCGTTCTTCGATTTTTCAAAAAAAGCAGACCTACGAGCTCGTAGCGCGCCACTCGGTGGCGCGCTATGAGCTTGTAGATCTGCTATTTTTCAATAGCTGAAGCATAACATGATGCCGACACCAAAATGGGTTCCCGTTCAGAATGTTAAGGAAGTCCCGATTCTTTTGCTCCCAATCCGATTGCGATCATTTTGATCTTGAGCATAATTATGCCGATACCGATTTCTCCCGATCCGATATTTATATATTTTGAGGGGGCGCTAGCCCCTCCTATATACAGCTTTAATGTTTTGTTTAATGTACAATGCTTGTTTAAGAAAACACCATAGACAATAAAGAGAAATCTAATGTTTGTTTTTGTTGTAATTGATGTTGTAAGATGAAAAGAACGCCCCTCACTTCACACAGGTGTGATTTTTTTATAAAACACTTATGCCATATCACAATAGTGCAATATCCAAAATCACAGACTATGTGGGCTGTATTTTGCGTGTCTTAAGTACCAGGTCTTATTACTTAACTTAAGACCTGGAGGCAAAAAAAACAAACAGAAGAGAGAGAAAAAAAACGTGATTCTTCATGCATCTTCCTACCTGGGTGGCCGCGGCCGCCAGGTTGGCGAAGTCGAAGCGCGGCTTGTTCTTGGAGCCGCCGTGGTGGTGGAGGTGCTGCTGGTGGTGGTGCAGCAGCGTGGCGGCCAGGTCCTGCTGCTGCTTGCTGGGCTGCAGCAGGTGGTGGGGGAAGAGGGGGATGGAGCCCATGGAGCTGAAGCCTGCGTGCGTGCGGGACCGAGAAGATGGACCGTTACAACCACAAATGCACTCTTAGATGTAGCACTTTTGTAGACTTAGCTGATGATGATAATACTAATAATAATAATAATGAATTGCATTTTCATAGCGCTTTTCTATGCACTACGTGCCTATACTGCTTTACAACGGTTCGTTCATTCATACATTTGGGAGGTGAAGCGGCGAACAGTCGACGCCAGCGTCCTCACCTTGGGCAAGACACACAGCACAGGGCCGGTGTCTTAAGTACCAGGTCTTATTAGTTATTACTTATATAACTTAAGACCTGGAGGCGTGATCAATGCTCTTTGGCCACTCTTCTTGGTCTTGAGTTATAAGTAATAAGACCTGGTATACTTATAAGACACGCAAAATACAGCCCATGTGCAGTGTCTTAATATGCCCAAGGACACTTCAATGCTTGTGGACAAGGAGGAGCTGGGACTCAAACCGCCGGCCCATGGATCATTGGACGACCTGCTCTGTAGTCTGTACCTCCTGAGCCACAGTCGCCCCCTGCATAAACGCTGTAAAGGATTATCGGTCCCGTGTGTGATCCGTACCTGCGGGCAGCTTGGAGATGGTGCAGCGCGGCAGCGCGGCCGCCAGGGGAGGGTATCCCAGCGTCCACTGGTGCAGGTGGATGGCGTGTAGCGCGCTGAAGCTGTAGATACCTGCTGGGAAGAGTATCGCGTATTATTAATATACTGTACAACTATATACGGCTCCGTTAGATCATGTATACAAGTCCGGGAATTCAACATTTATACCTGAGTAAACGTACAAATGTATGGTACTTGAACTGAAGTACCAAAAGTAGAAAGTACTCAGTACGTATAGTACTCACTATACGCAGAATGTTGAAATGTATTAAAAGCTCACAATGCGCCGCGATGCAATTCAGGCTGTTTTCAAATGGCCGAAATTTATATATGGGGCGATAACGTTGTCACTGTATATGTTTTGTAATTATAATCAAAATCTTCAAAGTAACTAAAGTTGTCAACTATAAAGTAAAAGTACAATATTTGCCTCTGAGATGTATGTGTGTAGTGTAGAGGTAAAAGTACTGGAAATTGGAAATACTCAAGTGAAGTAAAAAAAAACTACCTCAAAATTGTACATACAGTACTCGAGTACATGTACTTGTATACTTTGCACCACTGCCTCCGGGGAAGTATAGTGTCAATTTGCACAGAACATCTTTTGATTAGATTAGTTTCAGTTCATGGTCTCTTGACTAGGGTTTATTTAGTTTTAGTCAGGTTAACAGTCATCTGGAATGTTTCAGTGTAGTTTTAGTGGACTAAATATCATACGGTTTTATAGTCGAGTAAATCTACAGTTGATTTAGTCGGACTGAAATGTTATTATTATTATTATTTTTGCGGTACCTTGATATGGCATCATAATGGCTGACTTTACACTGTCTTGATCGCATGCTGAAAATAGCCAAGCTTTGCCAGATCTGCTTTACTTTCAGAGCCCAACGAATTACCAAATATAAAAGGACTTGTCTTTTAGTTGTCCTGGATCTCTTCTCCACTGTTCCCTCCCCAACATGTTAGTCTAATATTCATTTGTTGACGAATTGTTCATTTGTTGGCATGTGTGTCTGTCTGTTTGTGTGGCTGGTGGAATCCACCCTGGGAAGCGTGCGTGCGTGCGTGCGTGCGTGCGTGCGTGCGTGCGTGCGTGCGTGCGTGCGTGCGTGCGTGCGTGCGTGCGTGCGTACCTGGGAAGTGTGTGTCCGTGGCCCCTCC